>NC_083767.1:60433613-60787363 GCF_963514075.1 Conger conger | reverse complement strand
TCCTTCTTTTCTAACAACAACCTGCTAGACCCCCATCAGTCTGGCTTCAGATCGGGCCACTCGACAGAGACTGCACTCCTCTCCGTCAGTGAGTCACTTCATGCCGCACGAGCAGCCTCCCTCTCCTCTGTCCTCATTCTTCTAGATCTCTCTGCTGCCTTCGACACTGTGGATCACTCCATCCTCCTGTCTGCCCTGTCAGCAACGGGCATCTGTGGCACAGCCCTGGACTGGATTGAGTCCTACCTCTCTGGTCGCTCCTTCCAGGTTGCCTGGGCTGGTTCGGTATCGACACCTCGGCCCCTCGCCACAGGAGTTCCCCAGGGCTCAGTCCTTGGCCCGCTTCTTTTTTCTCTCTACACTCGCTCCCTTGGCCCTGTGATCACTGCACATGGGCTATCCTACCACTGCTATGCGGACGATACCCAACTCTTCGTCTCGTTCCCGCCGTCTGATACGCAGGTTTCAGCCCGTATCTCTGCTTGCCTGAGGGACATCCAGAGCTGGATGGACAACCACCATCTAAAGCTCAACCCAGGTAAAACTGAAATGATATTCATCCCTGCTAATACCTCTCCCCATCTGGATCTCTCCATTTCCCTCGGGGATACCACACTCACGCCGTCACCCAGTGCAAGGAACCTCGGCGTGGTGATGGACAGCAGACTGTCCCTTTCCGAGAACATTGCGGCGGTGACCCGGTCTTGCAGGTTCTTCCTATACAACATACGGAGAATCCGCCCCTTTCTCACCCCCTACTCGACCCAGCTCCTGGTCCAAGCGATGGTTCTGTCCCGCCTGGACTACTGCAATTCCCTCTTGGCTGGCCTCCCAGCGTCTGCCATCAGACACCTCCAACTCATCCAGAATGCAGCAGCTCGTCTGGTCTTCAACCTTCCCAAATACTCACACGTCACCCCCCTGCTTACTTCCCTCCACTGGCTGCCTGTCATGGCTCGCATCAAATTCAAAACATTGGTGCTAGCCTTCCAAGCAGTTAAAGGGTCTTCCCCAGCTTATCTGCAAAAAATCATCAGACCCTACACCCCTGCCAGACCTCTTCGTTCAGCCTCCACAGGCCGCTTGGCACCTCCCCCTCTCAGAACCTCCACCTCACGCTCACGACTACTGTCTGTTCTGGCTCCACGGTGGTGGAACGAACTCCCCGTTGAGGTCAGAACTATAGAATCCCTCCCCACCTTCAAGCGCAAGCTGAAGACACACCTCTTCAAACAGCACCTCTCCCCATCCCTCCCTACCTCCCTGTGAACCTTAATTGTTGTCTCTGTGACTTGTGTATCAGTATTTTAGTTGGCTAGGTAAGCAGTGTTTGGATAGTTAACTTTGGTGACTTTTGCTCTGTTTGTTTGTTTGTTCAAAAAAAAAAAAAAAAAAAAAAAAAAAAAAATGGCCCTTGTCCTTATCTTTGTTGTACAGGTAGCAGTTGAAATTGTACTTACCTCTAGGGTCTTTCAGCGAACTTATCCCTGGTTATGGGTATGCACTTTGTTGTACGTCGCTCTGGATAAGAGCGTCTGCCAAATGCCAATAATGTAATGTAATGATAAGTTCATAGGCCACACACACACACAGATCTAAAAATAAATTTGGTCCTCACAAAAATAGACATCCTCATCTATACACATGTTCTGGGCAGTTGCTAGGGTGTTCTGGGCGGTTGCTAAGGTGTTCTGGGCGGTTGCTAGGGTGTTCTGGGTGGTTGCTAGGGTGGTCTGGGCAGTATAAGGGTACAATTCCCAAGGTGGCGTTGTCTGGCTAAGTATGGGTTGCTCAACCACACCCACCCTCCTGTTACAGTTAGCACAACCATTAAGACATGGACATAGAAATAAAACAGTTAAAAACCTTGCTATTTTCATATAATGTGGACAGGATGGAGTCAGTCAGTTAGCTAGTTATTTAGTTAATTATTCTTATTAATGACTTAGTTAGACGTGTTAGGCAGAGGCAGAACATACTTACAGTTCAACAGCATCACAAACTACAGATAACAAACAACCAAATCAACACCTCTCTAAAATAATAAAAACTTTATAGAATATTACACTGCATTAGTTTTGGTAAATACAAATTACAGTGACAGTTCACTAATCAGCTGAGCTTAGTTAGCCAGTCAGCTGACTAGTTAGCAAGTCAGCTAGCTAGCTAGTTAGTTAGTTAGTCAGTCAGCTAACTAGTTAGCCAGTCAGCTAGTTAGTTAGTCAGTTAGTCAGTCAGCTAGCTAGTTAGTCTGTCAGTAAGTCAGCTAACTAGCTAGTTAGTTAGCCAGTCAGCTAGTTAGTTAGTTAGTTAGCCAGTCAGCTAACTAGTTAGCCAGTCAGCTAGCTAGTTAGTTAGTCAGTTAGTAACAGTCACTTAGTTAATCAGTTAGTCAGACCGTCAGTTAGTTAGTTAAGCTAGCTAGCGCCGAAGCTAATGTTAACTAGCGCGACGAAGCTAACGCAAGCTAGCGCCGAAGCTAACGCAAGCTAGCGCAACGAAGCAAGCAGTTGACGCTTCAGATAACATTGGAGTCAATGAGAGCTGGATCCGGCACTCTCTGCACTTTTGGGCGATTTATTAAAAAACCGTGAGTCCTATCTCAATGGAAGTAACATTGAATGAGAGAGGACAAGTTTCTCTACATTTTGATGTATAAATTGTTGTTGTAGAGTAGAAGCTGTGGGAGTAAGATGAGAATGTCTTGAATATTTTTGATAAAATTTAGAAGGGCTGAATGCTAGAGTGGGTGATGTCACCGCACTCTAAAGCCATGCAATACACACCCATTATAAAATCTGAAAATCTCAAAAATTTCATAAAACATAAACTGTGATTTTGTAAAAATTAGAAGACATCAAAAAGTGTCTTTAGAACAACACAGTTCAAAGTCTTGTGACCCGTTTAAACCTTTAATCACGTTTCTGCGACAAAGTATGACGAAGTGGTGTGGCTCCAAAGAGGGGTGGGTTTGATCAATTTTTTTTACGAATTCTCATTCATTCCTATGGGCAAAAATCGGTCGGTTTTTCGCATTTCGTAAGAAAACGAGATGTCGCAGAATTGAGAAAAGTCTTTCCCATCGATTCCCATCTATTCCGGTCGTTTTGATATATATCTTGCCTGGGATTTCTCAAAGCTGTGGGAGGAGTAGCATGCCGAACTTTTGAAGGAAGAAAATTAAATAAATAAAATTATGAAGTATGGCTGGGAATATTAAGGTGTGTGCTTTTGCACTACAAAGCTCTGCTCAGCAGACAATAATCAGTATATTGGTTGGAATTAGCCGCTATTATTGTTATTATTATTATTATTATTATTATTATTATTATTATTGTTGTTATTATTATGAGGTATATTATTAATTAGCCTATCATCATCATCGAGTACTGACTTATCGATGCTGCATGGAACTGCAAAGATGAACACAGATGTGCAGGTATAGGGCTGATCATGCATAGAAACGGGAGAAAACTACTTTCAATGTCTCTTTTATGCAAATAAAAGAACAGCAAAACATTTTTTATGTTATCTCCATGCAATAATAAAGTTTTCAGCAGTTGGATTCAAGATGAGATTGTTTTAGTCATGATTAACATGTTGTGGCAAACAAATTGAACATCCTACAGAAGGTTGTGCTGCACCTGAGACAGACAGACTAAACATATTAGAATTGATTTCCTTCTGTTATCTGTGCAAAATAAGTCATTTTGAGTCAAGAAGAAGGTGGAGAGAACTTGTTCACAACATTATCCAAAATATGCCATTTGGATAGATTTTGGATAAGTAAAAGGACACTTGTGCCTCATCTTGGAAAAACACTTGCAGGATGTCACTGCTTTCAGATAGCAGGGGGCCTGTAGCGTAGTGGTTAAGGTAAATGACTGGGACAGGCAAGGTCAGTGGTTCAAATCCTGGTGTAGCCACAATAAGATCTGCATTGCCGTTGGGCATTGCTCCAGGGGACGATTGTCTCCTGCTTAGTCTAATAAACTGTGCATCACTCTGGATAAGAGCATCTGCCAAATGCCAATAATGTAATGTAATGTAGCCACACAAACTTTTTTCGAGTGGTGGACAACACATTGTGGATGAACTGTATACAATAATTGTTGTCCCTAGCAGATTTAGATTTGGTGCAATGAATATTAGAGCATGTAAATGTATGATCTTTTTGCTTTTTGTGTTTACCAGACATACTTTTTCAAGTATTTCTTAGGCTCTCATGCTTTGATCTTGATGGTACACATGTGCCCGTCAAATTCAGCCAACCATGCAATGTGTTGCCACACAGTGGAACAGCTTTATTAAATAGTACTGAAAACAGGTCTGGGAAAAAGAGGTTAAAGTCAGCTGAGATCCTTTTAACTTTTAACACGTTGCACGTGTCAATAACAGTTCATTGTAAAGAGCAGTGTGGTCTCTGGTTCCCCACTTGTGTTTGGTTCTCCACAATCTTCCTGCACTTGTTTGTTTCTTCCTCATCTTTGTTTTTCTTTTCTCCCCCTTTTCTCCCACTCTATTCCTTCCTTTCTCTCCAGCCTGCCTCTGTGCACTTCTCTCTCTCAGCTCGTCCTTCTACCTCCTCGTCCTCCTCCTCTTCCCCCTCTTCCTCCTCTTCCTCCTCTTCCCCGCAGCTGTAGAACCTGCCCCGGTTTGACGCCACCATCTCCTCCACCTTCTCCAGCAGCTGGGAGACGTGACGGGCATTCCTCCGGCTGTGTAGGGCGTGGTACCTGTTCCCGCACCTGTGCACCAGCCTGCGGAGGCCCTGGCTCCTCAGAATGTGCTGCTCGACACTCTCCCCCAAAGCCTCCGCCCAGGTGAAGAGCACCAGCGTGTGCCTCCACACCCGCGTGCCGAAGGCGGCCATGTTGAGCCTGACCGCCCGGCCGTAGCCGGCTGTGAAAGAGAGATACGCGGGGACGACCAGGAGGAAGGCGTGGGGCCCTGGGGGGCACAGAGCTGCCCTCTGCAGGGCGTGACCTGCGGCCCCGTCCCCAAGGTACCACTTGGGCCCTGTCACTTCCACCAGAGCGACCCGCCGCCCGGCTGCCTGCCCTCGCCTCACTGTGCCTCTCTCTGTCTGGGCCTCCTGTCCACCCAAGATGCTGTTTCCAGCCGAGCTGTTGGAGGCCCAGCTCTCTCCCAGCAGGACTAGCCTGAGCTCAGATGGACCGGGACACTCTGGGAATGGTGGGAATGCGGTACGGATTTGACTGGGAGACTGAGGAGACAGCGGGAATGTTGGGGAAACCGTACTGGGAGGCTGTGCAGGGCTCCCTTCAGCGATCACTGAAACAACAAGAAAAGGCAAACTGTGAGGTTGTGTACTTGATATAATGAGCAGCTGTCATTATTGTTGTTCCTCCTCAGGGAGGGGCTTTAACTGTAACAGATGGGGCAAAATATAAACCAGAGGCTTACACAACTCAGCAACCTCAAACTCATTAATTTCATTATAGAGTTGCGCAATATCTAAACATTATACAAGCCCTGTCTGGGTTCTTTTTTACGTATTATTCTTGTTTTCACAGGTGGGTTTCTAACTGTTGAACGGAGTGCACAGGGAGCAGACTATGCCCTGTGCCCGTGCCATTGGCACAAGCGGTTCAGAGAGGGACGAGTCTTGTGGTCCTCGTCAAGCAACTTGGGCACCTCCTTTGCGAACGCCTTTCCCCATGGCCAGATTTCCCCCAAGGTGGTCCTCACAGACTCTTTAATCTTAATCCCGGTTCCTCGGCGATCGCTCCGATTGTCAGCGTGTGAAGCGTCCGCGCCAGGTCCTTGGCCCTCTGGAGGTCGGCGTCAGATCTGAGCATCGTGCGGGTTTTCGGATCATCCTACGCGTCATCCCGCCCCCCTCTGCACCGCCCGTTCCCCTCAGAGAGGTGCATGGTGCTCCCCAGACCTTTCTTTCAGCGTGAGAAGGGTCTCCGTTGGATTTTTCCCCAGATGAGCTTCGCAACCAGATTCATAGCGCTACAGAGTACACTTCACAAGAGTTAGAAACCCACCTGTAAAAACAAGAATGATGAAGCAAAAAGAACCAAGGCTGGGCTTATATAGGGTGTAAGCCAGTCATAAGTAACATTTGGTCTCATGCGCTGGTCAGCTTGCTGACTTCCCTCTCCTGGAGCTTACATTGTTAGCCCCCACCGTTGGCACACATGCCTGTGGGGGAGAGCTGGAGAAGGATTCTTAGAGGCACCTTCTTAGGCCCTGGGGGCCCCCCTTTTCTCACATTCCTACAGGATTTGAGTACAGGAGTACTGGAGAGGGCATAAAGATGTTTCATGATAATCCCAGGTCAGAATATAGTGATGTTTGGTGTTATTCTGATTGGTTCAGTGCGACTGGTGTAATGGTCTAGTTTTTGTAACAGTCTACCTTTGATATCATAACCATTCAGGAGCCGAGGGGAAACTGGGCAAAAGTTGTCTCTGTAGAAGCCATGTGTTTTAGCCCCCTGCCTGGTGGGCCTGGCTGTAAATTATAGATGGGTGACTCACTTTTAGGGTCAAGGCCTGGATTTCGGAGATAAGGAGAAGAAACCAAACAGTCTGGGATGTCTCCTTTCCTTTCATTCACCCAAATCAGGTTTATCCAAAAGGTATATTACCATGAGAGGCACAAAGACATATTTACAGCATAATGCAGTTATCATGAAGACTCCCAACTACAGCATTCATAGATATGATGGGGCGGCCTGTAGCATGGTGGTTAAGGTCAGGAAGGGCTGCCATGTGTGAGGGGCCTGAGAGCTGGGGTTCCAATGTTGTTTAGACTACCTGTTGGGGAGTTAAGATGTATGAGTGGTCCAAGGCCAGTTGGGTCATGGGAAAAGAATCCTCCCGAACATTGGTGACCTCCCTGTGACCCCATACCTGGTCACTTCCAAGGGGGAAGACTCCGGACAATGCCACAGTGCCCTCATTTGGGCACTGGTGTCATTACACCGGTGACTGCTCTCTTAGATTAAATATTCAAAACTGCTATTAAGATAGTAAATAGACCCGGTAACACCTTGAAAACATTGCCCATGTGATCCTTGTATTATTGCATTAAGTCTTATGTAATGGTAACGGGAATTGCATGTAAAATGGATAATCAGGAGGGAAGTTTCATGATAACTGCAACATAATAAGACATAAGGGTAATCTGTTTGGTATGGATGTGATCTGATAAAATCAAGGAATCGGATGAGATACATTTCATACCAAATGGAATTTAACAATCTATAGTTTCGGTATCCCAAGGGAAAACCTACACGTCCTCTCCTGGTAATCATCTAATTTTCCCTACTCAACAACCCCCAACGGTGGGGGTCTAAATTCCAGATTTGACCACCCCTCCGGGTTGATTTATGGCACTGCCGCCTGGTTCCAAACGTATGATTTGGCATAAAAGCAAGGGAGACAGACCAATCTGGGAAGATCGTATTCGACTTCCCACACAACATGTCTTGGGTATGTATGTATGTATGTATGTGTAGCAGTGGAAGATCGTATTCGACTTCCCACACAGCATATTGTACATGTATGTAAGTATCAGGAAGATCGTATTCGACTTTCCATACGGCATATCCTATACTCTGTGTTTGTGTGTAGTCCAAGCAGGCTAGGTATTATTTATTTACTCTATCTCTATTCTTAATTTGTGTATTTTATACTTGATTGTGATATTCTAAAGCTAATAACCTACCTGTCTGCGAATAAACTATTTTGTTTGTAACTTGCGTGATCTCCATGACTCTATTTCATCTTGTACCTTTTCAGCCTAAATTACAACTGAAATACTCAGGGGGAAATGGTGGCCAAAAGACCGACCGATCGGCGGGGCGGTACACCTGTGATAGTTCTAAGTTGTGAGGCCAGCAATTTCTTAAAGTCCCTTAAAGGGTCGGGCGACGCAAGGCTCTTGTAATCTGGTGCGAAGGGAACCCATGGGCGTTACGGCTGGTTCCTGCCAAATTAGCTCTAAGGAGCCCAGACAATGCTACGCCGACCTGGGCTCGCAAATATCATGGCAGGTTTGCATGTATTGTGTTGATTGGACCCTCAGCCTCTGAGTTCTCCACCGAACTGAGATTTCAGCAGTAATGCTAATCCCGGGAGCATCTATTGAGTAATGGTGGCGCAGGTACAAGTCGAATGTAATCACTCCCGAGGTCCGCGTAAGTTGCAAACCCAAATTTCTAAATTATATTTTAAATGGAGTCAGATAAACGAGTAAAACTATAGTAACCACTAAGCGTACAATACGGCCCCGTTTGAGAATGGAGAATATTAAGAATTGTACTGATCCGTTTCTGGCCAGCTATAAGCGGGATATGGGGCAGGTCAATCCATATCCGACCCATGGCAACGGACCCAGTATATTCTTAAACATAATTGTGCTAAAAAGCACCATGCGAGCAGTGTATGAGAGAGACTAACCTGCAGCTGGTTTATTGGAGTCCAGTCTTTGACATGGTTTAGGCACATTCAGTTCCCCTCTCCCTCTCATCTCCTTCGCCCGGTTCTGGAAGCTTCCGTCCATGAACTCAGGCAAAAGGTCATTGAGGCTCTCACTGTTGCTGCAAAGTTTGGGATTCTTCCCTTCTGACCATCCCCTCGCACCGTGTCTCTCTTTCTTCTGTTTGGGCTTGTGGAGCTCTTCCTCCTGCCCTCCATTCGCCTCTTTAAGGGCATAACCTCGTCCTTCGCTCACAATGGGATCAGGATCATCTTCCCCCCCTTTCTTGTTTCTCCTTTAGAAAGTAGTTCCTTCTCTCTGGATTCTCTTTCCTTTGGCTTGGGAATGAGTTTACTCTCCACTTGCCTCACTCTTGTTCCTTCCTCTAGAAGTTGTCTATCTCTCCCTGCCCCGTTATCATCTTCACCCTCTGTCCATGGTATTATCCCTTCTTTGTTCTTTAACTCCTCTGGACAATTCAGATTTTTTCCGTCAACTTCCCTCTCTTTTTCAGAAATGGCCTCTTGCAGCTCTTCTAGTTCCTTCTTGTATTCCTTACAGCTCTTTCTGATCTCCTCTAACTCAGCCTCTCTTTGAGAGATCAGTCCCTTCAGTTCCTCTACTTGCTCCTGACTGTCTTCATACTTCTCTGTGATGGAAACCAATCGTTTCTCACTGCAATCGTGCTTCTTTTTCAGTTCATTAACGCATCTCTCTTTTACCTCCATCTCTGTCTCTATCGCCTTCAATTTCTCCTCATGAATCTGTTTCTTGTCCTTCGTCTCTCTCTCCATTTTTTCATATTTTTCTTTCCACGTGTCTTCGCTCAGTTTTTGTATCTCTTCATCTCTTTCCTCGATTGTCCCTCTAATTTCATCCCCCTCTCTCTTCCGTTCCCTCTTGATCTGTTCCATTGCTTTGTCTTTTTCTCTGAGCGCCCCTTCCAGCTCTCTAATCCCTGCTTCTCGCTCACTCTGTTTCCTCTCATATTCTGTCTGCATATTTCTCCTGATCTCCTCATAATGAATCCTCAGTTCTGCAATCTCTGTCTCATTCATCTCGGCCCTGGTTCTCAGTTCTTCATTTTCTTTCCTGTAGTCCTCACACTTTTCTTTTATCTCCTCAATCGCTCCATATCTCTCCATGCTCAGTGACTCATACCTCTCTCTGAGGCAAACCAAGTTTCTCTCCAGCTCATCATACCTTTGTTTTAATTCAGAAATCACCTTTTCTTTCACCCCCAGGACTGACTCTACCTCTGCCTCTCTCATCTGCCTTTTCTCCTCATCCATCTGTTTTGTACCCTCCATCTCCTTCTGCATCTTCTCATATTTATCTCTCCATTCCTCTTCCCTCTGCTTTAGCTCTTCCTCATATTTCTGCAGAGAAGCTGATATTTTCTCCTCCCTTTCTTCAGCTTTGTGTCTCAGTTCATCCACTTCTCTCTCTTTCTCATATTGTTTCTTCTGTAATTCATTCAGTTCCATCTTCATGTCTTTTATCTCCTTGTCTTTTTCTCGGACCACTCCCTCCATCTCTTCCTCTCTCTGTAGTTCTTTCTCTCCACGTTGCTGTATAATCTCATCCCTCTCCTTCACAATAATGTGAATTCTCTCCACCAGTTCTGCGGTATCAGTCCTTAGCTGCTTAATCATGACCTCTAGTTTTGCTGTTTGCCTGTCACTGTGTTCATACCTCTCTCTTATCTCTTCTACCTCCTTCTCCTTCTCCCTGATTTTCTCTTCTGCCTGCTCCACTCTCTTCCTCTGTTCATCCTTCAGTCTCTTTTCTGTTGCCCCTGCATTTTCTTGTGCTTGATGCATCAGCTCTGAAATCCTTCTGTCCTTCAGCTCAAGTTGGGCTTCTCTTTCGGACAAAGCCTGTGTGTTTCTCTCCGCCTCCCTCTCTCTCTCTGCATCCTTTAGTTTCATCTCCATCTGTATCCTCCTCAGTTCCTCTTCATATTGCTGTTTTACGTTTTCCATCTCTCTATCTTTTTTCCTGAATGCTAACTCCATCTTTCTGATGTCTTTTTCTTGCTCTCTTAGTTTCCCCTCATTTTCTGTGTGAACGCTTTTTAATTTTTCATAGTATTCCCTCTGCTCTCCAATCTCTTTCTCTTGTCCATTTCTATTCTGCTCTACCTCTTTTATCTCCTCTATCTGCTTTTTCATCTTCTCAGTTTCCACTCTCCACACCTCTTCTCTTCTTCTTCTGTCGCTGTTTCTTCTCAAAATCCTGCTTCAGAACTTCAGTGGTTTGCTCTGCCACCTGAATTGTGTGCTGTAGTTCTTCCACCTCCCTCTCTTTGTCCTCATACATTTGATGCAAGTCACACAATTCTGTCTTTTTTTCCAGATTCCTGCGTTTTAATTCCCCTATTTCCAGGTCACACTTCTGCATGTTTGCTTTGATCTCAGCTTCTCTTTTCATCCTCTGCTCTTCATAAAACTCTTTCATTTTATCCAACATTAAGTCTCTCTCTTTCTTCTTCTCCTCCAGGTTCTCCATCTCCTCTCCCCGTTTGTGGAATTCCATCGCCAGGTCGTTGAGCTCTGTCTTTTTCTCTTCATTCAGTCGATTCAGCTCCTCCATTTCTGTAGTTTTATTTTGAATGATCTTTCTCAATTCTTCCTCTGTTTTAACAAGACTCTGGCATAACCTTCTCGACTCATCTGCTTCTTTTTCCATCGCCGCTGTTCTTTCCATCAGCTCACTGTTCTTCTTCTTTTCTTCCTCAGCACTTTTCTCCAGCTCTTCCCTTTCTTTTGCGCTCTGTTGGTGCATCTTTTCCCACATCCTCCTGTCAAGGTGCATCTCTCTCTCTGCGGTCAGTATTCTAATTTCTCTTTCTTCATTCTTCTCCATCAGGGCTTTGATCTCCCGCTCTTTCTCTTGCATCTTTAGCTTCATATCCCCCTCTCTAAGCCTGTACTCCTGGTCAAGAATTGCTGTGATTCTGTCGTTTTTCTCTTTCATTTCCTTTACTCTTTTGTCTAGGAGCTTCCTCATCTCTGTCTGCCTTCTGTCCTCCTGTTCCTGCCTCCCTGCCTCCGGCTTCCCCTCCATTCTTTCCCTTTCCTTGGGTTTCCTCTCAAAACTCATCCTGCTTCTCTCCTTCTTTGCTTTCGTTTCCGTCTCACTCTTCCGTCTCTCCTCCTTCTGTCCCATCAGCTCTCTTATTTCCTGCGTCAGCGGCGTGAACGGCTGCCCGCCGTTTCCCGCCACGAGGTCCTCCACCTTCTCCAGCAGCTCTGTGACCTGCGTGTTCACCGGCTCCGCGCCGCTGATGACGTGGTACCTGCCCTCGCACCTCTCCACGAGCTGGTGGGCTTTGGCCGAACTGTGGACGTGCTGCTGGATGGTGGCGCCACGCCTCAGCTTGTCTCGGCCCGTAAACAGGATGAGGGCGAACCTCCAGGCCTCCTCACCCAGCACCCCCATGTGCTCCACCGCGGCCTGCACAGTGACGTCCGAGTCCACGCCCACCACCAGCAGCAGGGCGTGGGGCCCTGGCGGGCACAGTGTCACGCTCCTCCCAATCTCGTGCCGGACCCTCTCGGGGGTCCGCTTGCTCTCCCAGCCGGGCGTGTCCACCACGGTGACCCGTCTGCCCGCCACCTCCCCCTGCGAGCTGGTGCACTCCTCCGTAACCCTGCCGGCCAGGAACGGAGCCCCTCCCAAGATGGCGTTTCCCGCCAAGCTTTTCCCGGTCTCCCGCTCCCCCAGCAGCACCAGCCGTAGGTCCGGGAGGCCACGACCACGCCCTGTGGGCCAGCGCGCCTGTACCTCCTCTCTCCAGGTGACATGGCTCCCATCGCCTGTGAGAAAGAGACATAACCAGCGTGAATTCAGTCTATTTGGACCCATGCAAATGTGTCCCTCCAGCTCCCCAAAAGTATTATACAAATCATACGGCCGAACACACATGGATGCTGCTGAGAGTGCCCAAAGATGAGCCGCTACATTTGTATTTTTACATTTCACTTGTTATGAGGAAGGTCAACATCTATTCATGTTATGTACGGCTCTGAAAACCCAAACGCAGACCACAGGATTATCCAAAATCGTTGTTTAATAGTCCGAAATCGTAGCCAGGAGATCCAATACAAAGGCAAAAACGAAAGGTAAAAGAATAGTCGAAAAAACAGGCGAGGGGGTCAAAAATCCAGAAAATCAAAAGGCTAAAGTACAAAAGGATGAAGGCAAGAATCAAAACCAGAAAACAAAGCAGAATGTCGAAAACCAGAAAAGCAGAAAGGCAAACAAAACAAAAGGGCAAGGCAGGCTCGGAAATCAAAAGGCAAAGGGGTGTCTATCAAGAATCTCAAGAGTTAGGCTTACAGGGTATTCGGCACTAAAACTGATCAACGTTCTGACAAAGAACAATGCAGAGACTGAGGTTTAAATACATGAGGGAAGGTGACAATCTAGGCGGGGCTGGGAAAAAGTGGACTAAACAAATAGACAACAGGTGGGGAAACATAATAGGGTAATAACATAATAACGGGAGGGAGACGAAAACGCAGACTGGATGCACGAAACAAAACATGTAAAACATACGGCTCCGGATTAGGGAGTAGACATTTGCATAGTTAGAAGACGTAGTGATAGTTAGACAGGTGCGAACACTTCACTGAAACTAAACAAGTAATCAGGGATAGCATAGGGAGGCGGAGTTACAGAACAGTGCAGAAATACAAAGAGATTGCGTTAGTGAGTTAGTTACGTGAATATTTCCAAACTACCCAATAAAAGTGATTGTTAGTTAGTTAGTTAGACAGACAGTAAGTGTATTAATCGGATTAGTACTGTACAAAACCTAGATTAGCAGTAGTTAGTAAGAATTGTGCTTTACAACATTTACCTACAAAGAAAAAGCAGGAAGTAAGAATCACGAGTTTTAGAAGAAATGTTGAAAACCCAAAAACTAGCGTAACCGCCCGAATAGTGGGACACGGGAGTGACTAGACTGGTAAAAATTCAGATGCAGACATAACAGAGGATGACAAATGAGAACTGTAATGGAAAACACTAACCAATTTCAAAAATGAATAAATAACAAGAATAAACATAAATACACACAGGACAAATACAGGAACATTACAATTCAGGCTTGACAAAAGATGACTGAAGGGGACTTTATTGAGATAAATTTTATTAGATCTTCCAGTTATTTTTGTAAACAGGAATTAAAAAATTCAACAAGTTTTCTCTTTACGCTCTCATGGAAAAGTATTAACGCAGTCAGATTTGCTGAGTAAATGGGCTAATTCATCCTGAAAAGCTGAATAAAAACCAAACACAGTGACTAGCAGACTCAGACTGAGTGAACTCACCGGTGAATATCTCTCGCAGGGACTCTCTCAGCTTCCTCTCCTCTTGTAGTCTCTGGCTCCTCCTCTCCTCTCCAGGCCTCCGGCCGCCGCCCTGCTGCTCCAGGCGCAAACGGACCGGCTCCATCTCCAGGGGGGCGCCTCCGTTGGCAGCCACCATTTCCTCCACCTTGCGCAGCAGCTGGGCGTCCTGGGCGGCGTGGCGCCCCCTGGCTGTGCTGCGGAGCACGTGCCACCGGTTCCCACAGCGCTCCACCAGGAGCCGGAGGTCCGCGCCGCCCTCGCCGATCCTGTCCGCCACGACCTCCGGATCGGCGCCCTGCGTGAAGAGCACCAGCGTGTGCTTCCAGACCGCCTCGCCCAGGAGCTCCATGTGCTCCTGGATCTCCTTCCGGTAGGTTCCGTCCACCGAGGCGTAGGCCCGGACCACCAGCAGCAGGGCGTGGGGTCCGGGCGGGCACAGGGTCACACTCCGCACTGTCTCCCACTTCACCCACTCGGGCGTGCCGTTGAGAGGGTAGTACCACTCCCACCCGGGGGTGTCCACGATGACCACCCGTCTGCCGGCCACGTGCGCCCACCTCTCCACGCATTCCTCCGTCGGACTGCCGTCGGTGAAGCCCCCCTCGCTGATGCCCAGGATGGCATTTCCCGCAGAGCTTTTCCCCGCCCCCTTCCTCCCCAGCAGCACCAATCGGAGCTCTGTGGGACACGGGGCTCCAGGAAGAGGGGTCTGCCCCTCCTCTGCCCCTGATGCTGGTCTCACGCCACCTGCAGGAGAGAGGGGGACAGCTGGTTCCCATTCTGTGATGGAGCTTCAGGGCCAGTCTGAGCGCCAAGTCATTTACCCACATGGAACACTTCAAAAAAAAAAGCTTACATTTCTATTATATCTCTATTGTATTTAAACATGAACGTGTGTGCATGTACGAAAGGAGCCTTTTGTTCTGTGTTCATTTTTTAACTCTGCTTTTGATGCCACTTTCACAATGTAGCCCACTAACTCCAGCCCACCACCTGTATATAGCAGGTTGAATAGATATCAGTTGTACAATAACAGTATATATATCACTATTCACAAGAAAATGTCCAGAATATGCACCCAAATATGGAGTCTCACCAGGAGATGGCGCTGGTGTTGGCACACTCGTTTTCTTCACTCGCTCCATCTCTTTTTCCCGCTCTCCCTCTCCAGTCTTTTTCCTGCTGAACATCGCTGCTGTTGTAGAATCTTCCACACAAAGCTAGAGATGCTTCCTCACTTCTAATCCATGAAATAAAATGAAAAAAACACATTTCACTTTATTCCCCCCGAACAATTGTCAGCCTGCATCACAGGCACAGCTGAGTCATGACACGACCACCTTTCTAGGTCAGTGTTTTGCACTCAAACTACCAACATCAAGAAAACCTTAACCATAGTTTTTAAGACATTTGAAGGTTCTTACAGTTCAGAGGTTCTGATGCTTGCTTCTATAGAAACATTTATCTTTTGACCTTTAATTTTAAATCTCTGAAATGTTACCTATTCCAAAACACATGCCAACTTGCTCCAGAGCAACTGAAATCATCTGAACAAATTGAGCATTACATTACATTACAAGGCATTTAGCAGACGCTCTTATCCAGAGCAACATACAACGAAGAGCAGATCGAACAGCAAACAGTATTATTCAGCTTGCATTTCCTCGTTATGAAAATGGATATAATGAGATTATGATCATTAATATTGATATACAGATTGTGGAAGAGGAACTGCACTCATTCTGCCCACGCAGTGCAATATCTTTTATTAAAGTCAATTTATTGTTTTTGGCAGTTTTTAGCCACAACTCAAGGGTTGATGAAGTGGCAAAAACACAGGAAGGGGTCGCATCGTACACTTTCGTTTTCATCAGAGAAGAGCCTTTTTCTGCAGCCACCAGCGCCATTGTGAAATGCTCACGCCCATGTTTCATTCAAAGTGAACAAGTCTATATTCCTGTATTAACACAGTCAACATGAATAACGATAATCCTCTTGGTTTATCCTACTTATGACATTTGACAAATTACGTGTGGGGGGGAGTGGACAGGTAACCAGAGTAGTGTGGAGAAGGCAGGGTGGGGTGTTGGGGGTGTGGACAGGTAACCAGAGCAGTGTGGAGAAGGCAGGGTAGAGATATATAAAATGTATATATAAATATATAAAAAATATATAAAAATGCTGGATGCTGGATATCACAATATTGTATTTCACTATACAGTGGGGGTATATTTTTAGTGCTTCTACATTAGTGTGAGTGCTACCATAAAGGTATAGGGGAAAGCTGGAGAACATTCACCCTACTACACCACTTTGTCCCAGGCCAAGCAGCCACCGAATGCTACAATATGAAACGCTCCATTTACATTTACATTTTAGTCATTTGGCAGACGCTTTTAATCCAAAGCGATTTACAAGTGCATAGGTTCTACAAGTCAAAAGTCTACAAGTCTACAAGTCTATAAGTCAAAGCTTCACATCCAGAAACTAGCAAAATACACATGAAATGCTGTTCTAAACATAGTTGTCATCATAAGTGCATTTTTTTTTTTTTTTTTTTTTTGGGGGGGGCGGGAATACATCGGAGGACATTTATTCTGAAGCATAACCATCACCCTGCACATATCTTGATAGATTACATTTCTTACATTGTTGGATATGACGAGGATGTTCCCATGTGTAAATCCAGGTGCAGTCAATGTCAGCCGTGCTTCAGACATGTGACCATCTGCAGAATCTGTTCCAGTGGGGGTGCAGAGATGTCTCAGTCTCAGTGTTTTCACAGATTGAAAGTTGAGGTAACTTCGCCCGCACATCCAGCAGAGGGTGCTGTTGTGACGTGTTGAACAGGAACCTTTACTGTATTCATTAAGGAGCGTGTCAATACCAGAATGCCACTCTGAATAGCGTGCCTGGCTCAAATGACAGTAACACGGATATTCCAAAGTCCTCCCAGGGTATCAGCCCAACCACGGTGCCTCCGGCTTTCTGCATCTCGTACAGTATTTCTGCAGCGCTTGACACCAGAGCACCAGACATTTCACATCATACAGAGAGTCTCCGTCTGTGTGTCTGTATTTGTCTGTGTGTGTCTGTGAGTGTCTCTGTCTGTGTGTCTGTGTGTGTCCGTCTCTCTGTGTGTGTCTGTGCGTGTCTGTGTGTGTCCGTCTCTGTGTGTCTGTCTGTGTGTGTCTGTGTGTGTCTGTGTCTCTGTTCCTCCGTGTAGTTACTGTGGGGCAGGGGTGCACAACTCCGGTCCTGCACGGCCAATCTGTGCACAGCTTTTTGTTCCAAATGATGGCCTTTGTTTTAGTTTTAGTTTAGACATTTCTATAAACTATGCTTGCAGTCTGTGTCTGTAGCCGGTGCATATACAAATATCAGATAAAGACATGATTGGGCTACAATCGATAAGATTCTTGTTAAAACATTGTTACAAGAGCATTGTACAAAAAGTATAGGAACAGCAAGGTCAATTCTTTTATTTTTGGCTCTACACTGAAGACAATAGAGTTTGAGGTCAAAAGATGTACATGAGAGATCCGAATTTCAGATTTTCATTTGTTAAATAACTTATCATAACATATCACCTTTTGTATTAGACCACCCAATTTTTAGGTGAGAAAAAGTATTGGAACATGTGACTGACAGGTGTTTCTTGTTGCCCAGGTGTGTCCTGTTACATTGACTAAATAGTTCTGTGTGTGAACTCTTGGTTTAAACCTTGGATTTTGCCTGTGAAGAAATATAAATAAACCGCTGGTGTACTGAGCAACAGATATGAAACAGGTCGACCACGGAAAACAACAGCAGTTGATGACAGAGACATTGTCAGAGCTGTGAAGAAAAACCCCAAAACATCAGTCAGTGACAGGAAGTGTCATGGCTTAGGCTTGTATGGAGTGGGTTCACTAATCAGTATTGATGATGTAACTTATGATGATAGCACCAGTATAAATTCAGTCTACAAAAGTCTACAAAAACATTCTGTCTGAAAAGTTATCGAGAAATGCGTCCAAACTAATTAGGAAGAACTTCATCATGCAGCAAGACACAACTTCATTCGGGGCAGGAAGTGGATGGTTTGAGACTGGCCAAGTCAATCACCAGACCTTAACTTAATTGAGCACGCATTTCACGTCCTGAAGAGGAGATTGAAGGGAAAAAACCCTCGAAACAAACAGCAACTGAAAGAGGCTGTGTTGTGTAAAACCCCACAGCTAACCCAATGACGGAATTTAGCGGGGGCCGAAGGGGTTTTGCGTGCTTGTCCTTCTGGCGTTGCTGGGAGAACATTAGTTGGGTTAATTGTTATCCTCCGTACAAGAACAGAGCACAATTATGTTTAAGAATATACTGGGTCCGTTGCCATGGGTCGGATATGGATTGACCTGCCCCATAGCCCGCTTATAGCTGGCCAGAAACGGATCAGTACAATTCTTAATATTCTCCGTTCTCAAACGGGGCCGTATTGTACGCTTAGTGGTTACTATAGTTTTACTCGTTTATCTGACTCCATTTAAAATATAATTTAGAAATTTGGGTTTGCAACTTACGCGGACCTCGGGAGTGATTACATTCAACTTGTACCTGCGCCACCATTACTCAATAGATGCTCCCGGGATTAGCATTACTGCTGAAATCTCAGTTCGGTGGAGAACTCAGAGGCTGCGGGTCCAGTCAACACAATACATGCAAACCTGCCATGATAGTTGCGAGCCCAGGTCGGCATAGCATTGTCTGGGCTCCTTAGAGCTAATTTGGCAGGAACCAGCCGTAACGCCCATGGGTTCCCTTCGCACCAAATCACAAGAGCCTTGCGTCGCCCGACCCTTAAGGGACAGAAATTGCTGGCCTCACAACTTAGAACTACCACAGGTGTACCGCCCCGCCGATCGTCGGTCTTTGGCCACCATTTCCCCCTGAGTATTTCAGTTGTAATTTAGGCTGAAAAGGTACAAGATGAATTAGAGTCATGTAGATCACGCAAGTTACAAACAAAATAGTTTATTCGCAGACAGGTAGGTTATTAGCTTTAGAATATCACAATCAAGTATAAAATACACAAATTAAGAATAGAGATAGAGTAAATAATCATACCTAGCCTGCTTGGACTACACACAAACACAGAGTATAGGATATGCCGTATGGAAAGTCGAATACGATCTTCCTGATACTTACATACACGTACAATATGCTGTGTGGGAAGTCGAATACGATCTTCCACTGCTACACATACATACATACATACAAACATACATACACAAGACATGTTGTGTGGGAAGTCGAATACGATCTTCCCAGATTGGTCTGTCTCCCTTGCTTTTATGCCAAATCATACGTTTGGAACCAGGCGGCAGTGCCATAAATCAACCCGGAGGGGTGGTCAAATCTGGAATTTAGACCCCCACCGTTGGGGGTTGTTGAGTAGGGAAAATGAGATGATTACCAGGAGAGGACGTGTAGGTTTTCCCTTGGGATACTGAAACTATAGTTTATTAAATTCCATTTGGTATGAAATGTATCTCATCCGATTCCTTGATTTTATCAGATCACATCCATACCAAACAGATTACCCTTATATTTTATTATGTTGCAGTTATCATGAAACTTCCCTCCTGATTATCCATTTTACCTGCAATTCCTGTTACCATTACATAAGACTTAATGCAATAATACAAGGATCACATGGGCAATGTTTTCAAGGTGTTACCGGGTCTATTTACTATCTTAATAGCAGTTTTGAATATTTAATCTAAGAGAGCAGTCACCGGTGTAATGACAGCAGTGCCCAAATGAGGGCACTGTGGCATTGTCCGGAGTCTTCCCCCTTGGAAGTGACCAGGTATGGGGTCACAGGGAGGTCACCAATGTTCGGGAGGATTCTTTTCCCGTGACCCAACTGGCCTTGGACCACTCATACATCTTAACTCCCCAACAGGTAGTCTAAACAACATTGGAACCCCAGCTCTCAGGCCCCTCACAAATGGCAGCCCTTCCTGACCTTAACCACTATGCTACAGGCCGCCCCATCATATCTATCATATATATCTGTTGGGAGTTTTCATGATAACTGCATTATGCTGTAAATATGTTTTTGTGCCTCTCATGGTAATATACCTTTTGGATAAACCTGATTTGGGTGAATCAAAGGAAAGGAGACATTCCAGACTGTTTGGTTTCTTCTCCTTATCTCCGAAATCCAGGCCTTAGTTCTTGACCCTAAAAGTGAGTCACCCATCTATAATTTACAGCCAGGCCCACCAGGCAGGGGGCTAAAACACATGGCTTCTACAGAGACAGCTTTTGCCCAGTTTCCCCTCGGCTCCTGAATGGTTGTGATATCAAAGGTAGACTGTTACAAAAACTAGACCATTACACCAGTCGCACTGAACCAATCAGAATAACACCAAACATCAACATATTCTGACCTGGGATTATCATGAAACATCTTTATACCATCTCCAATATTCCTGTTCTGGAATGTGAGAAAAGAAGGTGCCTCTAAGAATCCTTCTCTAGCTCTCCCCCACAGACATGTGTGCCAACGGTGGGGGCTAACAATGTATGCTCCAGGAGGGGGAAGTCAGCAAGCTGACCAGCGCATGAGACCAAATGTTACTTATGACTGGCTTACAGTTGTACCCCTTGAATAGGGGGACGAAATAATACTTGCGATCAATATCAGATTAGCAGAATAAGATAATTTTGCAGATCACTGATTTTTAACTTTATCACATTACAGACCGTGAATTCAATCTTTTTAAACGTCGCAAATTATGAGTGTATTACTGCTTTTCACTTGTCACAGCTGCAGTAAAAGCCTGGAAAGGCATCACAAAAAGATTAATACAACAGTTTGATGATGTCAATGGGTCACAGGCTTGATGCAGATATTGCAAGCAAGGGATATGCTACAACATATTAAGTATTATTTACTTTAATACTCTCTGCACCAATACTTTTGCTCACCTACAAATTGGGTGGTCTGATACCAAAGGTGCTATGTTTTAAGTAGTTTAGTGCATCTAGGCGTAAATACGAGGAAATAAAAGATGAAATT
Organism: Conger conger; assembly: GCF_963514075.1. NCBI lineage: Eukaryota > Metazoa > Chordata > Actinopteri > Anguilliformes > Congridae > Conger > Conger conger. The sequence goes on along the minus strand of NC_083767.1, from coordinate 60,766,483 downwards.
ATGAACTCTTGTCTTGTGTTCATCTTTTTATCTCAACCCCAAATTTGTTATGCCAGGGGAAACAGAAGAACCAAAAGCAGGCAGGGGTGCAGACAAAATGGCAGATTTAATGCAAAAACAGGGACAGACAGAGTGGAGTCAAAATACAGGCCAAGGTCAAAACCAGGAGGTCAGTCCAAAAAGGCAGAGGTACAAATATTATTACATTACATTATTGGCATTTGGCAGACGCTCTTATCCAGAGCGACGTACAGTTGATTAAACTAAGCAGGAGACAATGCAGGGTTAAGGGCCTTGCTCAAGGGCCCAACGGCTGTGCGGATCTTATTGTGGCTACATCGGGATTAGAACCGCCAACCTTGTGTGTCCCAGTCATTTACCTTAACCACTACGCTACAGGCCGCCCCTATCTAAACAAGCAAAGAATTCCAGGGAAGCAGGCAGGGGTCAAAACCGGAAATCCAATAAACAAGGGCAAGGACTCAGGAACAAGGGCAAGGGCAAGGGCAAGGGCAAGGGCAAGGGCAAGGGCAAGGCAACAAGGAGGCTAGAACTGGGGAAAGGAATCAAGGGCTCAGGACAAGAAAACAGGACAAGACGAACTAGCAGCATGCAACTGAAAAGGACAGGTATAAATACACAGGGGAATGAGACAAACTAGGCGGGGCATGGGAGTGAGGGCGGTCTAACAAATAAACATCAGGTGAGACACATGAAAGGTAAACGGACAATAACAAGGGGGAAACGAAAACACGGACTGGATTCACAATGACACACATGTAATACAAACGGCTCCGGACTAGAGAGTAGACAATTGCAGAGAATCAGGAGATGCAGAGATACATAGAGACAGGTGCGAACACTTCGCTGAAACTAAGCAAGTAATCAGTGATAGAATAGGGAGGCGGAGTTACAGAACAGAATTGAAACTGGAGATGCATTTGTAAGTTAGTTAAGTGATTGAAATTACAAATACCCAAAACTAGGGAATGTTAGTTTGTTAGTTTGACAAACATATTAGTGTGTTAGTATAATTAGTATTGTACAAATTCAATGTTAGTTGGGATTAGTATATTAGTGCTATGTACAAACATGAAATGGAGAGAAAGCAGGAAGTAAAACTATAGAACGAGCCGCTTCTACTCAACTTTCTTCCTTCTTTTCTAACAACAACCTGCTAGACCCCCATCAGTCTGGCTTCAGATCGGGCCACTCGACAGAGACTGCACTCCTCTCCGTCAGTGAGTCACTTCATGCCGCACGAGCAGCCTCCCTCTCCTCTGTCCTCATTCTTCTAGATCTCTCTGCTGCCTTCGACACTGTGGATCACTCCATCCTCCTGTCTGCCCTGTCAGCAACGGGCATCTGTGGCACAGCCCTGGACTGGATTGAGTCCTACCTCTCTGGTCGCTCCTTCCAGGTTGCCTGGGCTGGTTCGGTATCGACACCTCGGCCCCTCGCCACAGGAGTTCCCCAGGGCTCAGTCCTTGGCCCGCTTCTTTTTTCTCTCTACACTCGCTCCCTTGGCCCTGTGATCACTGCACATGGGCTATCCTACCACTGCTATGCGGACGATACCCAACTCTTCGTCTCGTTCCCGCCGTCTGATACGCAGGTTTCAGCCCGTATCTCTGCTTGCCTGAGGGACATCCAGAGCTGGATGGACAACCACCATCTAAAGCTCAACCCAGGTAAAACTGAAATGATATTCATCCCTGCTAATACCTCTCCCCATCTGGATCTCTCCATTTCCCTCGGGGATACCACACTCACGCCGTCACCCAGTGCAAGGAACCTCGGCGTGGTGATGGACAGCAGACTGTCCCTTTCCGAGAACATTGCGGCGGTGACCCGGTCTTGCAGGTTCTTCCTATACAACATACGGAGAATCCGCCCCTTTCTCACCCCCTACTCGACCCAGCTCCTGGTCCAAGCGATGGTTCTGTCCCGCCTGGACTACTGCAATTCCCTCTTGGCTGGCCTCCCAGCGTCTGCCATCAGACCCCTCCAACTCATCCAGAATGCAGCAGCTCGTCTGGTCTTCAACCTTCCCAAATACTCACACGTCACCCCCCTGCTTACTTCCCTCCACTGGCTGCCTGTCATGGCTCGCATCAAATTCAAAACATTGGTGCTAGCCTTCCAAGCAGTTAAAGGGTCTTCCCCAGCTTATCTGCAAAAAATCATCAGACCCTACACCCCTGCCAGACCTCTTCGTTCAGCCTCCACAGGCCGCTTGGCACCTCCCCCTCTCAGAACCTCCACCTCACGCTCACGACTACTGTCTGTTCTGGCTCCACGGTGGTGGAACGAACTCCCCGTTGAGGTCAGAACTATAGAATCCCTCCCCACCTTCAAGCGCAAGCTGAAGACACACCTCTTCAAACAGCACCTCTCCCCATCCCTCCCTACCTCCCTGTGAACCTTAATTGTTGTCTCTGTGACTTGTGTATCAGTATTTTAGTTGGCTAGGTAAGCAGTGTTTGGATAGTTAACTTTGGTGACTTTTGCTCTGTTTGTTTGTTTGTTCAAAAAAAAAAAAAAAAAAAAAAAAAAAAAAAAAAAAAAAATGGCCCTTGTCCTTATCTTTGTTGTACAGGTAGCAGTTGAAATTGTACTTACCTCTAGGGTCTTTCAGCGAACTTATCCCTGGTTATGGGTATGCACTTTGTTGTACGTCGCTCTGGATAAGAGCGTCTGCCAAATGCCAATAATGTAATGTAATGTAAAAGTAAGGAATGCAAGATTGGAAGGAAGATTGAACCCCGGAACTACCGAAAACACCCGAATAGTGGGGCACACAGACAAGGGAGTGACTGGGCTAGAAAACATTCAGACTCAGACATCACAGGGGAAGATGAGTGCAAAGACTAATGAATATAAACAGTACACCAGACATGAATGTGAAAAAGAATAAATTACAAGAATAATGATAAAAACAATGATAAACTAACACACAGAACACAGGAACATAACACAAATGTATTCAGTGTATTACAATAACAAAGGAATTGGCCTCACTGTTCCAAATTATCTCATTTAATTAATTTTCATACATGGTACATGAATGGATCCAGTGGTACATTACTGCATCCTGTAAATCCAATCCAGTTCAGGCACGTGACCATCTCCGTAAGAGAGAGAGGACAAACCCAGCCAAGAATCTCCCGCTGACTGAGAACTACAAGCCTGATCTGCACTTCCTGTTCCTGCTTATTCCTGTTTTGACGCACATAGGGTGTGTTCTGTCCAAGGTTCAGCAGCGGTGAAAGTATCAGACCGAGGGACGGAGAGACTGTAACATGGAGGCTAAAGCTTTGATTCCAGAGGACGATCTCTGTTGCTCTGTATGTTGTGATATTTTTAAAGAGCCTGTTGTTCTGAAATGCAGCCACAGCTTCTGTAGAGTGTGTCTGCAGCAGTGCTGGCAAGAGAAGGGCTCTCGAGAGTGTCCCATCTGCAGGAGAAAGGTCTCTGTGGATGATCCTCCTCTAAACCTGGCCTTAAAAAACATTGTGGAATCTTACTTAAAGCAGAAGACTGAGAGAGAAACTACAGACAAGACTGAGGCTCGCTGTAGTCTTCATGGAGAGAAAGTTGTTTTATTCTGTGAACATGACAAAGAGCCTCTCTGTTTCATCTGTCAGACTTCAAGAAAACACAGAAACCACCCGGTCTGTCCAGTGGAAGAGGCCGCTCTGGAGTTGAAGGTATTCTATTTTAAATCATAATTAAAAATTAAAGTCAGCATTGTATCTGAAAGTCTTGTTTTAAAGCCTCAAAACATCCAGTATTTTAGATTTCAGTACAATGTACTAGGAGTAAAATGTGGGCATGGTTAAGTCCAGATTCACAGTTGTGATTATGGGCCTTTTATAGTGAATACAGCTCCATAAGTGTAACATTGAAATACAGTGTGATTTCATAAATATATAGCAATGATGTGTGAGATTAGATACTGACAGCACAAATATAACATAAGACTTTTACTCTAACAAAATAAAGGTCTAGATCTGATAAAACTACTTTCATATAAACTGTTCTCTGCTTGAGGAGAGAACTGTGCAACAACCAGGAAGTGCAGAAATCTACACTGAGTGAATAACCAGTGGAGACAGAGCTGTATATACTCTCTCAAAATGGATGTGTTAATATTGAACACAATAAATCAAGCTGGTTCGATGAATCCTTCAACATTCCTTAGAGTTGGCTGTAAATTATATGTATGTACAGCCCAGTATTATTATCCTATTTTGCTGAAGTTTTGCTCATATTGGTTTAATTGTGCACATATTGTGTTATGACGCCCTATAAGAATATTTCACAGATCTTTACTCGAGTGTAGTATTTTCCATACTACATTTCCCATGTGCTTACACTTACAAAATTACACTCACCGTCACTAGTGTAGCAGGGAAATACTGTGCTATTTGTGAGAATAAGTCTTAACTGGTTCATATCACTCCAGGAGGAACTCAAGCCTGCACTTAATCTTGTTAAAGAAAAACTGAAGAAGTTTACTGAGGTTGAACAAGGATGTAAGAAGACAGCAGAACACATCAGGGTGAGTAACACAATTAGTAAATATGTAGTATTTTTGATGAATGTTGTGTGTGACATGGATAGTAACACACCAACTGCCATACATAAATAACCAAGCGTAGTTACACTATTCAGGTTTAAAATGGTGTTTGAATCGCAGAGTCAAGCCCAGCACACAGAGAGGCAGATAAAGGCAGAGTTTGAGAAGCTCCACCAGTTCCTGCGTGAGGAAGAGGAGGCCAGACTAGCTGAACTGAAAGAGGAAGAGGAGCAGAAGAGTTGGATAATGGAGGAGAAGCTAGAACACATCAGTGGAGACATCTCCACCCTTACAGACAAAATCACAGCTCTAGAGACGGCCATGGAGACCGAAGACACCTCCATTTTAAAGGTAGGGGCTTCATTTACTGACCGAGTTTATACCGATTAACCTCAGTAAAGTAACGTCACGTGTGCTGACTGTTATCATCCTCTTCACTTTCATTAACATGGCTCCTGCTGTTTCTCACCTATTGTTTCTCATAATGGAATGGACTGAATACATTTATACACTCACAATGATGCTCTTATTGTGTGTTTTTTTCAGAGCTACAACAACATCAAGGAAAGGTATGTGGACTCTCAGCTCATTTCATCTTGTGTGTTTAAGTCTCTTCAGTTCCCGATGCTGACTGACTCCTGCCTGTCGTTACAGAGCCCAGTGCACACTGCAGGACCCAGAGCTGCTCTCAGGGGCGCTGATAGACGTGGCCAAACACCTGGGCAACCTGACGTTCAGAGTCTGGGCGAAGATGCTGGGGATGGTGCAGTACAGTGAGTATCTGGGCCAGATGCTGAAATCAGGTTTTTTTTACAAACATTTAATGAACACATGAAAGAGGAGGAACAGGCTACATGTTGACATGGTGCTGAAGATGAACAGCACAGAGTCATCCAGTCTCAGAGCAGGGAGATCCTGAGGGCTGCACTGCTCACAGTTTAATAACAGAACACACGCAGACACAGAATTAACACACAATGTAAAACCTCATGAATTATATGTTTTATTCGCTGTGAGAATTGTTTGCATTGAATTTGCAATGATGTGTTCATTGATTCATGACTTTTCATAATGCAAATAGGTTTTATATTTAAAATAAGAATCACTATAACTACAGTATATTATTATCCATAACTAGTATATGTCATTTCCTGTGTATGGGACCTAATCTGAATAGAGTATGTGAAATGGTCCTGCCACACGCCATGGGCGGACACAAGAGATGGACACAGGGAGGTCGTTATGATCGGAGCCATTCGCAGACTCCAAGACGTAATAAATAACAAACTTCAATCAAAGTGCCACAGAAATAGTTCAGTGCACGGCAATCAGGGCAGTATAGGCAAGGCAGTTTTGTGGTAGAGTCCAAAGGGTCAGAGTCCAAACAACCAGAGCAGTGTGGAGAAGGCAGGGTGGGGGGTGGGGTGTGTGGACAGGTAATGGGGAGAAAGGGAAAACATGGAATGGAACATTGACATAAAACACATAGAAAAGGATAATCAGGGAAATGAACTACGACAGAGGCACTGAACGTGACAGGAAACATGAAACTAAACATTTAACAACTGTGGTAACCCGCTGGTAGAGAGAGAGAGAGAGAGAGAGAGAGAGAGTAGAATTCGTGAAAAAAAAAAAAAATTATTATTATTTTCTTTTTCTTTTTTTTTCTTTTTTTTCCAGTGCTCGTGCCTTCAGGGCACTTCTTTAGTGTCCCTGTGAGAGGGGAAAACACGTCCCAATGTCGACTTACCCCCTCCCGGAGATCTTGGCACTGTCGGTCCGTTAAGTGTTCCCTGGTGGTCACCTCCGGCGTTCCAGTGGCGCCCCCTGCTGTCAGACATAGGGGAGCAGAGTCGTGCACGGGTTCATGCCATTTTTTTAATAGGTTGACATGGTAGGTCTGGAGGGTATGTCTCCGCCCTACCTGCCTTAGGGTGTAATTGACCGGCCCGACTTTGGCGACCACTTCGTAGGGGCCATGCCACTTAGCCAGGAATTTACACTCACTCGTGGGGACGAGTACCATTACCTTCTCTCCGGGTCGGAACTTGCGCACCTGGGCATTTCTGTTGTAGACCCGGGCTTGCTCTGCCTGGGCCTTACTCATGTGCTCCCTCACCATCGGCCAGATTTTTGCCATTCTTTGGTCCATGTTCGCCACATGTTCCACCAGGGAGCGCTGTCGGGACGGCTGTTGTTCCCAGGCTTCTTTGGCCAGGTCCAGCAGGCCCCGGGGCCGCCTCCCGTAGAGTAACTCGAAGGGAGCGTATCCTGTAGACGCCTGTGGAACCTCACGGATGGAGAACAGCAAGTACGGCAGTAAATGATCCCAGTCCTTACCATCGGTGGCCACCATCTTCCTCAACATAGACTTCAGGGTCTTATTGAAGCGCTCCACCAGGCCGTCAGTCTGGGGGTGGTAGACCGACGTCCGCAGTTGTTTCACTCGCATTTCTTTCATCACCCCGGACATGAAGCAGGAGCCCTGGTCAGTTAGTACCTCCTCGGCAATCCCAACCCTGCTGAACAGTAAAAACAGTTCTTTTGCCACATTTTTCCCTGTCGCGGCCCGCAATGGTACGGCCTCAGGGTAGCAGGTGGCATAATCTAAAATCACCAGAATATAGCGGTGACCCCTGCTAGACTTGGGTAGGGGCCCCACGATGTCCAGGGCTATCCTGCGGAAAGGTACATCGATGATGGGTAGCGGGATTAGCGGATTACGGTACGTTACCTTTGGGCTATGCAGTTGACAAACCGAGCAATGCTGGCAATAGTCCTCCACAGCTTTTTTTATGCCCGGCCAGTAAAACTCCATCGTCTTCTCGCGCCCCAGGTGCGCCCCCAACGGGTGGGTGTGGGCGAGGTACAGGACTTTGGAAGTAGCTGCTCCACTTCGTCCTCCTTAACCCTACTCACGCGATACAGTAAGCCATTTTGTACTTTAAAATAGGGTATGGTCAGCCTACTCACCCCACCTTGGGGAACGCCCTTGATAGAGGCTGCAGTTTTCCAGGCCTGGGTGAGGAGGGGGTCTTGCAGCTGGGTGGAGCCGAACTCTGTTGGCGCCCCTGGGGTCTCTCGTGGGAACCCCGAAAATTCCCCTGTGCTGCTGTGTTCGGCCACCAGGGGTTGCTGTGGGGTCGATCCCTGGGGTCGAACGCCCACTCCTCCACCAGGTGTGTGTGTTCTCTCCTGTACCTCTTCTTCCCACCGTTTAAATATCTTTCTTCTTCATATTTCAGCTCCTGTGACGATGGACCCCAACACTGCACGTGCCGATCTCTCTCTCTCTGATGATCTGACCACTGTGAGAGACACAGATACAGCGCAGAACTGTCCTGACAACCCAGAGAGATTTATGCCCTGTGTGTCTGTGCTGGGATCTGAGGGGTTCACCTCAGGGAAACACAGCTGGGAGGTGAAGGTTGGGAATAAACCTAAATGGACTATAGGAGTGGCGAAAGAGTCCATCAACAGGAAAGGAAATGAACCAGTCAGCCCAGAGGATGGATACTGGCTCATAATGCTGAGGAATGGTGATGAGTACAGAGCAGCAGGAGTTACTGACCTCACACTTGAGAGGAAACCCCAGAGCATCAGGGTGCAGCTGGACTATGACGGGGGGGAGGTGTCCTTCTTCAACTCCAGTGACATGTCACTCATTTACACTTTTAAACACACATTTACTGAGAGGGTGTTCCCATTATTCTCTCCCTGTGTGAGAGATGATGGTAGGAACGATGAGCCCCTGACAATCTGCCGAGTGAAAGTCTCAGTAACAGTGAGGTCATCCCAGTGAAGGTGTTTGTGTAAAAATGAAACTAGAAATGCTGTCAGAGATTTAGGATGTGTCTGATCTGCCTCAGCATGCCTGGCTGTTGACTTGAGCTTTGGGACACATGCTGGAGATGATCGGGGGGGGGGGTGATGGTGTACCAGTACCCAATGGAAGATAAACAGACAGAGGTACACTGTCTCAGTGTCTAGACAGGTACACACATCTAGCACAAAGGGGGGTGTCTGTCACAAGGGAGTAATGACTATGTGGTTATTTGCTTTTACCTGGTGCATTTTATGCTGTAAAGGAGACTGTTGTTTCTTGTTAATGTAATTTCTTATTCATGTAAACTTTGGAAGCTGCAAATGTTACTTTTCAGAGGACCACATTCTTTCACACTTAGAGGGTAGTATAGGTGAAATCCATTTCAATAATTGCAATTCATTCATTTTCTTTTCATCACCAATAATTTTGTTGAGTTACTCAACTGTACATGCATTTTTGGTCATGTGCAAGCAGGCTGTATCTTTTGGGTTCTGTTTTAAAGCATTTGAACTTTATTTTATGAAGTGTTTATACATAAAACAGATGTGCTCTTGTGGGTAAATCAAATGCTTTTATACCTGATCGATGTCATTCCTGTTGAACTGGATTCATGAGAGCGTGTTCAAGCTTTAATTAGAGTCTGGGCTCTTTTCAGATTGTACTTTGCAGATGCAGTGAAGAATAAATTCACCCTGTCAGTACCATGCTGTAGGATTTACATCTGAGCCTTCAGTAGCCTTACCTGCACACCTGCCATTGGTCTATAACTCTTTTCATGTATGCATGATATGTTTATATTGAACGTAGGATGTAATGAAGATGTATGGGAAACAAGTCCATGATAGACACTAGATATTCAGTGTAAAACTATAAAAACATGAGACTTTATGTAATTTCTTTATATTTTCATGTATATTTTGTGTACTCTGTATGTACATGCTCTGACATCAATTGATTCTGTCTCAAATGGTTTGGAATGGTACAAGCCTCTTCTTTCATTTAAGTCTTCAACCATGTGTGTGCAGTAAATAGTTTGAGATATTGACACTTTTATAGGACTAGTACAAAATAAGCTGAAATTGCTTCAGAGAAGTACATTGTGCAAACTAGCAACCACAGAACTTCTCAAGTCCTTTGAACAGACCTGATTGGCCAAAAGGCCATAATGGTGTCCAGATACTTAAACTCCTCCTCTCACTCTTTATGTTGTTGTGGCCCTGTAGTTGGTATCCAGAGAGTAAGCATTGTGTTAATGAACACATACTGCACACCCAAAGTGTTATACCTATTACCCATTCAAAACTTATTTCATGCTCCTCCTGAATACTTTTAAGAGCATATTCATATCCATTTTAAGTGGTATACATACAGTATGGAGTGTCGAGGACCCGGCCCTAGGCCCCCCTGATGAGAGATTGACAGGGATGGGTTAGGAAGGAATGCATTGTTAACCCCTCGCACATGCCATTGAGGTGGTAGCAAGAACGCCCCCGTAAGAGGAAAAATATGGGGTTCAGAGATAATGAGCAGCCATACTTGTCAGTGGAGGAGTCTGAAGTCAGGGGACTTAGATTTATGGTTTTAAGGAGCAAGGTTAAAGTTCTGACTGAGGCCATGCATAGAATGAGTTCCAGCATAACCTTGGAGGAGATTCAACATGCTGAGCGAGCAGTCGGGGAATACCCCAACCCTACAGGGGAGGAGTACAATGCCTGGTAAAAGCAAAAAGATAAGGAAAACTGAAGGGATGTCAATACCGAAAGAATATTAAGAGGCTTTAAGGGCCTTCCTGATTATAATCTGATAATTTATTGGATAGATTCAAAGGACTGACTGTAGAAGAGTTGGAGGATGATTTACACTCAGCTATTGGCTGGATGTCCTTTGTAGATCCCTTAAGGCGCCGCGGAGAGGGGCACCTGAAGAGTGTGTTGAGATGGTGGAGATGGAGGGCACTAACTTCTGGCTTGTATGAAGTCAAAGTTTGGAGAGAGTCCAAGGAGAGATTATGACAGGGAGACAAATACCAGTGATGAATAGGTTCATTAAAAAATTACATAAGAGCTAGTGTTTTTCCACTCGTATACTGAGATGGTGGAAACTCCCAACCGGAGGGGCACATGAGATAAAGTATTGGGGAAATTTCTTTTGAGGTATGAGAAAATGACAGTGGGACAAACAGAAGTGATGAATATGGTCATTAAAAAGTTGCATAAGAGATAAATGTCTTCCCACTCGATATATTGGGGACATTTCTTATCAAAAAAAAAAAGGTACACTTTTATACGGAAAAAGGATATATAAGGAATAAGCTTTTAGACCTTAGGATAGCATCTCAGAATTTTGCTTCAGAAGATGTCTATGGGCTGTTGAAGAGAGAGCAATGCAGGACAGCTGTAGTCAAGCTGGAGTGGCGCGCTCCTTCTGCGCGCCACTCCAGGATATGGATATGGAGAGAGGAGTGACGTACGCGGTGCGGACTCAGCCCAAGAGTTGTGGCAGCGGGACTGATGTCGAAGAGGTGTTCATGCGCAACCCTCATCCTACAGAAAAGCTGGTGAAAGAGTTAAAGGGCTTTTACGACATGCTTGGAGCCGTGAACTACACCTGGAGGCCAACAGACGGGACGCGGGGTTCCTCCACGCTACAGAACACCTTCCTGCTGGACCCACGCAAGAACCTGAAGCCTCCCCCCCTAACCTCAGTGTCAGTGAGGAGAGGCATATGCTGCGGCTGCACTGCAAAACCCCCGACGTGTTTGAAGACATACCAGTGCACATCCCATACAACAGGCAGGAGAAGTACGAAGTGCAAAGTCACGTCTTTCGAAAGTCTGGGTCCTGATCCTGCCCCAGATTCCCAAACCAATGCAGCTGTTCAAAGAGCTCATCAACAGCAAGGAGGAGGGATCAAATCCCGCAGAAAATGAGATGGTTATATTTAGGGCATGGGTGATAATTATAATCTATATTACTTGTAAAAGTAGGAAAAGTAGTACATAGAAGCTCAACGTTATAAGTTTCCTTTCATTTTTATGTCTTTTCGTTTTCAGTAAGATACTATAGAAGGTAGCATTATTAGGTGATTTAAAAATTATAAGTTTCCTTTCATTTTTATGTCTTTTATTTTTTAGTAAGATACTATATACGATATAAATAAGTAGTAGACTTTAGGGGTGTTCGTACCCATTGTATTAATGGAAGTTCAGTAGCTTTTATCTCCGTGAAGGGGGAGCCATAAGATAAGGTAAAGGCCAAAGAGGATGATGGGTATTTGAGGGGTGTACCTTGACTTTTAAACATCATGGTGAAAAGGTAAATTAGAAAGAGCTAAAGGGGTATATGTAACTTGCATGTGATCAGCAAACTGAAAGATGATATATATACTGTAATCTGTATAACTCTATTCTTTTGATTGATTATAATAAAGTATATCTTACTATAATCAAATGTGATAAAGATTCTTTTAGAGGAATACATTGAATACAGGACATCGTATACCAGATTTGCATCACACCCTTCACTTCGAGACTGGGCTGGAAGTTCAGTAGAACTTACCAGGGCTCCAGAACGTTCGGAGTACTTGAGTTCGTCCCCGAGACACCTCATGGTGAGGTACTGCTCGTGGGAACGTGAGGTCTGAGCTCGGCAAGGGGTCCGTGGCTCACGACAGGAGGGCTGGATACAGTAGAGATTGAGATACATAAAAATGCTGGATGCTGGATATCACAATATTGTATTTCACTCTACAGTGGGGGTATATTGTTAGTGCTTCGACATTAGTGTGAGTGCTACCATAAAGGTATAGGGGAAAGCTGGAGAACATTCACCCTACTACACCACTTTGTCCCAGGCCAAGCAGCCACGCTCCAAAGGGAATACATCAGAGGACTTTTATTCTGAAGCATAACCATCACCCTGCACATATATTGATAGATTACATTTCTTACATTGTTGGATATGACGAGGATGTTCCCATGTGTAAATCCAGGTGCAGTCAATGTCAGCCGTGCTTCAGACATGTGACCATCTGCAGAATCTGTTCCAGTGGGGGTGCAGAGATGTCTCAGTCTCAGTGTTTTCACAGATTGAAAGTTGAGGTAACTTCGCCCGCACATCCAGCAGAGGGTGCTGTTGTGACGTGTTGAACAGGAAATGGGCACCTTTAGCGTATTCATTAAGGAGCGTGTCCATACCAGAATGCCACTCTGAATAGCGTGCCTGGCTCAAATGGACAGAAACACGGTTATTCTAAAGTCCTCCCAGGGTATCAGCCCAACCACGGTGCCTCTGGCTTTCTGCATCTCGTACAGTATTTCTGCAGCGCTTGACACCAGAGCACCAGACATTTCACATCGTACAGAGAGTGTCTGTCTCAAGAGTGTAATAATCCTATGATATACATCTTCCACAAATCTGGTGTAGATTATAACAATTTCCGTCTAATTTCCAACCTCCCATTTGTGTCAAAAGTACTTGAACGTGTTGTGGCAGCCCAACTTCAAACGCACCTGGATTCAAATAACCTCCTTGAACCCTTCCAATCTGGCTTCCGACCAAAACATAGTGTTTCTGTGTGTGTCTGTGTGTGTCTGCATCTGTATGTGTCTGTCTGCATCTGTCTGTCCATGCGTCTGTGTTTCTGTGTGTGCCTGTGTGTGTCTGTGTGTGTCTGTATTTGTCTGTGTGTGTCTTTGAGAGTCTGTGAGGGCGGCCTGTAGCGTAGTGGTTAAGGTAAATGACTGGGACACCCAAGGTCGATGGTTCTAATCCCGGTGTAGCCACAATAACATCCGCATAGCCGTTGGGCCCTTGAGCAAGGCCCTTAACCCTGCATTGCTCCAGGGGAGGATTGTCTCCTGCTTAGTCTAATCAACTGTATGTCGCTCTGGATAAGAGTGTCTGCCAAATGCCAATAATGTAATGTAATGTCTGCGTCTGTCAGTGTGTGCCTGTGTGTGTCTGTCTTCCTGTGTGTGTCTGTGTGTGTCTGTCTTCCTGTGTGTGTCTGTGTGTGTCTGTCTTTCTGTCTGTGTCTGTGTGTGTATGTGTCTGTCTGTGTGTGTTCGTCTTTCGGTGTGTTGTCGTGTCTAGGAAACGACAGAGTCCAAATCTTCAATTTGTCGAAAAACATCTTCGCGAGGGAAAAGACGACACCAGGCAGCAAGATCTTCAGGAAAATCAGACTTTATTAGCACACGTGCATAAAGCCGGATCAGCTCTCCAGAACTGAACCCCGACTGGCATTTGTACACCCATTTTATACACAGTTACTCCACCTACAACTCCTCCTCAAACCGCATTCTGGCAAATCACCCACACTTTTCTTATCGTAACTCCTCCCAACGCTCCTCCCACAACGTCATTGTGGCAAATTGCCAACGGTCCTTATGCTCTGCCAAGTCTGTACAAAGTTCAGGGCATTCTGCCAACTACGTGTCCTCACTTCACCCCGCACCTGCTCTTGGCAAACTACCAGACCTCAGAAAGTTCTGGATGCCCTCCCTCTAACACGTCATCCATACACGTCACTCTGTATCTTTCGCTTTTATAAGACGAACTAAGCAGCAGGAATCATTGAAAATATACAGACAAACTAAACATTTCATTAATATTCACTTCTAATATAATTTTCTAATCTACAGACATACTAAACATTTGATTAATTATTCTCTTCTAAGGGAGTAAATGTACGTAGCATTCTTTGCTCTCATTTCAACAGTTTTCACTGTGGTTTCTTGCGTTTTCATGAGCTCAGCTATAATTAATGTTCTAGGTCAAATAGATACACTCCTGGCATAAAACATCGAGAGTCCCGGAGAAATCAGCTGTATAGTCATATCTTGCTCTGCCCGTGTCCTTGACAGTTTGGTCTACACAGTTCAAGACGGCCCCCCCCCCTGCCAGCTGGCTGGGCTCACTGTGTAATCCTAGCACAATTTAGCAGTTAATCAGTTTGAAACTATACAGGGTACATATCATACTTTAATACAGATATATTGATAAACTTTTAGCACACATCGTCGAGAGTTTTGGAGGAACCAGCCTGCTCACTAAGGCGGAGTCTGATTTTGACTTGTGATTGGTTATCATGCTTTTAGGAGGGAGATCTTTCGTTCTGTGAATTTTCCCCTACATTCTGAATTTTCCCCTACAGTGTGTCTGTGTGTGTGTCTGTGTCTCTGTTCCTCCACGGAAAACAACAGCGGTTGATGACTGAGACAGTGTCAGAGCTATGAAGAAAAGCCACAAAACATCAGTGAGTGAAAGGAAGGGTGAAGATGAGTGTTTCTGTGTTTGTGTGTGTCTGTGAGTGTCTGTGTGTGTCTGTCTTTCTGTGTGTGTCTGTGTGTGTCTTTATCTGTATGTGTCTGTCTGTGTGTGTCTGTGTGTGTCTGTGTCGCTGTTCCTCCGTGTAGTTAGTGTGGGGCAGGGGTGCACAACTCTGGTCTTGCAGGGCCAATCAGTGCACAGCGTTTCGTTCCAACCGATGGCCTAGATTTTAGTTTCCAGACATTTCTATGAACTATGCTTGCAGTCTGTGTCTGTAGCCGGTGCATATACAAATGTCAGATCAACACATGATTGGGCTACAATCGGTAATATTCTTCTTAAAACATTGTTACGAGAGCATTGTACAAAAAGGTCAATTCCTTTGTTTTTGCTATACCCTGAAGACAATAGAGTTTGAGGTCAAATGATGTATGTGAGTGATGCGAATCTCAGCTTTTATTTCCTGGTATTTTTATCTAGATTTGTTAGATAAAAATTGACCACCCAATTTTTAGGTGAGAAAAAGTATTGGAACATGTGACTGACAGGTGTTTCTTGTTGCCCAGATGTGTTACATTGACTAAATAGTTCTGTATGTGTACTCTTGGTTTAAGCCTTGGGTTTTGCCTGGGAAGAAATATAAATAAACCGCTGGCGTACTGAGCAACATGAGACGGGTGCGTGGGGGTTGGACCCAAAATGCACGACTCAGAAACAATAATCGGATAAAGTCCCGGCAGGGCTTTATTCGGGACGAATCCCAGGAGCGTAGTCAAAACAAGCAAAGTCCATACACGTAGATCCAGCCAGACAAACAATAAACAAACAAAAAGCACGGTGCCGAGGGAAGAGGCAAACTCATAGTCGGTAGACGTGCAGGGAGGTCCGGTAGCAGGAGAGCCGTCAGCGGGGCAGAAGTACAGGCGGACGGCAGGCAGGGTCGTAGTCGAGGGCGATGCGGAAGTCGAAACCATAAAACAAACAGCGAGGCAAAGGTACAAAATCGGAAGGCGAGGACGTGGTCAAAAACAGACGATGGTCAACAAAACAGAAATCAATAATCGATGGTCGGTAAACAGGCTTGGATCGTAACGTGTAATCAATGATAGTAAATGCTCAAGAGTTGCTTTGACTGACAAGAGGCAGACAATTTCGCGAAGAACAGTAGTGCGACTGGGATATAAATGCAGGTGTAGACAATTAGTTAGAGAGCAGCAAGGAAATGAAAAACAGGTGCGATGGATGACAAGTTTAACAAGGTAATTAGTAATCGTTAGTAATAAACCTATCCTGCCCTAGCATTAGTAAATTAGTAAATTACATGCACGAGAAACGTAAGGTAACATGAACACATGATTCGTTTTTTAGTTCTACCCAATCCTGATCTAGCATTAGTAGTTTTAGTAAATAGACAAATGGAAACAATTAGGGTGTGAATGACAGAAAGAGAGAGAGAGAAAAGGCGGAACGCAAGGTTTGCGGAAAGACATGTAAAAGTGTATGTATAACCAATGACCAGTCTACGTAACAATAAACATAAATCAAAACATAACACTAAACGAACTAAGACGATAACCACTCAACATAACAAGGTAAAATAATCGTAACTAAACATAACTAGACATGACGAAAAAATTAATCGTAACAAGAAACAAACTAAACAACATGACGAACCTAGACTAACATAATACATGATAAGACAATACGTGACTAAGACAAAATGAATAAACATAAAACATGGCAAGACAGACCTGAAACGTGACACAACAGATATGAAACAGGTCGACCACGGAAAACAAAAGCAGTTGATGACAGAGACATTGTCAGAGCTATGAAGAAAAATCCCAAAACATCAGTCAGAGACAGGAAGTGTCATGGCTTAGGCTTGCATGGAGTGGGTTCACTAATCTGTATTGATGATGTAACTTATGATGATAGCACCAGTATGAATTCAGTCTCCAAAAGTCTACAAAAACATTCTGTCTGAAAAGTTATCGAGAAATGCATCCAAACTAATTAGGAGGAACAGTGCTACAAGACAATGACCCAAAACACACTTACAACACAACTTCCTTCGCGGCAGGAAGTGGAAGGTTTTAGACTGGCCAAGTCAATCACCAGACCTTAAATTAATTGAGCAGGCATTTCACGTCCTGAAGAGGAGATTGAAGGGAAAAAACCCTCAAACAAACAACAACTGAAAGAGGCCGTGTTGTACCCCTGAATAGGGGGATGAAATAATAATTGTGACTCAACACAGTGTTTCTCCACTGATGGCTTCAACACAAGTTCTCCTCCTACTGCACAAAGGCAGCCATGAGTAATCCATATCAAGTTAGCAGAATAAGATCGTTTTGCACATCACTCATTTTTAACTTTATCACAATCCAGACCGTGAATTCAGTCTTTTTAAACTTTGCTAATTATGAGTGTATTGCTGCTTTTCACTTGTCACAGCTGCAGTAGAAGTCTGGAAAGGCAGCACAAAAAGATTAATACAACAGTTTGATGATGTTGTAAGCCGGTCATAAGGAACATTTGGTCTCATGCGCTGGTCAGCTTGCTGACTTCCCCCCCCTCCTACATTGTTAGCCCCCACCATTGGCACACATGCCTGTGGGGGAGAGCTAGAGAAGGATTTTCTCACATTCCAGAACAGGAATATTGGAGATGGTATAAAGATGTTTCATGATAATCCCAGGTCAGAATATAGTGATGTTTGGTGTTATTCTGATTGGTTCAGTGCGACTGGTGTAATGGTCTAGTTTTTGTAACAGTCTACCTTTTGATATCACAACCATTCAGGAGCCGAGGGGAAACTGGACAAAAAGTCTCTGTAGAAGCCAGGTGTTTTAGCCCCCTGCCGGGTGGGCCTGGCTGTAAATTATAGATGGGTGACTCACTGTTTAGAACTGGATTTCGGAGATAAGGAGAAGAAACCAAACAGTCTGGGATGTCTCCTTTCCTTTCATTCACCCAAATCAGGTTTATCCAAAAGGTATATTACCATGAGAGGCACAAAGACATATTTACAGCATAATGCAGTTATCATGAAAACTCCCAACTACAGCATTCATAGATATGATGGGGCTGCCATCTGTGAAGAGCCTGTGAGCTGGGGGTTGACTCTGCCATTTGTGAGGTGGGGGTTCTGGGGCGTGTCAAAAGGGACAAAGGACAATACTGTTTGTAGTACCTTTTGAGGAGTTCCAGACCAGTGACACCAAGATGATAAAGGAGAGATATATGGTGGGTGGATGAGCGGTTCCCGGGCAATTAGGCCATGTGGGCCATTAAAACTCCCGGGAAAGGAATGTGCCTAACATCTTATGGCCCCACACCTGGTCACTTCCAGGGGGGAAAGACTCCGGGCAGTACCACAGTGCCCTCCTTTGGGCACTGCTGTCATTACCCCAGGGACTACTCTCTTGAATGAAAACCTCAAAACTGTTGTTTAGATGGTAAATAGACCCGGTAACACCTTGAAAACATTGCCCATGTGATCCTTGTATTATTGCATTAAGTCTTATGTAATGGTAACAGGAATTGCATGTAAAATGGATAATCAGGAGGGAAGTTTCATGATAACTGCACCATAACAAAACATTAGGATAATCTGTTTGGTATGGATGTGATCCAGTAAAGTCAACGAATCAGATGAGATACATTTCATACCAAATGGATTTTAATTAACCATAGTTTCAATAACTCAAGGGAAAACCTACACGTCCTCTCCTGGTAATCATCTCATTTTCCCTACTCAACAACCCCCAACGGTGGGGGTCTAAATTCCAGATTTGACCACCCCTCCAGGTTGATTTATGGCACTGCCGCCTGGTTTCAAACGTGTGATTTGGCATAAAAGCAAGGGAGACAGACCAATCGGGAAGATCGCACTCGATTTCCCACACTGTGCATACTTTGTATATGTGTGTAGCGAAAGCAGGCTGGGTAAGATTTCACTCTATTCTATTTATCTTTAATTTGTCTATTTGACTGAAATTGACTGTTTTATTCTACGCTAACTGCCTACCCGTCTGGAAATAAATTATTTTGTTTGTAACTTGCGTGATCTCCATGACTCTAATTCATCTTGTACCTTTTCAGCCTAAATTACAACTGAATATTGAGGGGGACAATGGGGACCAAGGACTGACCGATCGGCAGTCCCGTGGTACAGGTGATAGTTCTAAGCTGTGAGGCCAGCAAGTTTCTGCCACCGTAAAGGGTCGGCTATGCAAGGCTCTTGTGGTTTGATGTGAAGGGAACCCATGGGCGTTAATGCGCCGGTTTCTGTCGAACTATCTCTAAGGAGCCCAGTTAATGCTACGCCGACCTGGGCTCACAACTATCATGACTGTGTTGCATGTATTGTGTTGACTGGACCCTCAGCCTCTGAGTTCTACACCGAACTGAGAGCTTGGTACCCCTGTGATAGTTCTAAGCTGTGAGGCCAGCAAGTTTCGGCCAACGTAAAGGGTCGGTTAGGCATGGCTCTTGTGATTGGACGCGAAGGGAACCCATGGGCGTTAATACGCCGGTTCCTGTCTAATTAGCTCTAAGGAGCCCAGTTAATGCTGCGCCGACCTGGGCTCGCAACTATCATGACAGTGTTGCATGTATTGTGTTGACTGGACCCTCAGCCTCTGAGTTCTACACCGAACTGAAATATTCAGCAATAATGTTAAATCGCGAGAACATATATTGAGTAATAGTGGCGCAGGTACGAGTCGAGTGTAATCACTCCCGAGGTTCGCGTAAGTTGCACACCCAAATTTCTAAATTATATATCTTAAATGGAGTCAGATCAACGAGTGGAACGAGAGTAACCACTAAGCTTTCAAAACGGCCCCGTTTACGAACTGAGAATATTAGGAATATTACTGATCTGTTTCAGGCCAGTTGTAAGCGGGATATGGGGCAAGTCAATCCATATCCGACCCGTGGCAACAGACCCAGTATATTCCTAAACATAATTGTGCTCTGTTCGTGTGCGGAGTTTGATAATTAAAATCTTTCATTCAACAGCCAGGAAAGAACACGTCGTCCCTTCACCTCCAGCTATTCCCTCATTGGTCTAGCTGTGCAGGTTCTACAATGTCAATGGGTCACAGGCTTGATGCAGTTATTGTAAGCAAGGGATATGCTACAAAATATGAAGTATTATTTACTTTAATACTCACCGTACCAATACTTTTGCTCACCTAGAAATTGGGTGGTCTGATACCAAAGGTGCTATGTTTTAAGTAGTTTAGCACATCTAGGCGTAAATACGAGGAAATAAAAAATGAAATTATGAACTCTTGTCTTGTGTTCATCTTTTTATCTCAACCCTAAATGTATTCAGTGTATTGCAATAACAAAGCAATTGGCCTTGCTGTTCCAAAATTTTATTTATTTTTTTAATTAATTTTCATACATGGCACATGAATGGATCCAGTGGTAAATTACTGCATCCTGTAAATCCAATCCAGTTCAGGCACGTGACCATCTCCGTAAGAGAGAGAGGACAAACCCAGTCAAGAATCTCCCGCCGACTGAGAACTACAAGCCTGATCTGCAGTTCCTGTTCCTGCTTATTCCTGTTTTGAAGCACATGTTCTGCGTTCTGTTCAAGGTTCAGCAGAAGTGAAAGTGAAAGTATCAGCCCGAGAGACGGAGAGACTGTAACATGGAGGCTAAAGCTATGATTCCTGAGGATGATCTCTGTTGCTCTGTATGTTGTGACATTTTTAAAGAGCTTGTTGTTCTGAAATGCAGCCACAGCTTCTGTAGAGTGTGTCTGCAGCAGTTGTGGGAAGAGAAGAGCTCTCGAGAGTGTCCCATCTGCAGGAGAAAGGCCTCTAGGGAGGAACCTCCTCTTAGCCTGGCCTTAAAAAACATTGTGGAATCTTACTTAAAGCAGAAGACTGAGAGAGAAACTGCAGACAAGACTGAGGCTCGCTGTAGTCTTCACGGAGAGAAACTTGTTTTATTCTGTGAACATGACAAAGAGCTTCTCTGTTTCATCTGTCAGACTTCAAGAAAACACAGAAACCACGCGGTCTGTCCAGTGGAAGAGGCCGCTCTGGAGCTGAAGGTATTCTTTTTTAAATCATAATTTGAAATTAAAGTCAGCATTGTATCTGAAAGTCTTGTTTTAAAGCCTCAAAACATCCAGTATTTTAGATTTCAGTACAATGTAGTAGGAGGAAAATGTGGGCATGGTTAAGTCCGGATTCACAGTTTTGATTGATTCTGGGCCTTTTATAGTGAATACAGCTCCATAAATGTAACATTGAAATGCAGT
Organism: Conger conger; assembly: GCF_963514075.1. Classification (NCBI taxonomy): domain Eukaryota; kingdom Metazoa; phylum Chordata; class Actinopteri; order Anguilliformes; family Congridae; genus Conger; species Conger conger. The sequence goes on along the minus strand of NC_083767.1, from coordinate 60,745,514 downwards.
GTGATTTCATAAATATATAGCAATGATGTGTGAGATTAGATACTGACAGCACAAATATAACACAAGACTTTTACTCTAACAAAATAAAGGTCTAGATCTGATAAAACTACTGTCATATAAACTGTTATCTGCTTGAGAAGAGAACTGTGAATAACCAGTGGAGACAGAGCTGTGTATACTCTCTCAAAATGGATGTGTTAATATCAAACACAATAAATCAAGCTCATTCTATGAATGCTTCAACATTCCTTACAGTTGGCTGTAAATTATATGTATGTACAGCCCAGTATTATTATCCTATTATGGATAATAATATGAAATATTTTATTGGTTTCATTGTGCTGAAAATGCACAATAACATATTGTGTTATGACGCTCTATAAGAATATTTCACTGATCTTTACTTGAGTGTAGTATTTTCCCTACTACATTTCCCATGTGCTTACACTTACAAAATTACACTGACCATCACTAGTGTAACAGAGGTAATATTGTGCTATTTGTGAGAATAAGTCGTAACTGGTTCATATCACTCCAGGAGGAACTCAAGCCTGCACTTAATCTTGTTAAAGAAAAACTGAAGAAGTTTACTGAGGTTGAACAAGGATATAAGAAGACAGCAGAACACATCAGGGTGAGTAACACAATTAGTAAATATGTAGTATTTTTGATGAATGTTGTGTGTGACATGGATAACAATCACACCAACTGCCATACAGAAATAACAAAGCGTAGTTACACTATTCAGGTTTAAAATGGTGTTTGAATCGCAGAGTCAAGCCCAGCACACAGAGAAGCAGATAAAGGCAGAGTTTGAGAAGCTCCACCAGTTCCTGCGTGAGGAAGAGGAGGTCAGACTAGCTGCACTGAAAGAGGAAGAGGAGCAGAAGAGTCGGATAATGGAGGAGAAGCAAGAACACATCAGTGGAGACATCTCCACCCTTACAGACAAAATCACAGCTATAGAGATGGCCATGGAGACCGAAGACACCTCCTTTTTAAAGGTAGGAGCTTCATTTACTGACCGAGTTTATACCGATTAACCTCAGTAAAGTAACGTCATGTGTACTGACTGTTATGATTCTCTTCACTTTCATTAACATGGCTCCTGCTGTTTCTCACCTATTGTTTCTCATAATGGAATGGACTGAATACATTTGTACACTCACAATGATGCTCTTATTGTGTGTTTTTTTCAGAGCTACAACAACATCAAGGAAAGGTATGTGGACTCTCAGCTCATTTCATCTTGTGTGTTTAAGTCTCTTCAGTTCCCGATGCTGACTGACTCCTGCCTGTCGTTACAGAGCCCAGTGCACACTGCAGGACCCAGAGCTGCTCTCAGGGGCGCTGATAGACGTGGCCAAACACCTGGGCAACCTGACGTTCAGAGTCTGGGAGAAGATGCTGGGGATGGTGCAGTACAGTGAGTATCTGGGCCAGATGCTGAAATCAGGTTTTTTTTACAAACATTTAATGAACACATGAAAGAGGAGGAACAGGCTGCATGTTGACATGGTGCTGAAGATAAACAGCACAGAGTCATCCAGTCTCAGAGCAGGGAGATCCTGAGGGCTGCACTGCACTGCTCGCATTTTAATATCAGAACTCACGCAGACACAGAATTAACAAACAATGTAAAACCTTTTTAATAATATGCTTTATTAGCTGTGAGAATTGTTTGCATTGAATTTGCAGTGATGTGTTCATTGGTTCATGAATTTTTATAATGCAAATACCTTTTATATTTCAAATGTGAATCATTATAACTACAGTATAACTAGTATATGTCATTTCCTGTGTATGGGACCTAATCTGAATAGAGTATTTGAAATGGTCCTGCCACACGCCTTGGGCGGACACAAGAGATGGACACAGGGAGTTATGTTATGATCGGAACCATTCACAGACTCCAAGACGTAATAAATAACAAGCTTCAATCAAAGTACCACAGAAATAGTTCAGTGCAGGGCAATCAGGGCCATCAGGGCAATACAGGCAAGGCAGTTTTGTGGTAGAGTCCAAAGGGTCAGAGTCCAAACAACCAGAGCAGTGTGGAGAGGGCAGGGTGGGGTGTGGGGGGGAGTGGACAGGTAATCGGGAGAAAGGGAAAACATGGAATGGAACATTGACAAATAACACATAGAAAAGGATAAACAGGGAAATTAACTACGACAGAGGCACGGAACACGACAGGAAAACATGAAACTAAACATTTAACAACACAAATACAAAGAACAAGCTATGATACAAAAACACGAGACGTGAGGCAGGATGAATGTCGGTTTTCACTGGTGTTTTAATAAAAATAATAATAATAAAAATAATAATAATAAGCTTGTATAGCATATATAAAATGTAGCTCAAAGAGCTTTGCATTCAGCCACTTACAAATAATTATAAAAACAACACATTGTAGATACAATATAAAAATATGAAATACTGTGATTGTTGAAATACATTCACACAACAAACAAATAACAAGACAAGACAAACACTAACACGACTGCCTTAAAGGAGCGACGGTCTTAAAAGAAAGCTCCCTCAGTCTCTTTTGGTGGTGTAGTTGGCCAGGGCCCCGGCCGGTATATTTCGTGCTGCCAGTTGCACCTCCCCTGACAGCAGCGGTAGGAGGCGCAACGCCCACTCCTCCACCAGGTGTGTGTGTTCTCTCCTGTACCTCTTCTTCCCACCGTTTAAATATCTCTCTTCTTCATATTTCAGCTCCTGTGACGATGGACCCCAACACTGCACATGCCAATCTCTCTCTCTCTGATGATCTGACCACTGTGAGAGACACCGATACAGTGCAGAACTGTCCTGACAACCCAGAGAGATTTAACGCCAGTGTGTGTGTGCTGGCATCTGAGGGGTTAACCTCAGGGAAACACAGCTGGGAGGTGAAGGTTGGGAATAAACGTGAGTGGGATGTAGGAGTGGTGAAAGAGTCCATCAACAGGATGGAAGAGCTAACATACAGCCCAGGGAAAGGATACTGGGTCATAGCGCTGAGGAATGGTGATGAGTACAGTGCAGCAGGAGTAGATGACCTCACACTGGAGAGGAAACCCCAGAGCATCAGGGTGCAGCTGGACTATGACGGGGGGGAGGTGTCCTTCTTCAACTCCAGTGACATGTCACTCATTTACACTTTTAAAGACACATTTACTGAGAGGCTGTTCCCATTCTTCTCTCCCTGTTTGAGAGATGACAGTAGGAACGATGAGCCCCTGGAAATCTGCCCAGTGAAAGTCTCAGTAACAGTGACGTCATCCCAGTGAAGGTGTTGAAAAAAATGAAATGAAACTAGAAATGCTGTCAGAGATTTAGGATGTGTCTGATCTGCCTCATGCAAGCATGCCTGGCTGTTGACTTGAGCTTTGGGACACATGCTGGAGATGATCGGAGGGGGGGGGGGGTTGGTGTACCAGTACCCAATGGAAGATAAGCAGAGGTACACTGTCTCAGTGTCTAGACAGGTACACACATCTAGCACAAAGGGGGGTGTCTGTCACAAGGGAATAATGACTCTTCTGCCCTCAGCTATGTGGCTCTACACAGCCTAGGCAGCGAGCTAAACAAAGTGGCAACTTCTCGAGACACTGGAGATGGGTTTCATAGTGTTTACTGAACCACAATTTGTAAAACTGAAAATACAAAAAATAAAGATATGTTTTCAAGAAACAAGCATCATTTTGTGCTTCAACAATGGCATATTTCTAAATCATATACTCCAAGTTTACTAGTAATTCCAGCATTTTCAATGCGCCAACCGAAGCTAGTCATCGCTTAGCATTGCTAAATATGTGGCTGTCTCCTTAACCTAACAATGCTAACATTCAAGCTATCATGTAAGACTACAAATAATACATGTCTAAAGCTTTATCCTTAATGTTAGATGACTTAACACTTACAGACTGTCTCGTGTCAAAACAGTACGTATCACCGAAGACACAGAATTTTCACCGTCTTCACTATACTGAGAGCTTGATAACAAAAACACTTCCCGAACTTACTTAAGCATAACGCTGATGCATGTTTGCGCCACGAGATGGCAGTGTTCCTCCACAAACTACGCAACAAACCGAGAGACAGAATACATCTTAAGGATGTCAACCCCAAACCTTGTATATAACCAAAAATAAAATAAAAATGAGTTCACAGTCTCTCAGTGAGTGTCCTTTGATACTAAAAGGATGACTTCGCTTATAGGGCGCAAGTAAAGTCTCTGTTCACCCTTCCGACTGACCTTTACCTCGACCTTCCTCACTCTGCCGTCCTCACTGGGAAAATGCCAACTGGCCAGTTGTTCCTTTTTTTGTTCCTTCAGCAGAACCACGTCTCCCTCATGCAGGTTTGGTCTTGAGGTTTGCTATTTCCGTCGATCGTGTAGCCCACTAATGTATTCTTTCCTCCAGCGTCCCCAGAATACATTGGCCAAGTACTGCACACGCCGCCACTGTGTCCTGAAAAGGTCACGACTTTCAAATTGACCTGGTGGCACTGGCGGTGTGCCATGCTTTTGTGTGAGCAACATTGTAGGGGTCAGAATCACAGGGTGTTGTGGGTCTGTGGAAACTGTTGTGAGCGGCCGTGCATTCACTATTGCAGTCACTTCAGCCATGAATGTTACCAACACCTCATGAGTTAGCTTGGCATTGCCGTGTTGCAGAAGCATTGCATCCAGAATTTGACGGGACACTCCAATCATCCGTTCCCAGGATCCGGCCATGTGCGAAGCAAGAGGAGGATTAAACTGCCACTGGCAACCACTGTTCTCAAGGTAGGTTTGAATGTTCTTATTGTGGCATCCTTTCTTGTCAATCTGTAGCTCTTTGCAAGCACTCACAAAGTTGGTTCCGCAATCAGATCTGAGAAGTTTTGCGGCACCTCTGATAGCAAAGAAGCGGCGCAGGGCGTTGATAAATGATGATGTGTCCATTGATTCAATTATTTCAATATGTATGGCGTGTATGCTCATACAAGTGAAAATCACGGCCCACCTCTTGGCCTCTGCTTGACCTCCCCTTGTTTTCCTTACTGAGACAGGCCAAGGGCCAAACACATCTAGGCCCACAGATGTAAATGGAGGGTCTGTGCATAGTCTGTCCTCTAGTAAGTCAGCCATGATCTGTTCTTGTTGTTTGCCTCTCAGTCCTCCTCCCCCACCCCCCTCATCACTCACACCTGATGACTTTGTCTCCTTCTTTGAAAAGAAGGTTGATGCTATTCGCAATTCCTTCTCCCAACCCTCCCCCCCTGCTGACCCTCCTACCCTCCCCAACTCCCTAACCTCCTTTTCTCCCCTCTCTGACGCCGACACATTGAAACTCCTTACATCCCACCGCCCGACCACCTGTCCTCTTGACCCCATCCCCTCTCCCCTCCTACAATCTATATCCGATGACATTCTCCCTTTTCTCTCCTCTATAATCAACACCTCCCTCTATTCCGGCACCATGCCCTCTTCCCTGAAGAGGGCCAGAGTCACTCCCCTCTGCCCTGAACAACGGCCTGTCTCTCTTCTTCCCTTTCTCGCTAAAACTCTGGAACGGGCGGTCTGCTCCCAACTGTCCACTTATCTTCTCCAGAACAATCTCCATGACCCCAACCAGTCTGGCTTCAAGAGTGGCCACTCCACTGAGACCGCCCTGCTTGCGGTCACTGAGGCACTCTACTCTGCTAAAGCCGAATCCCTCTCCTCTGTCCTCATCTTCCTCGACCTTTCGGCCGCCTTCGATACAGTCAACCATGAGATTCTGCTCTCATCGCTGTCTGGGATGGGTGTCACAGGGTCTGCACTCACTTGGTTTTCCTCCTACCTCTCTGGTCACTCCTACCAGGTGACTTGGAGGGGCTCAGTCTCTGACCCTCACCCCCTACAAACTGGAGTCCCGCAGGGCTCAGTTCTTGGGCCTCTCCTCTTCTCGCTATACACCATGTCTCTTGGTTCTGTTATCTCTTCCCATGGCTTTTCTTATCATTCTTACGCTGATGACACCCAACTCTTTATTTCCTTCCCTCCCGACACCCAAGTCACCACACAGATCTCTGCCTGCTTGGCTGATATCTCTGCGTGGATGGCTTCAAACCACCTGAAGCTCAACCTTGCCAAAACTGAGCTTCTCTACATCCCTGCTAAGTCCTCTCCGTCAATCGACCTCTCACTGACTGTTGAGGACTTTGTACTTTCCTCCTCCCGTACGGCAAAGAATCTTGGGGTGACTCTTGATAACTGCCTCACCCTGGCTCCACAAGTATCCTCCACTGCCAGAACCTGCAGGTTCTTTCTGTATAATATACGCCGTATCCGTCATCTCCTGACTGAGAAAGCCACCCAGCTCCTAGTCCAGGCGCTCGTCATTTCCCGCCTGGATTACTGCAACTCCCTCCTAGCCGGTCTCCCAGTGTGTACCATCAAGCCCCTCCAGCTGGTCCAGAATGCTGCAGCCCGCCTGATCACCAGTCAGCCCAGGTCGGCTCATGTCACCCCGCTTCTCATTGGCCTCCACTGGCTTCCTATTGCCGCACGCATCCGTTTCAAGGCCCTAGTGTTGGCATTTCAGGCTGTTAAGGGGACTGCCCCACCTTACATACAATCATTGATCACTCCCTACTCCCCAGCGAGACCACTCCGGTCTGCCAGCTCTGGTTGCCTTATGGTTCCCTCTCTACGTGCACCTGGCGGTTATGAACGTAAACATAAATCCGTCTCTTCTCATTAAAAATGTAGCCCAGTACCACTTTTGAGTCTGTAAAGAAATACACATCATCCACCTCCATATCCAGCTCTTCTTGAACCAATTCCGCTACTTCCACAGCCAGAACTGCTGCGCAGAGCTCCAGTCTCGGAATGGTGATGTCTGGTTTTGGAGCAAGCCTTGCTTTTCCAAAGAGGAAGCCTACTTCACTGTGGCCCTCTGCATCTGTTAGTTTCAAGTAGGCTACAGCACCCACAGCCTTAGTAGATGCATCACAGAAAATGATGATCTCTTTTCTCTGTGCTACTGATGAGGGAATTGTGGTGTACATTCTTGGGATGTTCAACTGTTGTAAGAGTTCTTCCACTTTTCCCACGAGTCCTGTTTTCCTTTTGGCAGCTGAGCATCCCAATCACAAGTATCAGAAGAGATATCTCTCAGAATAGCACGACCCTCAATGCTGACAGGCACTGCAAAGCCAAGGGGGCCATATAGGCTGTTAATTACTGACAGCACACCAAGTTTTGTGAATGGCCTTTCACTGATTGCCACCTGGAACATAAACAGGTCTGCAGAGAGATCCCATCCCAATCCTAAACTACGCTGCATAGGTGGGGAACTTTGCCTAAGTTTGAGGTCCTGTGGGCAGGAAGCAAGGTCTTCATCTGGGAAGGTGTCTGTGATGGTTGGGCTATTGGATGATCTTGTGCAGGCGTATGTTTGCTTGTGCTAGCATTTTCTGAGTTCTGAGCAGCACATCAGTGGCTTCAGTCTCAGTAGAGAATGATTTCAATCCATCATCCACATAAAAGTGGCGTTCTATGAATAGCCTTGCGTCCCTTCCATACTCCTTTTCGCCTTCGATGGCTGTCCTTTTCAGCCTATAGATAGCGATTTATGGTGATGGGCAATTTCCAAATACATGGACCCTCATTCGGAACTCTGCAATTTCTCCATCTAGGTAATGGTTCTGAAACCACAAAAAACGCTGGTAATCACGGTGATCTTTTTTGACAACAAAATTGTGGAACATTTACTGTACACCTGCCATCACTGCATAAGGCTCAAGTCTGAAACGGACAAGCACACCTATAAGGGTGTTGTTCAGATCTGGGCCTTTGAGTAGCATATTATTGAGGGATACATTGTTGCATTGAGCACTTGAGTCAAAGACTATCCTGATTTTCCCTGGCTTTTGAGGATGGTAAATGCCAAAGCTGGGAAGATACCAACACTCTTGTCTGGTTTTAACAGGAGGGGCTTTTTCTGCATGCCCTTTGCTGAACATCTTCTCCATAAAGTCCACGTAGTGGTCCTTCATTTCAGTCTTCTTTTTCAATGTTCGCCGAAGTGATATGAGGCGATGCAGGGCTTGGTCTTTATTGCTGGGTAGGCGTTGTCGTGGAGAACGAAAAGGAAGTGGGGCTACCCAGTTGTTTGCCTCATCTTTGTAGAATCCTTCATGCATGTTGTTCATAAATGATTCATCTTCAACAGAGAGAGCTAACTTTTCATCGTCAACTGTTTGCTTGAAGATAAGTGTGCCTACATCACCTTTAGTCAGTGTATTTTCAAGGAGGGGGCAGGTGTCTGTGAGCCTCTCCTTGATAACAATTCTGTTCTCACAGGGGGTGAAAAAACTGGGTCGTCCACTCTCAAGTATGCTTGTCTTGAAAGAGTTCACAGTAGGTTTATGAGCTCCTGTGAGGCAAACATCCCCTATGATCACCCACCCCAAATCAAGGCATTGAGCATAAGGTGCATCGTGTGGGCCGTTGAGCTGATTACGCACCTTGTGAGCTCGAATGAGGTCCCTACCAAGGAGGAGGAGAATCTCTGAGGAAGGATCTAGTGGGGGTATCTGAGATGCAATGGGTTGAAGATGAGCGTGGTGGGCTGCAGCCTCTGGAGTCGGGATCTCCCTCCTATTGTCAGGAATCTGGTTGCATTCAGTGAGCACTGGTAATGATATTGACACATTTCCATCCATTCCCTCAATGATGAAGCCGCTAGCTCTCCTTCCGCTGGTGTTTGTTACACCAGCACATGTCTTCATTGTGTAGGGCAAGGTTTCACCTTGATGCCAAACATGTCAAAGAAGCTAGATCGTGCTAATGACACATTACTTTGGTCATCTAACATGGCATACATTTTCCTCTTCTTTTCAGGGTGTGCAGTAGGGTACACGTTGACCAGGCAAATATTAGAACATGACTTCCCTTGGTGTCCTTTACCACATACCACATAACTGGATGTGGTGACAGTGGAATGTGGGTGTTCCTGCTCCCCGCCGTGACCCTCTGTAGGTGTGTTGGGCTCTTATGCTGTCCATGGTGGTTGTGGGTCAAACTCTTTCACCACCCATGGCGGTGGGCCAGCATGCAATGCTGAAACATGACTATTGCTGTTGCACTCTGAACACTGAATCACTGCTTTACAGTCTCTGGCCCTATGATCTGTTGACATACAGCAGATTGAGTGTTCTTTAAGCAAACTTTTCATTCTTTTCATTCTAAAACCTCTACATTTAGCAAGTGAATGTGGCTTCAGATGAATGGGACACTGCTTGTCTGGACCAGGTGGTGGCAAATCAGCCTCGTTGGGTATCTCTACCTGTGTTTTGTTTGCTGTGAAAGGAACTCTGACTTTGGTTTGCGGAGGTGTCTTTTCTGCTTTGAGGAACAGAGTGTTATTGCTTTGTAATGTGAAGCTGGGATCTGTCTTAATTTCTGCATGACTATTTACAAACTCTACAAAGTAAGAAAAAGGCGGGTAAAAGGCATTGTGTTGTCTCTTATATCTTGTTCCTTGCTTGATCCATGCCTCTTGGAGATTATCTGGGAGCTTTTCCACAATGGGGTTTATTCCTCTTGATGTGTCCAAGAAACTGAGGCCTGGCAGATAACCTTCATTCTTTGCTGCTTGTAGTTCAAGAAGAAGATCTGCTAGCTCTTGCAACAGATGGTTGTCTTTACGAGAGACCCAGGGAAAAGCCTCCAGACGCTTGAACAGAGATGCTTCAATGACTTCTGATGAGCTGTAATTTTTGTCCAATCTTTGCCACAAACGCCTAAGACCTGTCTCTGGATCATTCACATGGACTGCTCTGATCCTCAGAGCATGCTGAAGAGATTCCCCTTCGAGTCATTTTGTGAGTAAATCAAGCTCCTCGCTTGCCTTTAAGTTCAGTCCTTCAATGCCATTGTGAAACATAGACTTCCAAGCGATGTAGGTCTCTGGCTTGTTGTCGAACACCTTGAACGCCGTGGTCAGAAGGTCACGGCGTGCAAGGTAAGCAGCAAGTTCTAACATTTCAGTTGGCCTGGGGCTCGATCTATCTCGGATACGTTTGTTGTCTGTTTCAAAGTCTGCTCTGTTGAAAGCAGGTGAGGCATAACTAGGCTGCCATCTACCTGGAGTCTCTGCGAAACACCCCGGGATGTATCCTGCAGCTGCTGCACACCCTGGTGTAAATCCGGTAGCCGCGGCACACCCGGGTGTACTTCCAGACGCTGCGGCATTCTCAGGTGAACATCTAGTGGTGGCAGTCAGGTGTGTTCCCAGTTGCATGTGGCATACGATAATCCAGCTCATGTATATCATGGTACTTTGATGGAGACACTTAACGGTCCCTTTTAAATTCAGAGTCATTGTTGAAGTGGGTTTTGATATATTGCTCGACGCGTTTAAGTGTCGCAGGTGTGGTAACAGGGATACCGAGGCCGGTTACTTCGGTGTGTTTATTTTGGCTTTCAGCTGCCTCCTCGAGGACTATTGCCGCAGCGTGGGCAGCTTCGGCTTCTCCCTCTTGCTTCAGCGCATTAAGCCGCGCTTCTATCCGTGCCTTCTCGACCTCCATGTCAATTTGGCCTTTGGCAAACTCAGCCTTGGTGCGGGCGGCTTCAGCTGCAGCCTGTGCTTGTGCTGCAGCTAGGCTGGCGCTTGACTGATTTGATCTGGCTGATCCACAATCTGACCTGACTTCCAGCTGAGAGAAGGGAGGTGATTTATCCTTGCCGGGCATTTTGGAGAAGAGGTCCTCGGCGAAGCACTTGACGTATGGCAAGTCTTTTTACTCTTCTGCCCTCAGCTATGTGGCTCTATACAGCCTAGACAGCGAGCTAAACAAAGTGGCAACTTCTCGAGACACTGGAGATGGGTTTCATAGTGTTTACTGAACCACAATTTGTAAAACTGAAAATACAAAAAATAAAGATATGTTTTCAATAAACAAGCATCATTTTGTGCTTCAACAATGGCATATTTCTAAATCATATACTCCAAGTTTACTAGTAATTCCAGCATTTTCAATGCGCCAACCGAAGCTAGTCATCGCTTAGCATTGCTAAATATGTGGCTGTCGCCTTAACCTAAAACATTGCTAACATTCAAGCAAGCTATTATCCTTAATGTTAGATAACTTAACACTTACAGACTGTCTCGTGTCAAAACACAGTACGTATCACCAAAGACACAGAATTTTCACCGTCTTCACTATACTGAGAGCTTGATAAGAAAAACACTTCCCGAACTTACTTAAGCATAACGCTGATGCATGTTTGCGCCACAAGATGGCAGTGTTCCTCCACAAACTACGCAACAAACCGAGAGACAGAATAATGACTATGTGGTTATTTGCTTTTACCTGGTGTGTTTTATGCTGTAAAGGAGACTATTGTTTCTTGTTAATGTAATTTCTTATTCATCTGAACTTTGGAAACTGCAAATGTTACTTTTCAGAGGACCACATGCTTTCACACTTAGAGGGTAGTATAGGTGAAATCCATTTCAATAATTTCAATTAATACATTTTCTTTTGATCACCAATTATTTTGTTGAGTTACTCAACTGTACATGCATTTTTGGTCATGTGCAAGCAGGCTGTATCTTTTGGGTTCTGTTTTAAAGCATTAGAACTGTATTTTATGAAGTGTTTATACATAAAACAGATGTGCTCTTGTGGGTAAATCAAATGATTTTATACCTGATTGATGTCATTCCTGTTGAACTGGATTCGTGAGAGCGTGTACAAGCTTTAATTACAGTCTGGGCTCTTTTCAGATTGTACTTTGCAGATGCAGTGAATAATAAATATAAAAATGCTGGATGCTGGATATCACAATATTGTATTTCACTATACAGTGGGGGTATATTGTTAGTGCTTCTATATTAGTGTGAGTTCTACCATAAAGGTATAGGGGGGGGGGCTGTTGTGACGTGTTGAACAGGAAATGGGCACCTTTAGCGTATTCATTCAGGAGCGTGTCCATACCAGAATGCCAGTCTGAATAGCGTGCCTGGCTCAAATGACAGAAACACGGTTATTCCAAAGTCCTCCCAGGGTATCAGCCCAACCACGGTGCCTCCGGCTTTCTGCATCTCGTACAGTATTTCTGCAGCGCTTGACACCAGAGCACCAGACATTTCACATCGTACAGAGAGTGTCCGTCTGAAGAGTATAATAATCCTATGGTATACATCTCCCACAAATCTGGTGTAGATTATAACAATTTAAACAATTTCCGTCTAATTTCCAACCTCCCATTTGTGTCAAAAGTACTTGAACGTGTTGTGGCAGCCCAACTTCAAACTCACCTGGATTCAAATGACCTCCTTGAACCCTTCCAATCTGGCTTCTGACCAAAACATAGTGTTTCTGTGTGTGTCTGTATCTGTACGTGTCTGTGTGTGTCTGTCTGTCCGAGTGTCTGTGTTTCTGTGTGTGCCTGTGTGGGTCTGCTTCATTCTGTGTCTGTCCGTGTGTCTGTATTTTCTGTGTGTGTCTCTGAGTGACTGCCTTCTGTGTGCATTTGTGTTTCTGCGTCTGTCTGTGTGTGTCTGTGTGTGTCCGTCTGTCTGTGTGTGTCTGTGTGTGTCTGTGTCTCTGTTCCTCCGTGTAGTTCCTGTGGGGCAGGGGTGCACAACTCCAGTCCTGCACGGCCAATCTGTGCACAGCTTTTCGTTCCAACCGATGGCCTTGATTTTAGTTTCCGGACATTTCTATAAACTATGCTTACAGTCTGTGTCTGTTGCTGGTGCACATACAGATCAAGACATGATTGGGCTACAATAGGTAAGATTCTTGTTAAAACATTGTTACAAGAGCATTGTACAAAATGTATTGGAACATGTGACTGACAGGTGTTTCTTGTTGCCCAGATGTGTCCGGTTACATTGACTAAATAGCTCTGTATGTGTACTCTTGGTTTAAGCCTAGGGTTTTGCCTGTGAAGAAATATAAATAAACGCGTACTGAGCAACAGATATGAAACATCAGTCACTGACAGGAAGTGTCATGGCTTAGGCTTGCATTCAGTGGGTTCACTAATCTTTATTGATGATGTAACTTATGATGATAGCACCAGTATGAATTCAGTCTCCAAAAGTCTACAAAAACATTCTGTCTGAAAAGTTATCGAGAAATGTGTCCAAACTAGGAGGAACTTCATCATGCAGCAAGACAATGACCCAAAACACACTTACAACACAACTTCATTCGGGGCAGGAAGTGGAAGGTTTTAGACTGGCCAAGTCAATCACCAGACCTTAACTTAATTGAGCATGCATTTCATGCCCTGAAGTGGAGATTGAAGGGAAAAAACCCCCAAACAAACAGCAACTGAAAGAGGCTGTGTTGTACTCCTGAATTGGGGGACGAAATAATAATTGTGACTCAACACAGTGTTTCTCCACTGATGGCTTCATCACAAGTTCTCCTCCTACTGCACAAAGGCAGGCATGAGTAATCAATATCAGGTTAGCAGAATAAGATCGTTTTGCAAATCACTGATTTTTAACTTCATCACATTACAGACCGTGAATTCAATCTTTTTAAACGTCACAAATTATGAGTGTATTACTGCTTTTCACTTGTCACAGCTTCATTAAAAGCCTGGAAAGGCATCACAAAAAGATTAATACAACAGTTTGATGATGTCAATGGGTCACAGGCTTGATGCAGATATTGCAAGCAAGGGGTATGCTACAACATATTAAGTATTATTTACTTTAATACTCTCTGTACCAATACTTTTGCTCACCTAGAAATTGGGTGGTCTGATACCAAAGGTGCTATGTTTTAAGTAGTGTAGCACTTGTAGGCGTAAATACGAGGAAATACAAGATGAAATTATGAACTCTTGTCTCGTGTTCATCTTTTTATCTCAACCCCAAATGTATTCAGTGTAATAGAAAGGAATTGGCCTCACTGTTCCAAATGATCTCATTTAATTTATTTTCATACATGGCACATAAATGGATCCAGTGGTACATTACTGCATCCTGTGAATCCAATCCAGTTCAGGCACGTGACCATCTCCGTAAGAGAGAGAGGACAAACCCAGTCAAGAATCTCCCGCTGACTGAGAACTACAAACCTGATCTGCAGTTCCTGTTCCTGCTTATTCCTGTTTTGAAGCACATTGGGTGTGTTCTGTCCCAGGTTCAGCAGAAGTGAAAGTATCAGACTAAGAGACGGAGAGACTGTAACATGGAGGCTAAAGCTTTGATTCCCGAGGACGATCTTTGTTGCTCTGTATGTTGTGACATTTTTAAAGATCCTGTTATTCTGAAATGCAGCCACAGCTTCTGTAGAGTGTGTCTGCAGCAGTTCTGGGAAGAGAAGAGCTCTCGAGAGTGTCCCATCTGCAGGAGAAAGGCCTCTAAGGAGGATCTTCCTCCAAACCTGGCCTTAAGAAGCATTGTGGAGTCTTACTTAAAGCAGAAGACTGAGAGAGAAACAACAGACTGAGGCTCGCTGTAGTCTTCATGGAGAGAAAGTTGTTTTATTCTGTGAACATGACAAAGAGCCTCTCTGTTTCATCTGTCAGACTGCAAGAAAACACAGAAACCACCCGGTCTGTCCAGTGGAAAAGGCCGCTCTGGAGCTGAAGGTATTCTTTTTATAATCATAATTTAAAATTCAAGTCAGCATTGCATCTAAAAGTCTTGATTTATAGAAGTACTTTTTTTACTAGAAGTAAAATGTGGGCATGGTTAAGTCCTGATTCACAGTTGTGATAGTGGGCCTTTTATAGTGAATACAGCTCCATAAACTTAACATTGAAATACAGGGTGATTCCATAAATATATATCATTTATGTGTGAGATTAGATGCTGACAGCACAAATATAACACAATACTTTTACTCTAACAAAATAAAGGTCTAGATCTGATAAAAGTACTGTCATATAAACTGTTAACTGCTTGAGGAGGGAACTGTGCAACAACCAGGAAGTGCAGAAATCTACACTGAGTGAATAACCAGTGGAGACAGAGCTGTATATACTCTCTCAAAATGGATGTGTTAATATCGAACACAATAAATCAAGCCGGTTCTATGAATGCTTCAACATTCCTTACAGTTGGCTGTAAATTATATGTATGTACAGCCCAGTATTATTATCCTATTTTGCTGAAATATTTTATTGGTTTAATTGTGCTGAAAATGCAAAATAACATATTGTGTTATGACGCTCTATAAGAATATTTCACTGATCTTTCCTCGAGTGTAGTATTTTCCATACTACATTTCCCACGTACTTACAGTTACAAAATTACACTGACCGTCACTAGTGTAGCAGGGGTAATACTGTGCTATTTGTGAGAATAAGTCTTAACTGGTTTATATCACTCCAGGAGGAACTCAAGCCTGCAATTAATCTTGTTAAAGAAAAACTGAAGAAGTTTACTGAGGTTGAACAAGGATGTAAGAAGACAGCAGAACACATCAGGGTGAGTAACACAATTAGTAAATATGTAGTATTTTTGATGAATGTTGTGTGTGACATGGATAACAAACACACTAATTGCCATACATGAATAACAAAGCGTAGTTACACTATTCAGGTTTAAAATGGTGTTTGCAGAGTCAAGCTCAGCACACAGAGAGGCAGATAAAGGCAGAGTTTGAGAAGCTCCAGCAGTTCTTGCGTGAGGAAGAGGAGGCCAGACTAGCTGCACTGAAAGAGGAAGAGGAGCAGAAGAGTCGGATAATGGAGGAGAAGCTAGAACACATCAGTGGAGACATCTCCACCCTTACAGACAAAATCACAGCTCTAGAGACGGCCATGGAGACCGAAGACACCTCCTTTTTAAAGGTAGGAGCTTCATTTACTGACCGAGTTTATACCGATTAACCTCAGTAAAGTAACATCATGTGTACTGACTGTTATCATCCTCTTCACTTTCATTAACATGGCTCCTGCTGTTTCTCACCTATTGTTTCTCATAATGGAATGGACTGAATACATTTATACACTCACAATGATGCTCTTATTGTGTGTTTTTTTCAGAGCTACAACAACATCAAGGAAAGGTATGTGGACTCTCAGCTCATTTCATCTTGTGTGTTTAAGTCTCTTCAGTTCCCGATGCTGACTGACTCCTGCCTGTCGTTACAGAGCCCAGTGCACACTGCAGGACCCAGAGCTGCTCTCAGGGGCGCTGATAGACGTGGCCAAACACCTGGGCAACCTGACGTTCAGAGTCTGGGAGAAGATGCTGGGGATGGTGCAGTACAGTGAGTATCTGGGCCAGATGCTGAAATCAGGTTTTTTTTACAAACATTTAATGAACACATGAAAGAGGAGGAACAGGCTGCATGTTGACATGGTGCTGAAGATAAACAGCACAGAGTCATCCAGTCTCAGAGCAGGGAGATCCTTAGGGCTGCACTGCACTGCTCGCAGTTTAATATCAGAACTGACGCAGACACAGAATTAACACACAATGTAAAACCTCATCAATAATATGCTTTATTAGCTGTGAGAATTATTTGCATTGAATTTGCAATGATGTGTTCATTGATTCATGAATTTACATAATGCAAATATTAAAATATTAAAAATTAAAATATGAATCACTATAACTACAGTATATTATTATCCATAAGTAGTATATGTCATTTCCTGTGTATGGGACCTAATCTGAATAGAGTATGTGAAATGGTCCTGCCACACGCCATGGGCGGACACAAGAGATGGACACAGGGAGGTCGTTATGATCGGAACCATTCGCAGACTCCAAGATGTAATAAATAACACGCTTCAATCAAAGTGCAACAGAAATAGTTCAGTGCAGGGCAATAAGGGCAATACAGGCAAGGCAGTTTGAGTCCAAAGGGTCAGAGTCCAAACAACCAGAGCAGTGTGGAGAAGGCAGGGTGGGGTGGGGTGTGGGGGGGTGTGGATAGGTAACCAGAGCAGTGTGGAGAAGGCAGGGTGTGGGGTGTGGGGTGTGGACAGGTAACCAGAGCAGTGTGGAGAAGGCAGGGTGGGGTGTGGGGGGAGTGGACAGGTAACCAGAGCAGTGTGGAGAGGGCAGGGTGGGGTGTGGGGGGGCGTGGACAGGTAACCAGAGCAGTGTGGAGAAGGCAGGGTGGGGTGGGGGGTGTGGGGGGGTGTGGACAGGTAACCAGAGCAGTGTGGAGAAGGCAGGGTGGGGTGTGGGGTGTGGACAGGTAACCAGAGCAGTGTGGAGAGGGCAGGGTGGGGTGTGGGGTGTGGGGGGGTGTGGACAGTGTCGTGAGCCACGGACCCCTTGCCGAGCTTACAGATTACAGTGTACATATCATCTTTTGCAGTTTGCTAATCACATGCAAGTTACATATACCCCTCTTAGCTCTTTCTAAATTACCTTTCCACCACGATGTTTAAAAATCAAGGTACACCCTTCCTATATCCATCCTCTTTGGCCTTAGCCTTATCCTATAGCTCCCCCTTCTTGACGTTTAAAAAGAAACTATTCCTATAATATTATATTTATCTAAATATGATAACTTCTCTACATTTTTCTACTTTATATAGTACCCTAATGAGAAATAAAAGATATATAAAAGTAAACTTATAATATGTTACTTTTTCTACTTCTACAAGTAATATAGATTATAATTACCACTCATGCCCTAAATATAGCCATCTCGTTTTCTGCGGGATTTGATCCCTCCTCCTTGCTGTTGATGAGCTCTTTGAACAGCTGCATTGGTTTGGGAATCTGGGGCAGGATCAGGACCCAGACTTTCGAAAGACGTGACTTTGCACTTCGTACTTCTCCTGCCTGTTGTCTGGGATGTGCACTGGTATTTCTTCGAACACGTCGGGGGTTTTGCAGTGCAGCCGCAGCATATGCCTCTCCTCACTGACACTGAGGTTAGGGGGGGGAGGCTTCAGGTTCTTGCGTGGGTCCAGCAGGAAGGTGTTCTGTAGCGTGGAGGAACCCCGCGTCCCGTCTGTTGGCCTCCAGGTGCAGTTCACGGCTCCAAGCATGTTGTAAAAGCCCTTTAACTCTTTCACCAGCTTTTCCGTATGATGAGGGATGCGCGTGAACACCTCTTCGACATCAGTCCTGCTGTCACAACTCTTGGGCTGAGTCCGCACCGCGTACGTCACTCCTCTCTCCATATCCATATCCTGGAGTGGCGCGCAGAGGGAGCGCGCCACTCCAGCTTGACTACAGCTGTCTTGTGTTGCTCTCTCTTCACCAGCTCGTAGATATCTTCTGAAGCCAAATTCTGGGATCCTGCTCTAAGGTCTAAAAACTTATCCCTTATATATCTTTTTTGCATATAAAAGTGTACCTTTTTTGATAAGAAATGCCCCCATTATGTCAAGCGGGAAGACATTTATCTTTTATATAACCTGTTTTTTAATGATCATATTAATTATTTCTGTTTTTCCAATTGTCATTTTCTCATACCTCAAAAGAACTGTCCCCAATATTTTATTTCATGGGCCCCTCTGGTTTGGGAATTTCCACCATCTTAATATACGAGTGGAAAAACACTAGCCCTTATGTTGTTTTTAATGAACCTATTCATCACTGGTGTCTGTGTCAGTTTCATAATCTCTCCTTGACTTCCTCCAAACTTTGATTTCATGCAAGCCAGACGTTAAAGCCTGCCACCATCCCAACACCCTCTTCAGGTGCCCCTTTTTGTGGCGCCTTAAGGGGTCTACAAAGGTCATCCAGCTAATAGCTGAGTGTAATTCATCATTCAACTCCTCTATAGTCAGTCCTTTAAATCTATTCGATAAGTTATTTGTGTTATCCTCAGGAAGGCCCTTGAAGCCTCTTAATTTTCTTTCGGTATTGACGTCCCTTCCGTAAAGAACTGCTGTTTCTTCAGAGTCAGGCTGGCTGCCCTTTACACATTAGGACTGTTTGTGTCAAAAATCAAAATGGCTACTGAACACCTTCAAAACACTGACAACTATGCACACCATCCAGCCCCAGCAATGTAATGTAATGTCATATAGAGTCGCAAGTACATATAAATTAAATCAATTGTTTGTGAAGCCATTCATTTGGAGGCCAGGACCTCCATGCAAGGAATCCCCTCAAACACACATTAGGTGCGTGACAGACTGATGACCTTTGATTATGACGCCCCCCGGGACTCAGGAACAGGTCATCCGGACGCTGTATGTCCGTGGCCACTGTCGACAGAACAGGTGACACCCTTCCCCACGCGACAGGTGGGAACATACCTGTCACCTTTCACCTTGGGGTTAGTGATGGAGCAGCCAGTCTGGAACAGCATGAGTGTCAGCGAGCCGTGTCAAGCCTCATCAACACTAAGTCATGCCCATTTCCATAACGCGGAGCTGCAAACACTCATGGAGAAGTGTGCCAAAGAAAACTGAGGCTTTTATAGTTAAAGGGTATCACTGCTGACAATTATACTTCCAATTTCATGCTTCTTACCATACCTTTTGTTAAATATTCTTTTCTGAGAATATTGTTTCACAGCAAACAAAATCAATGGTCTTCAACAATGCTATTGCATGACTGAGGTGTCCTCCTACCTAACATCTCTTTGTTGGTTGATGCCAGCCCTCCCAGAATGTGGGAGATTCAAATGGGTTCTATTCTAACATCCTGAGTCTTATTTTGGGCCCCAGTTTTGTAAGTTTCTATGGCTTGATCCCCTTACTTATGAATGCAAGCCCCACCTTAATGA
Organism: Conger conger; assembly: GCF_963514075.1. NCBI lineage: Eukaryota > Metazoa > Chordata > Actinopteri > Anguilliformes > Congridae > Conger > Conger conger. The sequence goes on along the minus strand of NC_083767.1, from coordinate 60,725,855 downwards.
AACATGCGCCATGGTATTGATCAAAAGGAATCCTGACCTGCTTTGTAGACATCAAAATAAAAGCCTCATATTCAGAATAACAAAGCCAGGAGAGATAAATGATTGAGGTGTGCATACCGGGGGGGTCAAACGCTGGTGTTTAGAGTTTACTGTACTGCATGTGTCAGCTTCATTCAATTCAGTACACATACTGCAATGCCCCTTTGATGGTTGATTATTAATGCCTTTAGCCCACAAGTCTAAAGCAGTATCGCAAAGTAGGAACACTCAGTTAGCTGGATAGCTGTGCCTAGATCAGCTCTTTTGACTTCAGTCCATGATCCAGATTTGAGAGGGGTTCCAGGCTGTACTGAGTGCAGCCATCCAGCTGACTGAGTAACTCATCCTGCTTGGTGAAACAGGCCCCAGGGGTCACTTGTGGAAACATCTGAGAAGGTCAGCGCGCACCACGTTTGTCTTACGGTCCCCTGCTGATGAAAAGACTCCCAGTCTCCCAGTCCTCTTCCCTATCCCTGCAAGGTGAGTGGGGAACGGGTGATACCTACAGGAATACCCATCATACCTTTGGGAAAACCAAACGGAAACAGGAGATAGAGAGGTCCTTCTTCAGCCACGGAAAAAGGGCCGCGGAATCAGAGACGACTTTAGACTTCAGAAGGAGAAACGTTGGTGTGTTCTGGTCTATTACTATATTGGAAATGTACAGTAGCCAGTAAGTTGCATTAAAACCCAGCATAAACATATGGAAAATCTTTTCTCCCCAATGGAAACTGACAGTTCATATTCATTCATTCATCAAGTTTATTCAAGTCCCTGTGATTTTAGAAAAATAACACTAAAATATCTTTCAGAAAGATCTTTCCACTATCTGCGAAAATGTTGTTTCAATACAGAGGTGTTTCAAAAGGTGCAACATGTGTATATTCTTTTCTTTTGTTTCATGAAATTAAATCAACACAATAATTTAATTCCTATGTGTGCCTTCTTGTACACTTTGCATAGTGGAAACTGAATTTGAAAATGTGCACTCTCCCTCGTAAAGAAAATAAAATAAACTGCTTAATCTCATAAATGCATATCTTTTGGGAAATATTTAGCTCACCTACTTATTCATGTGATTATCTAACCAGCTGTAAGGCCGACTGACTGTGCAAACCGCACCTGGGTTTCAAAACCTAGGATTCAACTCATCACTCTACTCTCCAGAACGCAGGACGGGTAATCAAGGCATTCCAAAGCAACCCCCTCTGTTATCTGATTGTTTATTCAGGCCTCGGCTGTTAAACTCATTGCTCATTGCGACAGTAAACGACAGAGCAACTTTGTTTACGGCACCGAGAGGTTGGGAGGGAATCCTGCCTGCCAGGCCCGACCTTCTCCTGAACCCTTTATTACTCTCCCTCTTGACTCAGACACTGAATGGGGTGTACAGCACTGGATGTTTCATGGCAAGGCCAATTATGATAAAATTCATGTTTGGTATCATTTTCCTTGGTTTAGTGTGATTGGTACAATGGTCTCATTTTCGTAGGAATGTACTAAGGATATCATAGCCATCCAGGAACCTAGGAAAAGCTATGGGAATCTGACCTAAGAAAAGTCATCTGGTTCCACCCCCCTGTCTAGATCCCCATTAGTGACAATGTACAAATGATTAATCATGGACCCACTTTTTGGTCAAACATCAAAGACCTGGTTTGCTACTTAAGGAGAAGATACAAGGGGTCTGGGAGATCTGTTGCCAGACTCCCGCACCTGCCGTGTGTGTAGAAACCCTTGCCAGGTATGACAATGCTTTTACTTTGTACTCTGTGGAAAAATTGTATTATGTACTATGATTTGTAACTTTGTGTTTTGGTTTTAATTTGAAGACGTAACCTACCTGGCAAAATAAATTGTTAAACTTGATCTGTTTGGTTTTCCTTACTGACACTTAATGTTACACAGGGAATGCGTGGCTTACCCCCTCGAACTGGTCTAGGGAGGATGATTATTTCCACTTACTGTATCACGGCGTATAGCACCCGTAGACCTATGTTGGTAAATCCCTCGCCTCCGCATGGTAGTTCATTCATGTCGAGCACAGCCGTAGCTATGTTGGTCTGCTTGGGTCCCTAGGCTGGAAACAGATATACCCGAGAGTAGCTATTCCTGCGACCTCTGTAATGACTACAGATAGCTAGTCAGTTCGTGAGACGTGCACATAACGCGCGATGTGTCATGCGGTGGTACCAGCAGAGGATTGTTCAGCGAGTTTTTCTCAGTATAGGATTCCTGTAACAATCAAGTCCAAATTTAGATAGTGATAATATTATAAATTGGGGTTAATTATATGAAACAGAGTCAAAGTGTATAGGAACTGTAAGATGCACCATTCCCGGAGTTCTGGGTCAGTCCATATCAGTTAAAAACGGAAGGCAGAGTGATACTGCTGTCTTTGTCCCTTGGTATTTCTCTGACTGATCTAGTTTCTCTATGGAATGGGTTCAATTAGGTAATAACATCAACCTCTTCCCAAACAGCACCTGAAGGACACACGCAGATACCTTCGCCCTACACAGCTAACTTCGTCTTTGGGTTAGTGGGGGGCTTACACAGCCAATTGTGTAGAAGCAGTGCAATGCATACAGTCATGTAGATATGGGTCAGGAGCTTCAGTTAATGTTCATGTAAACCATCAGAATGGGGAAAAAATGTGATCTAAGTGACCGTGGAATGATTGTTGGTGGCAGAGAGGGTGGGTTTGAGTATCTCAGAAATTGCAGATCTCCTGTGATTTCCACGCACACTTGTCTCTAGAGTTTGCAGAGAATGGTGTAAAAAAACAAATTCATTGAGCAGCAGTTCTGCTCACCTGCTAGACCCCCATCAGTCTGGCTTCAGATCGGGCCACTCGACAGAGACTGCGCTCCTCTCCATCAGTGAATCACTCCACGCCGCACGAGCAGCCTCCCTCTCCTCTGTCCTTATTCTTCTAGATCTCTCTGCTGCCTTCGACACTGTGGATCACTCCATCCTCCTGTCCGCCCTGTCAGCAACGGGCATCTGTGGCCCAGCCCTGGACTGGATTGAGTCCTACCTCTCTGGTCGCTACTTCCAGGTTGCCTGGGCTGGTACGGTACCTCGGCCCCTTGCCTCAGGAGTTCCCCAGGGCTCAGTCCTAGGCCCGCTTCTTTTGTCTCTTTACACTCGTTCCCTTGGCCCTGTGATCACTGCACATGGGCTATCCTACCACTGCTATGCGAACGATACCCAACTCTTCATCTCGTTCCCACCATCTGATACACAGGTTTCAGCCTGTATCTCTGCTTGCCTGAGTGACATCCAGAGCTGGATGGACAACCACCATCTAAAGCTCAACCCAGGTAAGACTGAAATGATATTCATCCCTGCTATTACCTCTCCCCATCTGGATCTCTCCATTTCCCTCAGGGATACCACACTTACGCCATCATCCAGTTCAAGGAACCGACTGTCCCTCTCTGAGAACATCGCGGCGGTGACCCGGTCATGCAGGTTCTTCCTATACAACATACGGAGAATCCGCCCCTTTCTCACCCCCTACTCGACCCAGCTCCTGGTCCAAGCGATGGTTCTGTCCCGCCTGGACTACTGCAATTCCCTCTTGGCTGGCCTCCCAGCGTCCGACATCAGACCCCTCCAACTTATCCAGAATTCAGCAGCTCGTCTGGTCTTCAACCTTCCCAAATTCTCACGTCACCCCCCTGCTTACTTCCCTTTGTAAGCCAGTCATAAGTAACATTTGGTGTCATGCGCTGGTCAGCTTGCTGACTTCCCCCTCCCGGAGCATGCATTGTTAGCCCCCACCTTTTGGCACACATGCCTGTGGGGGAGAACTAGAGAAGGATTCCTGGAGCCCCCTTCTCTCACATTCCTACAGGGTTTGAGTACAGGAATACTGAAGATGGCATAAAGATGTTTCATGATAATCACAGGTCAGAATATAGTAATGTTTGATGTTATTCTGATTGGTTCAGTGCGACTGGTGTAATGGTCTAGTTTTTGTAACAGTCTACCTTTGATATCATAACCATCCAGGAGCTGAGGGGAAACTGGGCAAAAGCTGTCTCTGTAGAAGCCATTTGTTTTAGCTCCCTGACCAAGGTCTCACTGTGGGAGTTTGGCGGTGAATTACAGATGGGTGACCCGTTTTTAGGGTCAAGAACTAAGGCCTAAAGTTTGGAGATAAGGAGAAGAAACCAAGCAATCTGGGGTTTTGTCTCCTTTCCTTTAATTCACCCAAATCAGGTTTATCCAAAAAGGCATATTACCATGAGATGTACAAATACATATTTACAGCATAATGCAGTTATCATGAAGACTCCCAACTACATCATTCATAGATATGATGGGGCAGCCTGTAGCAAAGTGGGACTCAGGAAGGGCTGCCATTTTTGAGAAACCTGAGAGTTGGGGCTTCTGGTACATGTCAAAGGCGATGCTGTTTGGACTACCTTTGGGGGAGTTTCAGGCCAGAGCTTCGGCGCCAAGGAGATAAGGACGGTTGTATGAGTGGTTTAAGGTCAGTAGGTCATGGGAACCATGACCCACCACCAGGGCACCTCCTATCGGAAAGGCTCCGGACACTCCACAAGTGCCCTCATTTGGGCACTGCTGTCATTACACTGGTGACTGCTCTCCTAGATTGAATATTCAAAACTGCTATTGAGATGGTAAATAGACCTGGTAAAACCTTGAAAACATTGCCCATGTGATCCTTGTATTATTGCATTCGATCGCATTTGACTTCCCACGCAACATGTCTTGTTTATGTATGTATGTATGTGTAACAGCGGAAGATCGCATTCGACTTCCCACACGGCATATTTTATACTCTTTGTTTGTGTATAGCCAAAGCAGGCTAGGTATTTATTTAATCTATCTCTATTCTTAATTTGTGTATTTTGTAATTGACTGTGATATTCTAAAGCTAATAACCAACCTGTCAGCGAATAAACTATTTTGTTTGTAACTTGCATGATCTCCATGACTTTAATTCATCTTGTACCTTTTCAGCCAAAATTACAACTGAATACTCAGGGGGACGATATTGATCAAAAATTCGACTGATCAGCGGCTTGGTGCTTTTGTGGTGTTTCCAAGCTGGGAAAGGCAGTCAAGTTCGGCCCATAAAAGGATTGGTGGTGTATGGCTCTTGTAATTTGGCTCGAAGGGAACCCATGGGCTTTTATAGGCCGGTTCTTGTCAAGTTAATTCTAAGGAGCCCTCTAAATACACGCCGACCTGGGCTCGCAACTATCATGGCAGTGTTTTGCATGTATTGTGTTGGCTAGACCCTCAGCCTCAGAGACCCTCAGAGTTCTCTGCCGAACTGAGATTTCAGCAATAATGCTAATCCCGGGAGCATATATTGAGTAATGGTGGCGCAGGTATGAGTCAAGTGTAATCACTCCCAAGGTTTGCGTATGTTTCAAACCCAAATAACGAGTCAGATAACGAAGGTATTGACCCTACTGTGCAGATTCTTGGTCAGCCCAGACCAGTAAAGAGCGGAAGGCAGAGTGGTGCTACTATCTTTGTAACGTGGTTTATTCATTAGCTGACTCTCCGCATAGTGGTCATTATTATTTAACCCTATTAATGTTCTCCCAGCAACACCAGAAGGACAAGCATGCAAACCCCTTCGGCCCTCGCTAAATTCCGTCATTGGGTTAGCATGGGGTTTTACACCTCCACTGGCTGCCTGTCATGGCTTGCATAAAATTCAAAACATTGGTGCTAGCCTTCCAAGCAGTTAAGGGGTCTTCCCCAGCTTACCTACAAAAAATCATCAGACCCTACACCCCTGCCAGACCTCTTCGTTCAGCCTCCACAGGCTGCTTGGCACCTCCCCCTCTCCGAACTTCCACCTCACGCTCACGACTACTGTCTGTTCTTTCTCCACGGTGGTGGAACGAACTCCCCGTTGAGGTCAGAACTGTAGAATCTCCATCTCTCTCCATCCCTCCCTACCTCCCTGTGAACCTTAATTGTTGTCGTTCTGTGATTTACTTTTTTGTGTATCGGTATTTTTAGTTTGACTAGGTAAGCAGTGTTTGGCTAGTTAAGTTTGGTCACTTTTGCTTTGTTGTTTGTTTATTTGTTTGTTTAAAAAGAAAAAATAATGAAATGGGCCCTGGTCCTTATCTTTGTTGTACAGGTAGCAGTTGAAATTGTACTTCCCTCTAGGGTCTTTCAGCGAACTTATCCCTGGTTAAGGGTATGCACTTTGTTATACGTCGCTCTGGATAAGAGTGTCTGCCAAATGCCATTAATGTAATGTAATGTAATGTTCTGCAGAAAGAAACAGCTTGTTAATGAGAGAGGTCAGAGGAGATTGGCCAGACTGGTTGAAGCTGACAGAAAGGTGACAGTAACGCAAATAACTACACATTACAACAGTGGTATGCAGAAGAGCATCTCTGAATACACAACGCATCATAAGTCGCAGAAGTACTTGAGGTTCTGCTAAATGAAGATGTTGTTGTACTCTACGTGTGAAGGTAACTCTAACTGAGGAAGTCACTCCAGATACGAGGTTCTGCTAAAGGCTTAGATGGTAGTATACTTTAAGTATGAAGGTTTCTATAAATCATGCCGGTTCTCTCCTGTACCTGAGCTCAGTAAACTCTTCAGGAGCTATACCCCTATCCACTCTGTGTTTGCATGCAGAGTGAGCTGCTTGCTGAGGTAACCATCTACTGTCCTGGAGTCCTGACAGGCCTTGTCTGTCTGTATGTGTCTGTCTGTGTCCGCGTGCGTCTGTGTGTGTCTGCGTCTGACTGCGTGTCTGTGTATGTCGGTATGTGTCTGTGTGTGTCTGTATGTGTCTGTCTTTCTGTGTGTGCCTGTGTCTGTCTGTGTCTGTGTGTCTGTGTGGGTCTGTATCTGTATGTGTCTGTCTGTCTGTGTTCCTGTGTTTCTGTGTGTGTCTGTGTGTGTATGTCTGTGTGTGTCTGTGTGTGTCTGTGTGTCTGTTCCTCCGTGTAGTTACTGTGGGGCAGGGGTGCACAACTCCGGTCCTGCACGGCCAATCAGTGCACAGCGTTTTGTTCCAACTGATGACCTTGATTTTAAATAAATCGCTGGCGTACTGAGCAACAGATATGAATCAGGTTGACCACGGAAAACAACAGCGGTTGATGACTGAGACAGTGTAAGAGCTATGAAGAAAAACCACAAAACATCAGTCAGTGACAGGAAGTATGAAGATCTGAGTGTTTCTGTGCTTCTGTGTTTCTGTGTGCCTGTGAGTGTCTGTGTGTTTCTGTGTGTGTCTGTCTTTCTGTGTGTGTCTGTGTGTGTCTGTATCTGTATGTGTGTGTCTGTCTGTGTGTGTCAGTGTGTGTCTGTGTCTCTGTTCCTCCGTGTAGTTACTGTGGGGCAGGGGTGCACAACTCCGGTCCTGCACAACCAATCTGTGCACAGCGTTTCGTTCCAAATGATGGCCTTGATTTTAGTTTTCAGACATTTCTATAAACTATGCTTGCAGTCTGTGTCTGTAGCCGGTGCTGTAAGGCGGAAATTAATTAATTAATAATATTAATATCTGGCATTATCACTCAGGGCTGGTCAGCTTGCTGGCTTCCTCTGGTATTGTGGGAAAATGTGGCTGTAAAGTAATTTAAGCCAGGAGCATGCACCATTAACCCCCACTATCTCCGCACCCATACGGGCAGGAGCCTGTGGGGGAAGACTCAGGCCTCCAGCCGTAAAACTCATTACGACGGGGCAACATCCTTTACGGCACGGGAAGGTTTCAGAGGGCACGGCCTGTTAGGCCCTGACCTTCTCCTGAACCCCCCTTTATTGCTCTTTCCCTCTTTACTCAGTCACGAAATGATGTGTACAGCACTGGATGTTTCATGACAAAGTCAGTTTAGATAATATTCATGTTTGGTATTATTCTGATTGTTTCAGTGCGACTGGTGCAATGGTTTTATTTCTGCAACAGAAAACCCTGGACATCATAACCAACCAGGAGAAACTGTGTGGAGCTCTGCCCCAGTGAAAGCCATGTGCCTCGACCCCCCTGCGTGGCTCCAAATTACAGATGGGTGACCCATTTTTAGGGTTAACATCAAAGGCCAGATTTTGGATTTAAGGACAGCAAACTAAGCAATCTGGGAGAATGCAATCAGCCTCCCGTGCACACAGTGCACGTAATTTCTACGTACAGGGTGTCTGTAGCCAGACTCCCGTATGTAGCTTTTATTACCAGGTATGACTTTTAAGACTCCGTAATTTGGTTTCCGTTGTAATGTTTTTTGATTGGGAACTAGTATGTAATTACGTGTATGTAACCTGCCTGGTAAAATAAAATTGTTAAAACTTGATCTGTTTGGTTTTCCTTACTGACACTTAATGTTACACAGGGAATGCGTGGTTTACCCCCTCGAACTGGTCTAGGGAGGATGATTATTTTCACTTACTGTATCACGGTGTATAGCAACCGTACACCTATGTTGGTAAATCCCTTGCCTCCGCATGGTAGTTTATTCATGTCGAGCACAGCCATAGCTATGTTGGTCTGCTTGGGTCCCTAGGCTGTAAACAGATATACCCGAGAGTAGCTATTCCTGCGACCTCAGTAATGACTACAGATAGCTAGTCAGTTCGTGAGACGTGCACATAACGCGCGATGTGACATGCGGTGGTACCAGCAGAGGACTGTTCAGAGAGTTCTTCTCAGTACAGGATTCCTATAGCGATCAAGTGAAAATTATAAATAAGACATCCACCAAATGTGGACAACTAATCTAAATTATTATTCTAAAATGGAGTCAGATAAACGAAGGTGAATATATTGGCCCTATTGTGGAGATTCTTGGTCAGCCCGGACCAGTAAAGAGCGGAAGGCAGAGTGGTACTACTGCCTTTGTATCGTGGTTTATTTATTGGCTGATCTAGAATCTCCGCATAGGGGCCACTAATTTTTAGCCCTATTAGTATTCTTTCAGCAACACCAGAAGGACGAGCACGCTAATACCTTCAGCCCTCGCTAAATTCCGTCGTTGGGTTAGCGTGGGGTTTTACAGTGCATATACAAATATCAGATCAAGACATGATTGGGCTACAATCGATAAGATTCTTGTTAAAACATTGTTACGAGAGCATTGTACAAAAAGTCAATTCCTTTGTTTTTGCTATGCACTGAAGACAATAGAGTTTGAGGTCAAAAGATGTACAAGAGAGATCCGAATTTCAGCTTTTATTTCCTGGTATTTTTATCTAGATTTGTTAAATAACTTATCAGAACGTATCACCTTTTATATCAGACCACCCAATTTTTAGGTGAGCAAGAGTATTGGAACATGTGACTGACAGGTGTTTCTTGTTGCCCAGATGTGTCATGTTACATTGACTAAATAGTTCTGTATGTGTACTCTTGGTTTACGCCTTGGGTTTTGCCTGTTGAAGAAATATAAATAAACCGGTGGCGTACTGAGCAACAGATATGAATCAGGTTCACCACGGAAAACAACTGCGGTTGATGACTGAGATAGTGTCAGAGCTATGAAGAAAAACCACAAAACATCAGTCAGTGATAGGAAGTGTCATGGCTTAGGCTTGCATGGAGCAACTTAACTTAATTGAGCACGCATTTCACGTCCTGAAGAGGAGATTGAAGGGAAAAAACCCTCAAACAAACAGCAACTGAAAGAGGCTGTGTTGTACCCCTGAATAATAATTACGACTCAACACACAGTGTTTCTCCACTGATGGCTTCATCACAAGTTCTCCCCCTACTGCACAAAGGCAGGCATGAGCAATCAATATCAGGTTTGCAGAATAAGATCGTTTTGCACATCACTGATTTTTAACTTCAGCACATTACAGACCGTGAATTCAGTCTTTTTAAACATCACAAATTATGAGTGTATTACTGCTTTTCACTTGACACAGCTGCAGTAAAAGCCTGGAAAGGCATCACAAAAAGATTAATACAACAGTTTGATGATGTCAATGGGTCACAGGCTTGATGCAGTTATTGCAAGCAAGGGATATGCTACAAAATATTAAGTATTATTTACTACACTCTGTACCAATACTTTTGCTCACCTAGAAACTGGGTGGTCTGATCCCAAAGGTGCTATGTTTTAAGTAGTGTAGCACATGTAGGCGTACCCGTAATGCTTTCATACCTGATCGATGTCATTCCTGTTGAACTGGATTCATGAGAGCGTGTACAAGCTTTAATTAGAGTCTGGGCTCTTTTCAGATTGTACTTTGCAGATGCAGTGAAGAATAAATTCACCCTGTCAGTACCATGCTGTAGGATTTACATCTGAGCCTTCAGTAGCCTTACCTGCACACCTGCCATTGGTCACAAACTCTTTACATTACGTTATTGGCATTTGGCAGACGCTCTTATCCAGAGCGACATACAGTTGATTAGACTAAGCAGGAGACAATCCTCCCCTAGAGCAATGCAGGGTTAAGGGCCTTGCTCAAGTGCCCAACGGCTGTGCGGATCTTATTGTGGCTAAACAGGGGATTAGAACCACCGACCTTGTGGGTCCCCGTCATGTACCCTAACCACTACGATACAGGCCACCCCAACTCTTTTCATATATGCATGATAGACACTAGATATTCAGTGTAAAACTATAAAAACATCAGGCTTTATGTAATTTCTTTATATTTTCATGAATATTTTGTGTACTCTGTATGTACATGCTCTGACATAAATTGATTCTGTCTCAAATGGTTTGGAATGGTACAAACCTCTTCTTTCATTTAAGTCTTCAACCATGTGTGTGCAGTAAATAGTTTGAGATATTGACACAGTGTTTGGATAGTTAACTTTGGTCACTTTTGCTCTGTTTGTTTGTTTGTTCAAAAATAAATAAATAAATAAATAAAAAAAATGGCCCTGGTCCTTATCTTTGTTGTATAGGTAGCAGTTGAAATTGTACTTCCCTCTAGGATCTTTCAGCGAACTTATCCCTGGTTATGGGTATGCACTTTGTTGTACGTCGCTCTGGATAAGAGCGTCTGCCAAATGCCAATAATGTAATGTAATGTAATGTAATTGACACTTTTATAGGACTAGTACAGAATAAGCTGAAATTGCTTCAGAAGAAGTACATTGTGCAAGCTAGCAACCACAGCACTTCCCAAGTCCTTTGAACAGGCCTGATTGGCCAAAAGGGACAGTTTGTTGTCTATAATGGTGTCCAGATACTTAAACTCCTCAACTCTTTCTGTTGTTGTGGCTCTGCAGTTGGTATCCAGAGAGTAAGCATTGTGTTAATGAACACATACTGCACACCCAAAGTGTTATACCTATTACCCATTCAAAACTTATTTCATGCTCCTCCTGAATACTTTTAAGAGCATATTCATATACATTTTAAATGCTATACATACAGTATGGAGGGCTGGATACAGTAGAGATATCCGGATGCTGGATATCACAATATTGTATTTCACTATACAGTGGGGGTATATTTCTAGTGCTTCATATGAGTGTGAGTGCTACCATAAAGGTATAGTGGAAAGCTGGAGAACATTCACCCTACTACACCACTTTGTCCCAGGCCAAGCAGCCACTGAATGCTACAGTATGAAACGCTCCAAAGGGAATACATCAGAGGACTTTTATTCTGAAGCATAACCATCACCCTGCACATATATTGATAGATTACATTTCTTACATTGTTGGATATGACGAGGATGTTCCCATGTGTAAATCCAGGTGCAGTCAATGTCAGGCGTGCTTCAGACATGTGACCATCTGCAGAATCTGTTCCAGTGGGGGTGCAGAGATGTCTCAGTCTCAGTTTTCACAGATTGAAAGTTGAGGTAACTTCGCCAGCAGAAGGTGCTGTTTTGACGTGTTGAACAGGAAATGGGCACCTTTTGCGTATTCATTAAGGAGCGTGTCGATACCAGAATGCCAGTCTGAATAGCGTGCCTGACTCAAAAGACAGAAACACGGTTATTCCAAAGCCCTCCCAGGGTATCAGCCCAACCACGGTGTCTTCGGCTTTCTGCATCTCGTACAGTATTTCTGCAGCGCTTGACACCAGAGCACCAGACATTTCACATCGTACAGAGAGTGTCCGTCTGAAGAGTGTAATAATCCTATGCGCGTAGAGAGTGATTCTTATTTGTTGTAATTCTTCCCATTTGGGGCGGCATGGCTCAGGCAGTAAGAGCGGTCGTCTGGCAGTCGGAAGGTTGCCGGTTCGATCCCCTGGCCGGGCTGTGTCAAAGTGTCCCTGAGCAAGACAACTAACCCCTAAATGCTCCTGATTGGCTGGTCGGTTGTCAATTGTACAACGCTTTGGAAAAAAGCCCTATAAAAATGCCAAACATTTAAATGCTGGGCGGCACGGATGGTGCAGTGGGTAGCACTGCCGCTTCACAGCAAGGAGGTCCTGGGTTCAAATCCCTGTCGGCCGGGGCCTCTCTGTGTGGAGTTTGCATGTTCTCCCCGTGTCTGTGTGGGTTTCCTCCAGGTACTCCGGTTTCCTCCCACAGTCCAAAGACATGCACGTTAGGCTGATTGGAGAGTCTAAATTGGTATGAGTGTGTGAGTGCATGGTGTGTGTGCCCTGCGATGGACTCGTGACCTGTCCTGGGTGTATTCCTGCCTTTCACCCAATGTATGCTGGGATAGGCTCCAGCCCCCCCTGCGACCCTATTCAGGATAAGCGGGTTAAGATAATGGATGGATGGATGGATTTAAATGCTTTCCCTGGCTTTTCTAAATAATTATTTTCCAGAAAACATTCCAGGCTCAAATTAGTTGCAAGTGTTGAATTGTATCTGAATCGTAAAGAACTGCTGTTTCTTTAGAGTCAGGCTGGCTGCCCTTTAAACATTAGAACTGTTTGTGGCCCTGTCAAAAATCAAAATGGCTACTGAACACCTTCAAAAAACTATGCACACCAACCAGCCACGGCAAGCCTGGCCCTTCTTCTAGCGTACTAGGGATAGCAGCAACACGCTAACACGGCCGCCGAGATTGTTTGTGGGCCCTCTATGATTTTTGGCAGCCGCTACTGTATATCGGGATGTAAGGCGGAAATTACTAATCTGGCATTGTCACTCAGGGCGCTGGTCAGCTTGCTGGCTTCCTCTGGTACTGTGGCAATATGTGGCTATAAAGTAATTTAACCCCAGGAGCATACACCATTAACCCCCACCGTCTCCGCACCCATATGGGCAGGAGCCTGTGGGGGAAGACTCAGGCATCTGTTTTCTTGAGAAGTTCTCTTGTCCCAGGGTTTACTCAGGCCTCCAGCTGTAAAACTTGTTACGACAGGGGGCAACATCCTTTACGGCACGGGAAGGTTTCAGGAAGCCACGGCCTGTTGGGCCCGGGCTATTCTCTTGGACCCCCCTTCATTACTCCCTCCCTCTCACGTCTCCCCCATTCCTCAGTTTCCCTGAAAGTTTGCATAAAGCATCGGATGTTTCATGACGAAGTCAGTTTAGATAATATTCATGTTTGGTATTATTCTGATTGTTTCAGTGCGACTGGTGCAATGGTTTCATTTCTGCAACAGCAAACCTTGGACATCATAACCAACCAGGAACCAAGCAGAAACTGTGTGGAGCTCTGCCCCAGTGAAAGCCATGTGCCTCAACCCCCCTGATCAGATCTTGTTTTCTGGGGAGGCCTGGCTCCAAATTCCGAATGGTTATAAAACGCCAGATGGTTCATTGTTTCATTGCGGACCCATTTTTGGAGTCAACATCAAAGGCCTGATTTTGGATTTAAGGGGACCAAACCAACCAATCGGGGAGGATGCAATCTCCCGTGCACACCGTGCACGTAATTTCTACATACAGGGTGTCTGTAGCCAGACTCCCGTATGTAGCTTTTATTACCAGGTATGACTTTTAAGACTCCGTTATTTGGTTTCCGTTGTAATGTTTTTTGATTTGGAACTAGTGTGTAATTGCGTATGTAACCTGCCTGGTCAAATAAATTGTTAAAACTTGATCTGCGTGGTTTCGCTTACTGACACTCAATGTTATACAGGGAATGCTTGGTTACCCCCTCGAACTGGTCTAGGGAGGATGAATATTTACGCTTAATGTATCACGGTGTATCGCACCCGTAGACCTATGATGGTAAATCCCTTGCCTCCGCATGGTAGTTAATTCATGTCGAGCACAGCCGTAGCTAGGTTGGTCTGCTTGGGTCCCTAGGCTGTAAACAGATATACCCAAGAGTAGCTATTCCTGCGACCTCTGTAATGACTGCAGATATCTAGTCAGTTCGTGAGATGTGCACATAACGCGCGATGTGACATGCGGCGGAACCAGCAGAGGACTGTTCAGATGAGTAAATCTCAGTACAGGATTCTTATAGTGATCAAGTCAAAATTATAAATAAGACATCTACCAAAGGTAGATAACTAATCTAATTAATTATTCTAAATGGAGTCAGATGTAACTAATTGATTCTTGTTAAAACATTGTTACAAGAGCATTGTACAAAAAGTATTGGAACAGCAAGGTCAATTCCTTTGTTTTCGCTATACACTGAAGACAATAGAGTTTGAGGTCAAAAGATGATACATGATGATAGCACCAGTATGAATTAAGTCTACAAAAACATTCTGTCTGAAAAGCTACCGAGAAATGCATCCAAACTAATTAGGAGGAACTTCATCATGCAGCAAGACAATGACCCAAAACACGCATACAGCACAACTTCAATCGGGGCAGGAAGTGGAAGGTTTTAGAGTGGCCAAGTCAATCACCAGACCTTAACTTAATTAAGCACGCATTTCCCGTCCTGAAGAGGAGATTGAAGGGAAAAAACCCTCAAACAAAAAACAACTGAAAGAGGCTGTGTTGTACTCCTGAATAGGGGGATGAAATAATAATTGTGACTCAACACAGTGTTTCTCCACTGATGGCTTCAACACAAGTTCTCCTCCTACTGCACAAAGGCAGCCATGAGTAATCAATATCAGGTTAGCAGAATAAGATCGTTTTGCACATCACTGATTTTTAACTTCATCACATTACAGACCGTGAATTCAATCTTTTTAAACGTCGCAAATGATTAGTGTATTACTGCTTTTCACTTGACACAGCTGCAGTAAAAGCCTGGAAAGGCATCACAAAAAGATTAACACAACAGTTTGATGATGTCAATGGGTCACAGGCTTGCAAGCAAGGGATATGTTACAAAATATGAAGTATTATTTACATTATTTACTTAAATACTCTCTGTCCCAATACTTTTGCTCACCTAAAAATTGGGTGGTCTGATACCAAAGGTGCTATGTCTTAAGTAGTTTAGTACATCCAGGCGTAAATATGAGGAAATTAAAGATGAAATTATGAGCTCTTGTCTCATTCATCTTTTGATCTCAACCCTGAATGTATTCAGTGTAATAGAAAGGAATTGGCCTCACTGTTCCAAATTATCTCATTTAATTTATTTTCATACATGGCACATAAATGGATCCAGTGGTCCTTTTCTGCATCCTGTAAATCTAATCCAGTTCAGGCACGTGACCATCTCCGTAAGAGAGAGAGGACAAACCCAGTCAAGAATCTCCCGCTGACTGAAAACTACAAACCTGATCTGCAGGTTTGTTTCTGTTTTGACGCACATTGGGTGTGTTCTGTCCCAGGTTCAGCAGCGGTGAAAGTATCAGACCGAGAGACGGAGAGACTGTAACATGGAGGCTAAAGCTTTGATTCCTGAAGGCGATCTCTGTTGCTCTGTATGTTGTAACATTTTTAAAGAGCCTGTTGTTCTGAAATGCAGCCACAGCTTCTGTAGAGTGTGTCTGCAGCAGGTCTGGGAAAAGAAGAGCTCTCGAGTGTGTCCCATGTGCAGGAGAAAGGCCTCTATGAAAGATCCTCCTCTAAACCTGGCCTTAAAAAACATTGTGGAGTCTTACTTAAAGCAGAAGACTGAGAGAGAAACGACAGACAAGACTGAGGCTCGCTGTATTCTCCATGGAGAGAAACTTGTTTTATTCTGTGAACATGACAAAGAGCCTCTCTGTTTCATCTGTCAGACTTCAAGAAAACACAGAAACCACCCGGTCTGTCCAGTGGAAGAGGCCACTCTGGAGCTGAAGGTATTCTTTTTTAAATCACAATTTAAAATTCAAGTCAGCATTGTATCAGAAAGTCTTGTTTTAAAGCCTCAAAACATCCAGTATTTTAGATTTCAGTACAATGTACTAGGAGTAAAATGTGGGCATGGATAAGTCCGGATTCACAGTTGTGATTGTGGGCCTTTTATAGTGAATACAGCTCCATAAGTGTAACATTGAAATACAGTGTGATTTCATAAATATATAGCAATGATGTGTGAGATTAGATACTGACAGCACAAATATAACACAATACTTTTACTCTAACAAAATAAAGGTCTAGATCTGATAAAACTATTGTCATATAAACTGTTATCTGCTTGAGGAGAGAACTGTGCAACAACCAGGAAGTGCAGAAATCTACACTGAGTGAATAACCAGTGGAGACAGAGCTGTATATACTCTCTCAAAATGGATGTGTTAATATCGAACACAATAAATCAAGCCGGTACGATGAATGCTTCAACATTCCTTACAGTTGGCTGTAAATTATATGTATGTACTGCCCAGTATTATTATCCTATTATGTTGAAATATTTTATTGGTTTAATTGTACTGAAAATGCACAATAACATATTATGTTATGACGCCCAATAAGAATATTTCACTGATCTTTCCTCGAGTGTAGTATTTTCCATACTACATTTCCCACAGGCTTACAGTTACAAAATTACACTGACCGTCACTAGTGTAGCAGGGTAATACTGTGCTATTTGTGATAACTGGTTCATATCACTCCAGGAGGAACTCAAGCCTGCATTAAATCTTGTAAAAGAAAAACTGAAGAAGTTAACTGAGGTTGAACAAGAATGTAAGAAGACAGCAGAACACATCAGGGTGAGTAACACAACTAGTAAATATGTAGTATTTTTGATGAATGTTGTGTGTGACATGGATAACAACACCCCAACTGCCATACATAAATAACAAAGTGTAGTGTAAAACCCCACGCTAACCCAACAACGGAATTTAGCGAGGGCTGAAGGTATTAGCGTGCTTGTCCTTCTGGTGTTGCTGAAAGAATACTAATAGGGTTAAAAATTAGTGGCCCCTATGCGGAGAGTCGAAATCAGCCAATAAACAAACCATGATACAAAGACAGTAGTACCACTCTGCTACTCTTGGGTATATCTGTTAACGGGCTAGGGACCCAAGCAGACCAACATAGCTACGGCTGTTCTTGACATGAATGAACTACCACGTGGAGGCAAGGGATTTACCATCATAGGTCTACGGGTGCTATACGCCGTGATACATTAAGCGTAAATATTCATCCTCCCTAGACCAGTTTGAGGGGATAACCAAGCATTCCCTGTGTAACATTGAGTGTCAGTAAGCGAAACCACACAAATCAAGTTTTAACAATTTATTTTACCAGGCACGTTACATACGTAATTATACACTAGTTCCAAATAAAATATAAAAGCATTAGAAAGGAAACCAAATTACGGAGTCTTAAAAGTCATACCTGGTAATAAAAGCTACATACGGGAGTCTGGCTACATAGAAATTAGAGATTGCATCCTCCCCGATTGGTTGGTTTACTGTCCTTAAATCCAAAATCCAGGCCTTTGTTCTTGACCCTTAAAATGGGTCCACAATTAACCAATGAACCATCTGGCGTTTTATAACCATTTGGAATTTGGAGCCAGGCCTCCCCAGGAAACAAGATCTGATCAGTGGGGGTTGAGGCACATGGCTTTCACTGGGGCAGAGCTCCACTCAGTTTCTCCTTGGTTCCTGGTTGGTTATGATGTCCAGGGTTTGTTGTTTGTTTTCGGCATGAGTTTTCCCCCACAGGCTCCTGCCTGTATGGGTGCGGAGACGGTGGGGGTTAATGGTGTATGCTCCTGGGGTTAAATTACTTTACAGCCGCATATTGCCACCGTACCAGAGGAAGCCAGCAAGCACACTGAGTGACAATGCCAGATTTGAATAATTTCCGCCTTACAGTAGTTACACTATTCAGGTTTAAAATGGTGTTTGAATCGCAGAGTCAAGCCCAGCACACAGAGAGGCAGATAGAAATGGAGTTTGAGAAGCTCCACCAGTTCCTGCATGAGGAAGAGGAGGCCAGACTAGCTGCACTAAAAGAAGAAGAGGAGCAGAACAGTTGGATAATGGAGGAGAAGCTAAAACACATCAGTGGAGACATCTCCACCCTTACAGACAAAATCACAGCTCTAGAGACGGCCATGGAGACCGAAGACACCTCCTTTTTAAAGGTAGGAGCTTCATTTACTGACCAAGTTTATACCGATGAACCTCAGTAAAGTAACGTCATGTGTGTTATCATCCTCTTCACTTTCATTAACATGGCTCCTGCTGTTTCTCACATATTGTTTCTCATAATGGATTGGACTGAATACATTTATACACTCACAATGATGCTCTTATTGTGTGTTTTTTCCAGAGCTACAACAACATCAAGGAAAGGTATATGGACTCTCAGCTCATTTCATCTTGCGTGTTTAAGTCTCTTCAGTTCCCGATGCTGACTGACTCCTGCCTGTCGTTACAGAGCCCAGTGCACACTGCAGGACCCAGAGCTGCTCTCAGGGGCGCTGATAGACGTGGCCAAACACCTGGGCAACCTGACGTTCAGAGTCTGGGAGAAGATGCTGGGGATGGTGCAGTACAGTGAGTATCTGGGCCAGATGCTGAAATCAGGTTTTCTTTACAAACATTTAATGAACACATGAAAGAGGAGGAACAGGCTGCATGTTGACATGGTGCTGAAGATAAACAGCACAGAGTCATCCAGTCTCAGAGTAGGAAGATCCTGAGGGCTGCACTGCTCACAGTTTAATATCAGAACACACGCAGACACAGAATTAACACACAATGTAAAACCTCATCAATAATATGCTTTATTAGCTGTGAGAATTGTTTGCATTGAATTTGCAATGATGTGTTCATTATTGATTCATGACTTCATAATGCAAATAGGTTTTATATTTAAAATATGAATCACTATAACTACAGTATATTATTATCCATAACTAGTATATGTAATTTCCTGTGTATGGGACCTTATCTGAATAGAGTATTTGAAATGGTCCTGCCATGGGCAGACACAAGAGATGGACACTGGGAGGTTGTTATGATCGGGGGGAGTGGACAGGTAATCGGGAGAAAGGGAAAACATGGAATGGAACATTGACATAAAACACATTGAAAAGGATAAACAGGGAAATGAACTACGACAGAGGCACGGAACGTGACAGGAAAACATGAAACTAAACATTTAACAACACAAATACGAAGAACAAGCTATGATACAAAAACACGAGACATGAGGCAGGATTAATGTCAGTTTTCACTGATGTTTTAATGATAATAATAATAATAATAATAATAATAATAATAATAAATAAATAAAAAATAATAATAATCATAATGATAATAAGCTTTATTTGTATAGCATACATAAAACATAGCTCAAAGAGCTTTGCATTCAGCCAATTACAAATAATAATAAAAACAACACATTGTAGAAACAATATAAAACTAATAAATACTGTGATTGTGGAAATACATTCACTCAACAAACAAATAACAAGACAAGACAAACACTAACACGACTGCCTTAAAGGAGCGACGGTCTTAAAAGAAAGCTCCCTCAGTCTCTTTTGGTGGTGTAGTTGGCCAGGGCCCCGGCCGGGATATTTCATGCTGCCAGTTGCACCTCCCCTGACAGCAGCGGTAGGAGGCGCAACGCCCACTCCTCCACCAGGTGTGTGTGTTCTCTCCTGTACCTCTTCTTCCCACCGTTTAAATATCTCTCTTCTTCATATTTCAGCTGCTGTGATGATGGACCCCAACACTGCACACGCCACCCTCTCTCTCTCTGATGATCTGACCACTGTGAGACACACAGGTACAGCGCAGAACTGTCCTGACAACCCAGAGAGATTTAACCCCAGTGTGTGTATGCTGGGATCTGAGGGGTTCACCTCAGGGAAACTCAGCTGGGAGGTGAAGGTTGGGAATAAACGTGAGTGGGATGTAGGAGTGGTGAAAGAGTCCATCAACAGGAAGGGAGAGCTAACATACAGCCCAGAGGATGGATTCTGGGTCATAGCGCTGAGGAATGGTGATGAGTACAGTGCAGCAGGAGTAGATGACCTCACACTGGTGAGGAAACCCCAGAGCATCAGGGTGCAGCTGGACTATAACAGGGGGGAGGTGGCCTTCTTCAACTCCAGTGACATGTCACTCATTTACACTTTTAAACACACATTTACTGAGAGGGTGTTCCCATTCTTCTCTCCCTGTTCGAGAGATGGTGGTAGGAACGATGAGCCCCTGAAAATCTGCCCAGTGAAAGTCTCAGTAACAGTGACGTCATCCCAGTGAAGGTGTTTGTGTAAAAATGAAACTAGAAATGCTGTCAGGGATTTAGGATGTGTCTGATCTGCCTCAGCATGCCTGGCTGTTGACTTGAGCTTTGGGACACATGCTGGAGATGATCGGGGGGGTTGACGGTGTACCAGTTGATGGTGTACTCGCATCAAATTCAAAACATTGGTGCTAGCCTTCCAAGCAGTTAAGTGGTCTTCCCCAGCTTATCTACAAAAAATCATCAGACCCTACACCCCTGCCAGACCTCTTCGTTCAGCCTCCACAGGCCGCTTGGCACCTCCCCCTCTCTGAACCTCCACCTCACGCTCACGACTGCTGTCTGTTCTGGCTCCACGGTGGTGGAACGAACTCCCCGTTGAGGTCAGAACTATAGAATCTCTCCCCACCTTCAAGCGCAAGCTGAAGACACACCTCTTCAAGCAGCACCTCTCCCCATCCCTCCCTACCTCCCTGTGAACCTTAATTGTCGTCTCTGTGACTTGCTTTGTGTATCGGTATTTTTAGTTTTCTAGGTAAGCAGTGTTTGGATAGTTAACTTTGGTCACTTTTGCTCTGTTTGTTTGTTTCTTTGTTCAAAAAAAACAAAAACAAATTGGCCCTCGTCCTTATCTTTGTTGTACAGGTAGCAGTTGAAATTGTACTTCCCTCTAGGGTCTTTCAGCGAACTTATCCCTGGTTATGGATATGCACTTTGTTGTACGTCGCTCTGGATAAGAGCGTCTGCCAAATGCCAATAATGTAATGTAATGTAACCAGTACCCAATGGAAGATAAACAGACAGAGGAACACTCTCAGTATCTAGACAGGTACACACATCGAGTACACCACTTTGTGCCAGGCCAAGCAGCCACTGAATGCTACAGTATGAAACGCTCCAAAGGGAATACATCAGAGGACTTTTATTCTGAAGCATAACCATCACCCTGGAATATATTGATAGATTACATTTCTTACATTCTTGGATATTACATCATCCACACAATAAAATGACAACAGTATAACAGCAGCTACAGGTCATGTCTTTCTGTGTAAGTGAGAAATAAACTATTACTGCAGCGTTAAATGACGCATTGCTTGTAGAGATTAACCCTGATTCTTATTTGTTGTAGTTCTTATTTGGGGAGGCATGGCTCAGGCAGTAAGAGCAGTCGGAGGGTTGCCAGATTGATCCCTAACCCCCAAATTCTCCTGATTGGCTGGTCGGTTGTCAATTGTACATCGCTTAGAATAAAGGCGCTATATAAACGCCAACCATTTAAATGCTTTCCCTGGGTTTTCAAATGTATTTATTTTTTTACAGACAACATTCCAGGCTCTAATTAGTTGCAAGTATTGAATTGCATCTGAATCGTAAAGAACTGCTCCTTTGTAGAGTCAGGCTGGCTGCCCTTTACACATTAGGACCGTTTGTGGCCTGTCAAAAATCGAAATGGCTACTGAACACCTTCAAAACACTGACAACTATGCACACCATCCAGCCTGGCACTTCTCCGAGCGTACCAGTGATAGCAGCAACACGATAACACGGCTGCAGAGATTGTTTGTGCGCACTCGGCAGCCGCTACTTTATATAGGGACATGCAAGGTCGCTGGTTCGATTCCCGGTGTAGCCGCAATTAGATCCACACAGCAGTTGGGCCCTTGAGCAAAGCCCTTAAACCTGCATTGCTCCAGGGGAGGATTGTCTCCTGCTTAATCTAATCAACTGTACGTCGCTCAGGATAAGAGCTTCTGCCAAATGCCAATAATGTAATGTAATGTAATGTAAAACCCCACAGCTAACCCAATGACGGAATTTAGCGGGGGCCGAAGGGGGTTTTGCGTGCTTGTCCTTCTGGCGTTGCTGGGAGAACATTAGTTGGGTTAATTATTAACCTCCGTACAAGAACAGAGCACAATTATGTTTAAGAATATACTGGGTCCGTTGCCATGGGTCGGATATGGATTGACCTGCCCCATTGGAACATTGGAACCCCAGCTCTCAGGCCCCTCACAAATGGCAGCCCTTCCTGACCTTAACCACCATGCTACAGGCCGCCCCATCATATCTATGAATGCTGTAGTTGGGAGTTTTCATGATAACTGCATTATGCTGTAAATATGTTTTTGTGCCTCTCATGGTAATATACCTTTTGGATAAACCTGATTTGGGTGAATGAAAGGAAAGGAGACATTCCAGACTGTTTGGTTTCTTCTCCTTATCTCCGAAATCCAGGCCTTAGTTCTTGACCCTAAAAGTGAGTCACCCATCTATAATTTACAGCCAGGCCCACCAGGCAGGGGGCTAAAACACATGGCTTCTACAGAGACAGCTTTTGCCCAGTTTCCCCTCGGCTCCTGAATGGTTATGCTATCAAAGGTAGACTGTTACAAAAACTAGACCATTACACCAGTCACACTGAACCAATCAGAATAACACCAAACATCACTATATTCTGACCTGGGATTATCATGAAACATCTTTATACCATCTCCAATATTCCTGTTCTGGAATGTGAGAAAAGGGGGGCCCCCAGGGCCCAAGAAGGCGCCTCTAAGAATCCTTCTCTAGCTCTCCCCCACAGGCATGCGTGCCAATGGTGGGGGCTAACAATGTATGCTCCAGGAGGGGGAAGTCAGCAAGCTGACCAGCGCATGAGACCAAATGTTACTTATGACTGGCTTACAGATTCCCCCCCATGGCCCCGAGGGACAAACAACACAGTTCCAAGGGGTCACTGTGAAAGCCGTGGCTGTACATGTAATTCCCTGCGGATGCTTGGGGTCTCAATCCCGACAGCGTTGGCACCTGCAGGGGGCTGAGCACCGAAACAGCAGGGGTAGAAGATTTTAGGGAGTGGAATGAGGCTGGTGATGACGGACCCTCAGAATACCCAGTCCCACCAGTCCCACCATATGTAGGCATCCTGGGCAGAGCTGGTAGAGGAGCTGGCCCTGGACGACCCATTGCACCAGGTCCATTAGGTCAGTCAGAGACCACGCACACTGTCCAGAAATAGTGTCCTTCCACCACAGAGAGACGTCCATCTCCAGCGGAATTCTCCTCAGAACGCAGATCTGACCCATTACGAAGTCCTCAATCACTTCCAGTCAATCAAGTGACTCGCTGGAAAGGTCAGACCTTCATGCGTGAAGGAGCTCATCTCGCTGATGACGTACTACTGTGGGTGAGACACCTGGACGATCTCAGCATGGCCAGACAAAAACTGAACACCAATACATTTGGCACAAAATGGGAAAATATTGTTAGACATATAATAATGACAAGATGTTTCATGATAACCAGTGCGAGTAGTCAATATGGTCTTCATGTCCCTTATAGAGATATGCACCAATACGGTGATCTAATTTAAATACCTGATTCTTCACTACTACGCAGGTTGAGCGTATGGTAGTGGAATTTAGATAGACCTGTCTTAGGTGAATCAAAGGAAAAGAAACCAAGAATCCAATATAAACAGTACAACTATTTATAGTAAACATACAAACAATACATAGACACATTAATGAAGTGGATAAAGAATATTTTATCTTTGTTCTGACACAATCCACCTATGCCAGCCTAAGGCCTCAATGAATTCCCTTACGACATGACTAGGGTTTTTGTGCAGACAAAAGTCCAGAATATCTTGCTGGCAGCAGCAAACCAACCCTTGGCATATGTTCTGCAGGCTAAGACACGCTCGATGGTATGGGTCTGATGGACAAGTGAACAGCTAATAGAATGGAGCGCCTGCGCTTCAGATCTAACAGCCGTGAATATATTTTTTGTAAACTATGAATGATATGTTTGAGACCAGTGATCATCTGGTTTACCAAACTTGATGAAATTTAGGATAATGAATTATCCTATAAGTATTTGGATGGCACGTCTGCCTCAGAATTCAGGAACTAAATTATCGAGCTGTGCCTGTAGCCATGCATACTACTATATTGCAGTATATCGCATGCAGAACAGAATACTGGGACGGTTAAAACTAACATATACCAAACACAAGATGTATAACGCAGCTATTTGCTTCAAAATATAAACATTTATGCAGGGTGAATGTCTGCACAAATCCATACGTCCAATCAAAGAATGAATTAAAAACAATAAAAATATACACATTTATGCAGGGTGAATGGCTGCATAAATCCGTAATCAAATGAAAGAATGAATCAAAAACAATAAAAATATACATTTATGCAGGGTGAATGTCTGCATAAATCTGTAATCAAATTAAATAATTAATCAAAAACAATAAAAATATATACATTTATGCAGGGTGAATGTCTGCATAAATCTGTAATCAAATTAAAGAATTGATCAAAAACAATACATCAAAACAAAACAATTCATACACTCTCTCAAGATAAACCATTGAGAGTGCAGGTTCACTGCTCTTACAACAAGAAACACCACACATGACAAACACTTAGGGAAGGAGAGACAAGACGCACAAAGGGACCTGTGAGGGCTGTGAGGGGGGGCAGTGAGAAACTGAAAGGCTTGAAACTGTGGGGGGAGTAGAATGACCCATAAATCAGTCCTTGCCAGAAAATGACCCCCCTTGTTAGGTTTTATGCCCAGAGGTGTAAATAAGAGGAGGAATTGCTTCTTCTCTTTTACTCTGAAATTTGCTTAAACATTTTTCATTTGGAACACCTTCCAAAATATAAGCCAATTCAGTGTTACTGGGCTATAAAGACCTCTCCTGTTGTAAACATCTCACCGTATAGGTACAGATGCCACAGGTCACTGTAAATCAGTGAAAACTTTAAAGGGTTCATTTCATGGCATTAACTAGTTTATCTAAGGTCTAGAAAATATTCTAATATATATATTTTGTGTTAGTGGGAGAAACCACACAAACATACAATTAGATTTAGGTACACACATGCCTCAGTTAATCTAACTGGCATCCAAGTAAGTATATTAGTATTATTAACTAACAATTCTTAAATGACATGCACAGACATG
Source organism: Conger conger (assembly GCF_963514075.1). Lineage (NCBI taxonomy): Eukaryota > Metazoa > Chordata > Actinopteri > Anguilliformes > Congridae > Conger > Conger conger. The sequence continues at coordinate 60,700,421 of NC_083767.1, read as the reverse complement.
CAGTATACCGTATATAACAATATAAATTCTCTGCCTTCACAGTGGTGCAACTAGAGCACACAAAGTGAAGCAGAGGAAACTAATATGGTACACCAAGATGCACTATACATTTGGCCTATGCCTAAATAATTTAATTTATCCAATAGGACAAATTATATAATCAGGGATTTCATCCTGTTTTACAACAGATGTATCCCCACTAGGGCAAACGCCTATGTGACATCTATTATAGAACATTCAGTAGATTTAATTTTACATATGTCTATAACAAATATTTCACAAACTATTGCCTATGCATTTAATTATAAGTCTACAAATGTTGCCAATACAGGTAGCACATGCCAGAGGACTAGGTTTCCAGCAGCTCAGAAAGACAGAAATTCTGTGAGGCGACACCCGATCCCCGTCTCAGAGGTCTAGACATAGGCACCACGTGCAGAATATTCCCCAACCTTGTAGCAGCGCATCAGAGGGGTGGAGACTTATATCTGCTGTGGCACCCAGCGGCCCTATGACGTAACATCGGGCCTAGTATACAGAGATATCGCAACCACTGATACAGGCCTCAATCACTGAGACTTCACACTGCTGCTCCCTACGGACGGATACCCGATAGTTTCAAGTCTTGTTATAAACACCATACTTGTTATAACCACCACAATCAAAGGGCTTGAGAAGTATACCCGCCGTGGAACACAGACAACCTGGGTTCAGTATCAGCACTCTCCAGACTCTGTTTCTAGGTCTGGAACCTAGAACGTAGGCTATGCCCCTGACTCAGCACTCAGTTGTGACTTATAACGATTTCTGCAATTATCATGGAGAAACTTGCCACCGTTAACGGAGCTCAAGCTTACTCCAAAATTAATATTATATATGCGCATCCTAACAGACCGCACACATATATGTATTATTATACAACTTTCCAAGCTTACCAGCTCATAAACCACTCATCTCTACATACAGATCTAAACACTTTTACCTTCTCTGTGACATGCTTGTTTGCAAACCTGTTGCTACCGGAGCCTACTTGCTCTCTAAGCTATTAGCCACCGCAACACAGCGCCGTTACAAAACATGCACAGCAACATTTCTCTCTCTTTACCTCCTCCAATAATTACGTTACATACCCTGAGAGGTAGTAACCTGCAAATATGACTGGATTTTACGGTCCCAGCCCTGTACAGGATATGTCGATTCCCGAAACAGTGTACATGCAGTAAAATAACACAACTCTCCCAAACATATGCCGATATGAAAGAAATTGTGCTACTCACCACACCAAGGACCGCAAAACCAGATGGAAGAAAACCATACACCCGCGGTAACGGGTATCATGCCGGAATGCAACAACACCACCAGAAAGGACAAACTTCAGACACCTCACCCATTGTAAGCCTCGGCAGACGAATCTTACATGGATGAAGTTTGATCACATAATGAAATTAGATCACGTCGAGGTCACCACTTGTAGAACCTGCACAGCTAGACCAATGAGGGAATAGCTGGAGGTGAAGGGACGACGTGTTCTTTCCTGGCTGTTGAATGAAAGATTTTAATTAACAAACTCCGCACACGAACAGAGCACAATTATGTTTAGGAATATACTGGGTCTGTTGCCACGGGTCGGATATGGATTGACCTGCCCCATATCCCGCTTACAACTGGCCTGAAACAGATCAGTAATATTCCTAATATTCTCCGTTCGTAAACGGGGCCGTTTTGAAAGCTTAGTGGTTACTCTCGTTCCACTCGTTGATCTGACTCCATTTAAAATATATAATTTAGAAATTTGGGTTTGCAACTTACGCGGACCTCGGGAGTGATTACATTCGACTTGTACCTGCGCCACCATTACTCAATAGATGCTCCCGGGATTAGCATTACTGCTGAAATCTCAGTTCGGTGGAGAACTCAGAGGCTGAGGGTCCAATCAACACAATACATGCAAACCTGCCATGATATTTGCGAGCCCAGGTCGGCGTAGCATTGTCTGGGCTCCTTAGAGCTAATTTGGTAGGAACCGGCGTAACGCCCATGGGTTCCCTTCGCACCAGATTACAGGAGCCTTGCGTCGCCCGACCCTTTAAGGGACAGAAATTGCTGGCCTCACAACTTAGAACTATCACAGGTGTACCGCCCCGCCGATCGGTCGGTCTTTTGGCCACCATTTCCCCCTGAGTATTTCAGTTGTAATTTAGGCTGAAAAGGTACAAGATGAATTAGAGTCATGGAGATCACGCAAGTTACAAACAAAATAGTTTATTCGCAGACAGGTAGGTTATTAGCGTAGAATATCAGTCAATTACAATTAGACAAATGAAAGATAAATAGAATAGAGTGAAATCTTACCCAGCCTGCTTTCGCTACACACATATACAAAGTATGCACAGTGTGGGAAATCGAGTGCGATCTTCCACTGCTACACATACATACATACATACATACCCAAGACATGTTGTGTGGGAAGTCGAATACGATCTTCCCGATACTTACATACACGCATACCTACATAAGACATGTTGTGTGGGAAGTCGAATACGATCTTCCCCGATTGGTCTGTCTCCCTTGCTTTTATGCCAAATCACACGTTTGAAACCAGGCGGCAGTGCCATAAATCAACCTGGAGGGGTGGTCAAATCTGGAATTTAGACCCCCACCGTTGGGGGTTGTTGAGTAGGGAAAATGAGATGATTACCAGGAGAGGACGTGTAGGTTTTCCCTTGAGTTATTGAAACTATGGTTAATTAAAATCCATTTGGTATGAAATGTATCTCATCTGATTCGTTGACTTTACTGGATCACATCCATACCAAACAGATTATCCTAATGTTTTGTTATGGTGCAGTTATCATGAAACTTCCCTCCTGATTATCCATTTTACATGCAATTCCTGTTACCATTACATAAGACTTAATGCAATAATACAAGGATCACATGGGCAATGTTTTCAAGGTGTTACCGGGTCTATTTACCATCTAAACAACAGTTTTGAGGTTTTCATTCAAGAGAGTAGTCCCTGGGGTAATGACAGCAGTGCCCAAAGGAGGGCACTGTGGTACTGCCCGGAGTCTTTCCCCCTGGAAGTGACCAGGTGTGGGGCCATAAGATGTTAGGCACATTCCTTTCCCGGGAGTTTTAATGGCCCACATGGCCTAATTGCCCGGGAACCGCTCATCCACCCACCATATATCTCTCCTTTATCATCTTGGTGTCACTGGTCTGGAACTCCTCAAAAGGTACTACAAACAGTATTGTCCTTTGTCCCTTTTGACACGCCCCAGAACCCCCACCTCACAAATGGCAGAGTCAACCCCCAGCTCACAGGCTCTTCACAGATGGCAGCCCCATCATATCTATGAATGCTGTAGTTGGGAGTTTTCATGATAACTGCATTATGCTGTAAATATGTCTTTGTGCCTCTCATGGTAATATACCTTTTGGATAAACCTGATTTGGGTGAATGAAAGGAAAGGAGACATCCCAGACTGTTTGGTTTCTTCTCCTTATCTCCGAAATCCAGTTCTAAACAGTGAGTCACCCATCTATAATTTACAGCCAGGCCCACCCGGCAGGGGGCTAAAACACCTGGCTTCTACAGAGACTTTTTGTCCAGTTTCCCCTCGGCTCCTGAATGGTTGTGATATCAAAAGGTAGACTGTTACAAAAACTAGACCATTACACCAGTCGCACTGAACCAATCAGAATAACACCAAACATCACTATATTCTGACCTGGGATTATCATGAAACATCTTTATACCATCTCCAATATTCCTGTTCTGGAATGTGAGAAAATCCTTCTCTAGCTCTCCCCCACAGGCATGTGTGCCAATGGTGGGGGCTAACAATGTAGGAGGGGGGGAAGTCAGCAAGCTGACCAGCGCATGAGACCAAATGTTCCTTATGACCGGCTTACACCGTATTGTACGCTTAGTGGTTACTATAGTTTTACTCGTTTATCTGACTCCATTTAAAATATAATTTAGAAATTTGGTTTTGCAACTTACGCGGACCTCGGGAGTGATTACATTCGACTTGTACCTGCGCCACCATTACTCAATAGATGCTCCCGGGATTAGCATTACTGCTGAAATCTCAGTTCGGTGGAGAACTCAGAGGCTGCGGGTCCAGTCAACACAATACATGCAAACCTGCCATGATAGTTGCGAGCCCAGGTTGGCGTAGCATTAACTGGGCTCCTTAGAGCTAATTTGGCAGGAACCAACGCTGTAACGCCCATGGGTTCCCTTCGCACCAAATCACAAGAGCCATGCGTCCCCCGACCCTTAAGGGACAGAAATTGCTGGCCGCACAGCTTAGAACTACCACAGGTGTACCGCCCCGCCGATCGTCAGTCTTCGGCCACCATTTCCCCCTGAGTATTCAGTTGTAATTTAGGCTGAAAAGGTACAAGATGAATTAGAGTCATGGAGATCACGCAAGTTACAAACAAAATAGTTTATTCGCAGACAGGTAGGTTATTAGCTTTAGAATATCACAATCAAGTATAAAATACACAAATTAAGAATAGAGATAGAGTAAATAATCATACTTGGCCTGCTTGGACTACACACAAACACAGAGTATAGAATATGCCGTATGGAAAGTCGAATACGATCTTCCTGATACTTACATACACGTACAATATGCTGTGTGGGAAGTCGAATACGATCTTCCACTGCTACACATACATACATACATACACAAGACATGTTGTGTGGGAAGTCGAATACGATCTTCCCAGATTGGTCTGTCTCCCTTGCTTTTATGCCAAATCATACGTTTGGAACCAGGCGGCAGTGCCATAAATCAACCCGGAGGGGTGGTCAAATCTGTTATTTAGACCCCCACCGTTGGGGGTTGTTCAGTAGGGAAAATGAGATGATTACCAGGAGAGGACGTGTAGGTTTTCCCTTGGGATACTGAAACTATAGTTTATTAAATTCCATTTGGTATGAAATGTATCTCATCCGATTCCTTGATTTTATCAGATCACATCCATACCAAACAGATTACCCTTATGTTTTATTATGTTGCAGTTATCATGAAACTTCCCTCCTGATTATCCATTTTACATGCAATTCCTGTTACCATTACATAAGACTTAATGCAATAATACAAGGATCACATGGGCAATGTTTTCAAGGTGTTACCGGGTCTATTTACTATCTTAATAGCAGTTTTGAATATTTAATCTAAGAGAGCAGTCACCGGTGTAATGACAGCAGTGCCCAAATGAGGGCACTGTGGCATTGTCCAGAGTCTTCCCCCTTGGAAGTGACCAGGTATGGGGTCACAGGGAGGTCACCAATGTTCGGGAGGATTCTTTTCCCATGACCCAACTGGCCTTGGACCACTCATACATCTTAACTCCCCAACAGGTAGTCTAAACAACATTGGAACCCCAGCTCTCAGGCCCCTCACAAATGGCAGCCCTTCCTGACCTTAACCACCATGCTACAGGCCGCCCCATCATATCTATGAATGCTGTAGTAGACTGTTACAAAAACTAGACCATTACACCAGTCACACTGAACCAATCAGAATAACACCAAACATCACTATATTCTGACCTGGGATTATCATGAAACATCTTTATACCATCTCCAATATTCCTGTTCTGGAATGTGAGAAAAGGGGGGCCCCCAGGGCCCAAGAAGGCGCCTCTAAGAATCCTTCTCTAGCTCTCCCCCACAGGCATGCATGCCAACGGTGGGGGCTAACAATGTATGCTCCAGGAGGGGGAAGTCAGCAAGCTGACCAGCGCATGAGACCAAATGTTACTTATGACTGGCTTACAGTAATATAGAGTCGCTCGTACATATAAATGAAATTAATTGTTTGTGAAGCCATTCATTTGGAGGCGACAGGTGGGAACATACCTGTCACCTTTCACCTTGGGGTTAGTGATGGAGCAGCCAGTCTGGAACAGCATGAGTGTCAGCGAGCCGTGTCAAGCCTTATCAACACTAAGTCATGCCCATTTCCATAACGCGGAGCTGCAAACACTCATGGAGAAGTGTGCCAAAGGAAACTGAGGCTTTTATAGTTAAAGGGTATCACTGCTGAAAATTATACTTCCAATTTCATGCTTCTTACCCTACCTTTTGTTAAATATTCTTTTGTGAGAATATTGTTTCACAGCAAAGAAAATCAATGGTCTTCAACAATGTTATTGCATGACTGAGGTGTCCTCCTACCTAACATCTCTTTGTTGGTTGATGCCCTCCCAGAATGTTGGAGATTCAAATGGGTTCTATTCTAACATTCTGTTTCTCATTTTGGGCCACAGTTTTGTTCGTTTCTGTGCCCTGATCCCCTTACTTATGAATGCAAGCCCCACCTTAATGAAACATGCGCCATGGTATTGCTCAAATGGAATCCTGAACTGCTTTGTAGACATCAAAATAATAGCCTCATATTCAGAATCACAAAGCCAGGAGAGATAAATGATTGTGCATACTGGGGGATCAAACGGTGGTGTTTAGAGTTTACTATACTGCATGTGTCAGCTTCATTCAATTCAGTACACATACTGCAAAGCCCCATTGATGGTTGATTAGTAATGCCTTTAGCCCACAAGTCTGAAGCAGTATCGCAAAGTAGGAACACTCAGTTAGCTGGATAGCTGTGCCTAGATCAGCTCTTTTGACTTCAGTCCATGTTTCAGATTTGAGAGGCGGTTCCAGGCTGTACTGAGTGCAGCCATCCAGCTGACTGAGTAACTCATCCTGCTTGGTGAAACAGGCCCCAGGGGTCACTTGTGGAAACATCTGAGAAGGTCAGCGCGCACCACGTTTGTCTTACGGTCCCCTGCTGATGAAAAGACTCCCAGTCTCCCAGTCCTCTTCCCTATCCCTGCAAGGTGAGTGGGGAACGGGTGATACCTGCAGGAATACCCATCATACCTTTGGGAAAGCCAAACGGAAACAGGAGATAGAGAGGTCCTTCTTCAGCCACGGAAAAAGGGCTGCGGAATCAGAGACGACTTTAGACTTTAGAAGGAGAAACGTTGGTGCGTTCTGGTCTATTACTATATGGGAAATGTACAGTAGCCTGTAAGTTGTAAATCACATGCATTGAAACCCAGCATAAACATATGGAAAATCTTTTCTCCCCAATGGAAACTGACTGTTCATATTCATTCATCAAGTTTATCCAAGTCCCTGTGATTTTAGAAAAATAACACAAATATCTTTCAGAAAGATCTTTCCACTATCTGGGAAAATGTTGTTCCAATACAGAGGTGTTTCAAAAGGTGCAACATATATTATTTTGTTAATTTCATGAAATTAAATCGACACAATAACTAAATTCCTATGTGAGCCTTCTTGTACGCTTTGCATAGTGGAAACTGAATTGATGAATGTGCACTCTCCCTCGTAAAGAAAATAAAAGAAACTGCTTTATCTCATGAATGCATATCTTTTGGGAAATATTTAGCCCACCTACTTATTCATGCGATTATCTAACCAGCCAAGTCCTGACAGGCCTGGTCTGTCTGTAGGTGTCTGTGTGTGTCTGTATCTGTATGTGCGTGTCTGCGTGTCTGTATGTCTGTATCTGTATGTGCGTGTCTGCGTGTCTGTATGTCTGTATGTGTCTGTGTGTGTCTGCATCTGTCTGTGTGTCTGTATTTGTCTGTGTGCGTCTGTGAGTGTTTGTGTTTCTGCGTCAGTCAGTGTGTGTCTGTCAGTGTCTATGTGTCTGTGTCTTTCTGTGTGTGTCTGTGTGTGTCCGTCTGTCTGTGTGTGTCTGTGTGTGTCTGTGTCTCTGTTCCTCCGTGTAGTTACTGTGGGGCAGGGGTGCACAACTCCGGTCCTCCAGGGCCAATCTGTGCACAGCGTTTTGTTCCAACCGATGGCCTTGATTTTAGTTTCCGGACATTTCTATAAGCTATGCTTGCAGTCTGTGTCTGTAGCCGGTGTATATACAAATGTCAGATTGTAAGGTGGAAATGATTAACATCTGGCATTATCACTCAGGGCTGGTCAGCTTGCTGGCTTCCTCTGTTATTGTGGCAAAATGTGGCTGTAAAGTAATTTAACCCAGGAGCATGCACCATTAACCCCCACTATCTCCGCTCCCATACAGGCAGGAGCCTGTGGGGGAAGACTCAGGCCTCCAGCCGTGAAACTCGTTACGACGGGGCAACATCCTTTACGGCACGGGAAGGTTTCAGAGGGCACGGCCTGTTGGGCCCATTATTCCCTTCAACCCCTTCCTTACTCCCTCCCTCTCAGATCTCCCTCTTCCTCAGTCACTAAATGATGTGTACAGCACTGGATGTTTCATAACAAAGTCAGTTTAGATAATATTCATGTTTGGTATTATTCTGATTGTTTCAGTGCAACTGGTGCAATGGTTTCATTTCTGCAACAGCAAACCCTGGACATCATAACCAACCAGGAACCAGGGAGAAACTGTGTGGAGCTCTGCCCCAGTGAAAGTCATGTGCCTCAACCCCCCTGCGTTTCCTGGGGAGGCGTGGCTCCATATTACAGATCAGGAACCCATTTTTAGGGTTAACATCAAAGGCCAGATTTTGGATTTAAGGACAGTAAACTAAGCAATCTGGGAGGATGCAATCAGACTCCAGTGCACACCGTGCATGTAAGTTCTATGTACAGGGTGTCTATAGCCTGACTCCCATATGTAGCTTTTATTACCAGGTATGACTTTTAAGACTCCGTAATTTGGTTTCCGTTGTAATGTTTTTTGATTTGGAACTAGTGTGTAATTGCGTATGTAACCTGCCTGGTAAAATAAATTGTTAAAACTTGATCTGTGTGGTTTCGCTTACTGACACTCAATGTTATACAGGGAATGCGTGGTTTACCCCCTCGAACTGGTCTAGGGAGGATGATTATTTCCACTTACTGTATCACTTCCTGTATAGCACCCGTAGACCTATGTTGGTAAATCCCTTGCCTCCGCATGGTAGTTCATTCATGTCAAGCACAGCCTTAGCTATGTTGGTCTGCTTGGGTCCCTAGGCTGCAAACAGATATACCCGAGAGTAGCTATTCCTGCAACCTCTGTCATGACTACAGATAGCTAGTCAGTTCGTGAGACGTGCACATAACGTGCGATGTGACATGCGGTGGTACCAGCAGAGGATTGTTCAGCAAGTTCTTCTCAGTACAGGACTCCTATAGCGATCAAGTCAAAATGATAAATAAGACATCCACCAAATGTGGACAACTAATCTAAATTATTATTCAAATGGAGTCAGATAAACGAAGGTGAAGGTATTGTGGAGATTCTTGGTCAGCCCGGACCAGTAAAGAGCGGAAGGCAGAGTGGTACTCCTGTCTTTGTATCATGGTTTATTTATTGGCTGATCTAGACTGTCCGCATAGGGGCCACTAATTTTTAACCCTATTAGTATTCTTTCAGCAACACCAGAAGGACAAGCACGCTGATACCTTCAGCCCTCGCTAAATTCCGTCGTTGGGTTAGCGTGGGGTTTTACAAGATCAAGACATGATTGGGCTACAATAGGTAAGATTCTTGTTAAAACATTGTTATAAGAGCATTGTACAAAAAGTATTGGAACAGCAAGGTCAATTCCTTTGTTTTTGCTATGCACTGAAGACAATAGAGTTTGAGGTCAAAAGATGTACATGAGAGATCCGAATTTCAGCTTTTAGCTTTTAGTTTTAGTATTTTTATCTAGATTTGTTAAATAACTTATCAGAACATATCACCTTTTGTATCAGACCACCCAATTTTTAGGTGAGCAAAAGTATTGGAACATGTGACTGACAGGTGTTTCTTGTTGCCCAGATGTCTCCTATTGACTAAATAGTTCTGTGTGTGAACTCTTGGTTTAAGCCTTGGGTTTTGCCTGTGAAGAAATATAAATAAACCGCCGGCATACTGAGCAACAGATATGAAACAGGTCGACCACGGAAAACAACAGCAGTTGATGACAGAGACATTGTCAGAGCTATGAAGAAAAACCCCAAAACATCAGTCAGTGACAGGAAGTGTCATGACATGCAGGTTAGGCTGATTGGAGAGTCTAAATTGCCCGTAGGTATGAGTGTGTGAGTGAATGGTGTGTGTGCCCTGCGATAGACTGGTGACCTGTCCTGGGTGTATTCCTGCCTTTCGCCCAATGTATGCTGGGATAGGCTCCAGCCCCCCTGCGACCCTGATCAGGATAAGCGGGTTCAGATAATGGCTTAGGCTTGCATGGAGTGGGTTCACTAATCAGTATTGATGATGTAACTTATGATGATAGCACCAGTATGAATTCAGTCTCCAAAAGTCTACAAAAACATTCTGTCTGAAAAGTTATCGAGAAATGCGTCCAAACTAATTAGGAGGAACTTCATCATGCAGCAAGACACAACTTCATTCGGGGCAGGAAGTGGATGATTTGAGACTGGCCAAGTCAATCACCAGACCTTAATTGAGCACGCATTTCACATCCTGAAGAGGAGATTGAAAGGAAAAAACCCTTGAAACAACAACTGAAAGAGGCTGTGTTGTACCCCTGAATAGGGGGATGAAATAATAATTGTGACTCAACACAGTGTTTCTCCACTGATGGCTTCATCACAAGTTCTCCTCCTACTGCACAAAGGCAGGCATGAGTAATCAATATCAGGTTAGCAGAATAAGATCATTTTGCAGATCACTGATTTGTAACTTTATCACATTACAGACCGTTAATTCAATCTTTTTAAACGTCGCAAATTATTAGTGTATTACTGCTTTTCACTTGACACAGCTGCAGTAAAAGCCTGGAAAGGTATCACAATAAGATTAATACAACAGTTTGATGATGCCCATGGGTCACAGCCTTGATGCAGTTATTGCAAGCAAGGCATATGCTACAACACATGAAGTATTATTTACTTTAATACTCTCTGTGCCAATACTTTTGCTCACCTAGAAATTGGGTGGTCTGATACCAAAGGTGCTATGTTTTAAGTAGTTTAGCGCATCTAGGCGTAAATACGAGGAAATAAAAGATGAAATTTTGTACTCTTGTCTCGAGTTCATCTTTTTACCTCAAGCCCAAATGTAATCAGTGTATCACAAAGGAATTGGCCTCACTGTTCCAAATAATGTCATTTAATTTATTTTCATACATGGTGTAGAGTTAAATGTATTCCTCCGTACGATTGTCAGTAGAAAAATAAATGCAGGTACGTCTTTGTTTCAAATAGATAGTTTAATATAGTAGAGGAACTAGTGGTTCTGTTCCCCGAGTTCAGATCAACAAGAGCTAAAAGATGAGGCAGGATGTCAACACTTATACCATGTCCCTCAATGGAGACAGTGGAACATATGGCCATTGTCATACATTAAAACACATCACAGGAGTGGGGAGGGGGGTGATTAGATCTGGTGAGGGGGTCAAGTGATTAGGTCTGGTGGGGAGGTAAAACAATGTGTGGGGAAAGGGGTTGAGGGAGGGGGTAGAGGATATAACAGAGAGGTACTGATCAAAGAGCTACATTTCACAAGATTGGGGGCTCGATAGGGTTGTAGATTGACCAAACAAAGCGAGGTGCTTCAGGGGTTGGCTGTAGTGGACTTGCCTCCCATGTTTTCCAACACATCATACATAAATGGATCCAGTGGTACATTACTGCATCCCGTGAATCCAATCCAGTTCAGGCACGTGACCATCTCCGTAAGAGAGAGAGGACAAACCCAGTCAAGAATCTCCTGGTGACTGAGAACTACAAGCCTGATCTGCAGTTCCTGTTCCTGCTTATTCCTGTTTTGAATCACATAGGGTGTGTTCTGTCCAAGATTCAGCAGCGGTGAAAGTATCAGACAAAGAAACTGAAAGACTGTAACATGGAGGCTAAAGCTTTGCTTCCTGAGGATGATCTCTGTTGCTCTGTATGTTGTGACATTTTTAAAGAGCCTGTTGTTCTGAAATGCAGCCACAGCTTCTGTAGAGTGTGTCTGCAGCAGTGCTGGGAAAAGAAGAGCTCTCGAGAGTGTCCCATCTGCAGGAGAAAGGCCTCTATGGATGGTCCTACTCTAAACCTGGCCTTAAGAAGCATTGTGGAGTCTTACTTAAAGCAGAAGACTGAGAGAGAAACGACAGACAAGACTGAGGCTCGCTGTAGTCTTCACGGAGAGAAACTTGTTTTATTCTGTGAACATGACAAAGAGCCTCTCTGTTTCATCTGTCAGACTTCAAGAAAACACAGAAACCACCCGGTCTGTCCAGTGGAAGAGGCCGCTCTGGAGCTGAAGGTATTCTTTTTTAAATCATAATTAAAAATTCAACTCAGCATTGTGTCTGAAAGTCTTGTTTTAAAGCCTCAAAACATCTAGTATTTTAGATTTCAGTACAATGTACTTGGAGTAAAATGTGGGCATGGTTAAGTCCTGATTCACAGTTGTGATTATGGGCCTTTTATCATGAATACAGCTCCAGAAATGTAACATTGAAATGCAATGTGATTTCATAAATATATAGCAATGAAGTGTGAGATTAGATACTGACAGCACAAATATAGCACAAGACTTTTACTCTAACAAAATGAAGGTCTAGATCTGATAAAACTACTGTCATATAAATTGTTATCTGCTTGAGGAGAGAACTGTGCAACAACCAGGAAGTGCAGAAATCTACACTGAGTGAATAACCAGTGCAGACAGAGCTGTATATACTCTCTCAAAATGGATGTGTTAATTTCGAACACAATAAATCAAGCCGGTTCTGTGAATGGCGGCACGGATGGTGCAGTGGGTGGCACTGCCGCCTCACAGCAAGGAGGTCCTGGGTTCGAATCCCCATCGGCCGGGGCCTCTCTGTGCGGAGTTTGCATGTTCTCCCCGTGTTTGCGTGGGTTTCCTCCGGGTACTCCGGTTTCCTCCCACAGTCCACAGACAGGCATATTAGGCTGATTGGAGAGTGTAAATTTCCCATAGGTATGAGTGTGTGAGTGAATGGTGTGTGTGCCCTGGGATGGACTGGTGACCTGTCCAGGGTGTATTCCTGCCTTTCGCCCAATGGGCTGCAGCCCCCCTGAGACCCTGTTCAGGATAAGCGGGTTAAGATAATGGATGGCTGGACGGTTCTGTGAATGCTTCAACATTCCTAACAGTTGGCTGTAAATTACATTATGTACAGCCCAGTGGTGGTGGTTTTCTAATCCGAATATGCTGAAGTATTTGACTGGTTTAATTGTACTGAAAATGCATAATGCATAATGCTATGATGCCATAGAAGCATATTTCACTCATCTTTTCTCGAGTGGTTGCAGGTATAGTATATTCCATACTAAATTTCCCATGTTCTTACACTTACAAAATCACACTGACCGTCACTAGTGTAGCAGGGGTAATATTGTGCTATTTGTGAGAATAAGTCTGAACTGGTTCATATCACCCCAGGAGGAACTCAAGCCTGCACTTAATCTTGTCAAAGAAAAACTGAAGAAGTTTACTAAGGTTGAACAAGGATGTAAGAAGACAGCAAAACACATCAGGGTGAGTAACACAATTAGTAAATCTGTAGTATTTTTGATGAATGTTGTGTGTGACATGGATAACAACACACCAACTGCCTACATGAATAACCAAGTGTAGTTACACTATTCAGGTTTTAAATGGTGTTTGAATCGCAGAGTCAAGCCCAGCACACAGAGAGGCAGATAAAGGCAGAGTTTGAGAAGCTCCACCAGTTCCTGCGTGAGGAAGAGGAGGCCAGACTAGCTGCACTGAAAGAGGAAGAGGAGCAGAAGAGTCGGATAATGGAGGAGAAGCTAGAACACATCAGTGGAGACATCTCCACCCTTACAGACAAAATCACAGCTCTAGAGACGGCCATGGAGACCGAAGACACCTCCTTTTTAAAGGTAGGAGCTTCATTTACTGACCGAGTTTATACCGATGAACCTCAGTAAAGTAACGTCATGTGTGCTGACTGTTATCATCCTCATCACTTTCATTAACATGGCTCCTGCTGTTTCTCACCTATTGTTTCTCATAATGGAATGGACTGAATACATTTATACACTCACAATGATGCTCTTATTGTGTGTTTTTTTCAGAGCTACAACAACATCGAGGAAAGGTATGTGGACTCTCAGCTCATTTCATCTTGTGTGTTTAAGTCTCTTCAGTTCCCGATGCTGACTGACTCCTGCCTGTCGTTACAGAGCCCAGTGCACACTGCAGGACCCAGAGCTGCTCTCAGGGGCGCTGATAGACGTGGCCAAACACCTGGGCAACCTGACGTTCAGAGTCTGGGAGAAGATGCTGGGGATGGTGCAGTACAGTGAGTATCTGGGCCAGATGCTGAAATCAGGTTTTTTTTACAAACATTTAATGAACACATGAAAGAGGAGGAACAGGCTGCATGTTGACATGGTGCTGAAGATAAACAGCACAGAGTCATCCAGTCTCAGAGCAGGGAGATCCTGAGGGCTGCACTGCACTGCTCGCAGTTTAATATCAGAACTCACGCAGACACAGAATTAACACACAATGTAAAACCTCATCAATAATATGTTTTATTAGCTGTGAGAATTGATTGTATTGAATTTGCAATGATGTGTTCATTGATTCATGACTTCATAATGCAAATAGGTTTCATATTTTAAATATTAATCACTATCACTACAGTATATTATTATCCATAACTAGTATATGTCATTTCCTGTGTATGGGACCTAATCTGAATAGAGTATGTGAAATGGTCCTGCCAAACGCCATGGGCGGACACAAGAGATGGACACAGGGAGGTTGTTATGATCGGAACCATTCGCCGACTCCAAGATGTAATAAATAACAAGCTTCAATCAAAGTGCCACAGAAATAGTTCAGTGCAGGGCAATGAGGGCAGTACAGGCAAGGCAGTTTGAGTCCAAAGGGTCAGAGTCCAAACAACCAGAGCAGTGTGGAGAAGGCAGGGTGGGGTGTGGGGTGTGGACAGGTAACCAGAGCAGTGTGGAGAAGGCAGGGTGGGGTGTGGGGTGTGGACAGGTAACCAGAGCAGTGTGGAGAAGGCAGTGTGGGGGTGTGGGGTGGGGGGAGTGGACAGGTAACCAGAGCAGTGTGGAGAGGGCAGGGTTGGGTGGGGGGGGTGTGGGGGGGAGTGGACAGGTAACCAGAGCAGTGTGGAGAGGGCAGGGTGGGGTGTGGGGGGGAGTGG
This sequence comes from Conger conger, assembly GCF_963514075.1. Classification (NCBI taxonomy): domain Eukaryota; kingdom Metazoa; phylum Chordata; class Actinopteri; order Anguilliformes; family Congridae; genus Conger; species Conger conger. Next base: position 60,685,280 of record NC_083767.1, on the reverse strand, counting down.
ACAGGTAATCGGGAGAAAGGGAAAACATGGAATGGAACATTGACATAAAACACATAGAAAAGGATAATCAGGGAAATGAACTACAACGGAGGCATGGAACGTGACAGGAAAACATGAAACTAAACATTTAACGACACAAATACATGCTATGATACAAGCTATGATACAATAACACGAGACGTGATGCAGCACTGGCATTTTAATGAATAAAAAATAAAAAATTTGGAATAAAAAAATACATTTAAAAAAAAAATAATAATAATAAGCTTCATTTGTATTGCATACATAAAATGTAGCTCAAAGGGCTTTGCATTCAGCCAGTTACAAATAATTATAAAAACAACACATTGTAGATAAAATATTCAAATAATAAATACTGTGATTGTGGAAATACATTCACACAACAAACAAATAACAAGACAAGACAAACACTAACACGACTGCCTTAAAGGAGCGACGGTCTTAAAAGAAAGCTCCCTCAGTCTCTTTTGGTGGTGTAGTTGGCCAGGGCCCCGGCCGGAATATTTCATGCTGCCAGTTGCAGGGCCTCTCTGTGCGGAGTTTGCATGTTCTCCCCGTGTCTGCGTGGGTTTCCTCCGGGTACTCCGGTTTCCTCCCACAGTCCAAAGACATGCACGTTAGCCTGATTGGAGAGTCTAAATTGCCCATAGGTATGAGTGTGTGAGTGAATGGTGTGTGTGCCCTGCGATAGACTGGCAACCTGTCCAGGGTGTATTCCTGCCTTTCGCCCAATGTATGCTGGGATAGGCTCCAGCCCCCCTGCGAACCTGATCAGGATAAGCAGGTTAAGATAATGGATGGATGGATGGACTCTCCCTCGTAAAAAAATAAAATAAAAACTGCTTTTGCTTGTAAATGCATATCTTTTGGGAAATATTTAGCCCACCTACTTATTCATGCGATTATCTCACCAGCCAATTGTGGAGAAGCAGTGCAATGGATAGTGATGTAGATATGGGTCAGGAGCTTCAGTTAAAGTTCAGGTAAAACATCAGAATGGGGCAAAAATGTCATATAAGTGACGCACGCACGCACACTTGTGTGTGTCCGTCTTTCTGTGTGTGTCTGTGTGTGTCTGTGTGTGTCCGTCTTTCTGTGTGTGTCTGTGTGTGTCCGTCTTTCTGCGTGTGCTTGTGTGTGTCTGTGTGTGTCTGTGTGTGCCTGTGTGTGTCTGTGTGTGTCCGTCTTTCTGTGTGTGCCTGTGTGTGTCCGTTTTTCTGAGTGTGTCTGTGTGTGTCTGTGTCTCTGTTCCTCCGTGTAGTTACTGTGGGGCAGGGGTGCACAACTCCGGGCTTGCAGGGCCAATCTGTGCACAGCTTTTCGTTCCAAACGATGGCCTTGATTTTAATTTCTGGACATTTCTATAAACTATGCTTGTTATGTGTCTGTAGCCAGGGCATATACAAATGTCAGATCAAGATATGTTTGGGCTACAATAGGTAAGATTCTTCTTAAAACATTGTTACGAGAGCATTGTACAAAAAGGTCAATTCCTTTGTTTTTGCTATACCCTGAAGACAATAGAGTTTGAGGTCAAACGATGTACATGAGAGATCCGAATTTCAGCTTTTATTTCCTGGTATTTTTATCTAGATTTGTTATATAACTTATCAGAACGTATCACCTTTTGTATCAGACCACCCAAGTTTTAGGTGAGCAAAAGTATTGGAACATGTGACTGACAGGTGTTTCTTGTTGCCCAGTGTCCTGTTACATTGACTAATTAGTTCTGTATGTGTACTCTTGGTTTAAGCCTTGGGTTTTGCCTGTGAAGAAAAATAAATAAACCGGGGGCATACTGAGCAACAGATATGAAACAGGTCGACCACGGAAAACAACAGCAGTTGATGACAGAGACATTGTCAGAGCTATGAAGAAAAACTCCATAACATCAGTCAGAGACAGGAAGTGTCATGGCTTAGGCTTGCGTGGAGTGGGTTCAATAATCTTGATTGGTGATGTAACTTATGATGATAGCACCAGTATGAATTCAGTCTCCAAAAGTCTACAAAAACATTCTGTCTGAAAAGTTATCGAGAAATGCGTCCAAATTAATTAGGAGGAACTTCATCATGCAGCAAGACACAACTTCCTTTGGGGCTGGAAGTGGAAGGTTTTAGAGTGGCCAAGTCAATCACCAGACCTTAACTTAATGGAGCACGCATTTCACGTCCTGAAGAGGAGATTGAAGGGAAAAAACCCTCGAAACAAACAACAACTGAAAGAGGCTGTGTTGTACCCCTGAATAGGGGGACGAAATAATACTTGCGATCAATATCAGATTAGCAGAATAAGATCATTTTGCAGATCACTGATTTTTATCACACTACAGACCGTGAATTCAATCTTTTTAAACGTCGCAAATTATGAGTGTATGACTGCTTTTCACTTGTCACAGCTTCATTAAAAGCCTGGAAAGGCATCACAAAAAGATTAATACAACAGTTTGATGATGTCCATGGGTCACAGGCTTGATGCAGTTATGGCAAGCAAGGGATATGCTACAAAATATTCAGTATTATTTACTTTAATACTCTCTGTACCAATACTTACCAATAATACCAATACCAATACTCACCTAGAAATTGGGTGGTCTGATACCAAAGGTGCTATGTTTTAAGTAGTTTAGCGCATCTAGGCGTAAATACGAGGAAATAAAATGGAATTATGAACTCTTGTCTCGCGTTCATCATTTTACCTCAACCCCAAATGTAATCAGTGTATCACAAAGAAACTGGCCTCACTGTTCCAAATTATCTCATTTAATTTATTTTCATACATGGTGTAGAGGTAAATGTATTCACGTGTGCTGACTGTTATCATCCTCTTCACTTTCATTAACATGGCTCCTGCTGTTTCTCACCTATTGTTTCTCATAATGGAATGGACTGAATACATTTATACACTCACAATGATGCTCTTATTGTGTGTTTTTTTCAGAGCTACAACAACATCAAGGAAAGGTATGTGGACTCTCAGCTCATTTCATCTTGTGTGTTTAAGTCTCTTCAGTTCCCGATGCTGACTGACTCCTGCCTGTCGTTACAGAGCCCAGTGCACACTGCAGGACCCAGAGCTGCTCTCAGGGGCGCTGATAGACGTGGCCAAACACCTGGGCAACCTGAAGTTCAGAGTCTGGGAGAAGATGCTGGGGATGGTGCAGTACAGTGAGTATCTGGGCCAGATGCTGAAATCGGGTTTTTTTTACAAACATTTAATGAACACATGAAAGAGGAGGAACAGGCTGCATGTTGACATGGTGCTGAAGATAAACAGCACAGAGTCATCCAGTCTCAGAGCAGGGAGATCCTGAGGGCTGCACTTCTTGCAGTTTAATATCAGAACACACGCAGACACAGAATTAACACACAATGTAAAACCTCATGAAAAATATGTTTTATTAGCTGTGAGAATTGTTTGCATTGAATTTGCAATGATGTGTTCATTGATTCATGAATTTACATAATGCAAATATGTTTTATATTTAAAATATGAATCACTATAACTACAGTATATTGTTATCCATAACTAGTATATGTCATTTCCTGTGTATGGGACCTAATCTGAATAGAGTATGTGAAATGGTCCTGCCACACGCCATGGGCGGACACAAGAGATGGACACAGGGAGGTTGTTATGATCGGAACCATTCGCCGACTCCAAGATGTAATAAATAACAAGTTCAATCAAAGTGCCACAGAAATAGTTCAGTGCACGGCAATCAGGGCAATACAGGCAAGGCAGTTTGAGTCCAAAGGGTCAGAGTCCAAACAACCAGAGCAGTGTGGAGAAGGCAGGGTGGGGTGTGGGGTGTGGACAGGTAACCAGAGCAGTGTGGAGAAGGCAGGGTGGGGTGGGGGGTGTGGACAGGTAACCAGAGCAGTGTGGAGAAGGCAGGGTGGGGGTGTGGGGTGGGGGGAGTTGACAGGTAATCGGGAGAAAGGGAAAACATGGAATGGAACATTGACATAAAACACATAGAAAAGGATAATCAGGGAAATTAACTACAATGGAGGCACAGAACGTGACAGGAAAACATGAAACTAAACATTTAACAACACAAATACGAAGAACAAGCTATGATACAATAACACGAGACGTGAGGCAGCATTTTAATAAAAAAAATAAAAAAAATTTGGAATAAAAATTTGAAAAAAATATTGGAATTCAGCCAGTAACAAATAATAATAAAAACAACACATGTAGATAAAATATAATAATAATAAATACTGTGATTGTGGAAATACATTCACACAACAAACAAATAACAAGACAAGACAAACACTAACACGACTGCCTTAAAGGAGCGACGGTCTTAAAAGAAAGCTCCCTCAGTCTCTTTTGGTGGTGTAGTTGGCCAGGGCCCCGGCTGGTATATTTCATGCTGCCAGTTGCACCTCCCCTGACAGCAGCGGTAGGAGGCACAACGCCCACTCCTCCACCAGGTGTGTGTGTTCTCTCCTGTACCTCTTCTTCCCACCGTTTAAATATCTCTCTTCTTCATATTTCAGCTCCTGTGATGATGGACCCCAACACTGCACATGCCTATCTCTCTCTCTCTCTGATGATCTGACCACTGTGAGACACACAGGTACAGCGCAGAACTGTCCTGACAACCCAGAGAGATTTTACTACTATGTGTTTGTGTTGGGATCTGAGGGGTTTACCTCAGGGAAACACAGCTGGGAGGTGAAGGTTGGGAATAAACGTCAGTGGGATGTAGGAGTGGTGAAAGAGTCCATCAACAGGAAGGGAGATATCACATACAGCCCAGAGGATGGACCCTGGCTCATAAGGCTGAGGAATGGTGATACGTACAGTGCAGTAGGAGGTACTGACCTCACACTGAAGAGGAAACCCCAGAGCATCAGGGTGCAGCTGGAATATGACAGGGGGGAGGTGTCCTTCTTCAACTCCAGTGACATGTCACTCATTTACACTTTTAAACACACATTTACTGAGAGGGTGTTCCCATTCTTCTCTCCCTGTTTGAGAGATGATGGTAAGAACGATGAGCCCCTGACAATCTGCCCAGTGAAAGTCTCAGTAACAGTGACGTCATCCCAGTGAAGGTGTTTGTGTAAAAATGAAACTAGAAATGCTGTCAGAGATTTAGGATGTGTCTGATCTGCCTCAGCATGCCTGGCTGTTGACTTGAGCTTTGGGACACATGCTGGAGGTGATCGGGGGGGGTTGATGGTGTACCAGTACCCAGTGGAAGATAAACAGACAGAGGTACACTCTCAGTATCTAGGGACACACATCTAGAACAAAGGGGGGTGTCTGTCACAAGGGAGTAATGACTATGTGGTTATTTGCTTTTACCTGGTCCGTTTTATGCTGTAAAGGAGACTATTGTTTCCTGTTAATGTAATTTCTTATTCATCTGAACTTTGGATGAATAAGGACCAAGTGCTTTCACACTTATAGGGTACTGTAGGTGAAATCCATTTCAATAATTTAAATTCATTCATTTTCTTTTCATCACCAATTATTTTGTTGAGTTACTCAACTGTACATGCATTTTTGGTCATGTGCATGCAGGCTGTATGTTTTGGGTTCTGTTTTACGATACGATACGATGAACTTTATTGTCCCGCTCAGGGAAATTTGTCTTGGACTCTGCGATGCGTCATGAATGCCTTGACAGTCACAATGACAACAAACAATACATCCTCAGCCATAACAGCATCAACAATTACATAACAGTATTGCACATATCCCATAACATAACACATACCTACACCTCATAATAGTACATGCTAAAAGATCACCGTAATAAAGGCACTATAAAAATTTTGAAGCATTAGAACTGTATTTTATGAAGTGTTTATACACAAAACAGATGCGCTCTTGTGGGTAAATCAAATGCTTTTATACCTGATCGATGTCATTCCTGTTGAACTGGATTCATGAGAGCGTGTACAAGCTTTAATTAGAGTCTGGGCTCTTTTCAGATTGTGCTTTGCAGATGCAGTGAAGAATAAATTCACCCTGTCAGTACCATGCTGTAGGATTTACATCTGAGCCTTCAGTAGCCTTACCCGCACACCTGCCATTGGTCTCAAACTCTTTTCATATATGCATGATATGTTTTTATTGAATATAGGATGTAATGATGATGTATGGGAAACAAGTACCATATATATATATACTAGACATACAGTATAAGACTATAAAAACATAAGGCTTTATGTAATTTTTATTTTTGTTTTGTAATTTCTTTGTATTTTGTGCACACTGTATGTACATGCATAAACATAAATTGATTCTTTCTCAAATCTTATGGAATGCTACAAGTCTCTTCCTTCATTTAAGTCTTGTGTACCGTGTGTGTGCAGTAAATAGCTTTAGAGATAGTTTGGACCAACTGCTCAACTTTGGTCAGACTACAAGCACTCTGCTAGGCTATGACTGTGCACTCTCTCCACTGCTATTTCTCACAGCTGAGGCAGGAATGTGTAAAACTGGCAGTTGAAAGTTACATAGATAGTCGAGATTGCTCTCTCCCTCTTTACTCAGTCACTAAATGATGTGTACAGCACTGGATATTTCATGACAAAGTCAGTTTAGATAATATTCATGTTTGGTATTATTCTGATTGTTTCAGTGCGACTGGTGCAATGGTTTTATTTCTGCAACATCAAACCCTGGACATCATAACCAACCAGGAGCCAGGGAAAAACTGTGTGGAGCTCTGCCCCAGTGAAAGCCATGTGCCTCAACCCCCCTGCGTTTCCTGGGGAGGCGTGGCTCCAAATTACAGATGGGTGACCCATTTTTAGGGTTAACATCATAGGCCAGATTTTGGATTTAAGGACAGTAAACTAAGCAATCTGGGAGAATGCAATCAGCCTCCCGTGCACACAGTGCACGTAATTTCTACGTATAGGGTGTCTGTAGCCAGACTCCCCTATGTAGCTTTTATTACCAGGTATGACTTTTAAGACTCTGTAATTTGGTTTCTGTTGTAATGTTTTTTGATTTGGAACTAGTATGTAATTACGTGTATGTAACCTGCCTGGTAAAATTAATTGTTAAAACTTGATATGTGTGGTTTCGCTTACTGACACTCAAAGTTATACAGAGAATGCTTGATTTACCCCCTCGAACTGGTCTAGGGAGGATGAATATTTACGCTTAATGTATCATGGCGTATAGCACCCATAGACCTATGATGGTAAATCCCTCGCCTCCGCATGGTAGTTCATTCATGTCGAGCACAGCCGTAGCTAGGTTGGTCTGCTTGGGTCCCTAGGCTGTGAACAGATATACCCAAGAGTAGCTATTCCTGTGACCTCTGTGATGACTACAGATAGCTAGTCAGTTCGTGAGACGTGCACATAACGCGCGATGTGACATGCGGCGGTACCAGTAGAGGATTGTTCAGCGAGTTCTTCTCAGTACAGGATTCCTGTAGCGATCAAGTCAAAATTATGAATGCGACATCCACCAAATGTGGACAACTAATCTAAATTATTATTCAAATGGAGTCAGATAAACGAAGGGGAATATATTGGCCCTATTGTGGAGATTCTTGGTCAGCCCGGACCAGTAAAGAGCAGAAGGCAGAGTGGTACTCCTGTCTTTGTATCATGGTTCATTTATTGGCTGATCTAGACTCTCCGCATAGGGGCCACTAATTTTTAACCCTATTAGTATTCTTTCAGCAACACCAGAAGGACGAGCACGCTGATACCTTCAGCCCTCGCTAAATTCCGTCGTTGGGTTAGCGTAGGGTTTTACAGTTTCATTTGGTTTGGCAACATTCACTACTCCTGACAATGGAATTCAAAGATTCAGATGTGTAAGCTAAACACCTCCAACGAATAGACACAAGTCATATCTTTGTGTATGATGATTACGCTACAACAATGGCACTTGGGCAGTCCCATGATGCAGTGCAGAACTCCCGATGGCCGTGGGGTGTCTCACCTGTTCTGCCATCTGTGTTCCGCTTAAAGATGAGTGTGTTTTGATCAATCTCCATGAGTATGAAGCTCAAATGCAGGCCTGCTTTGCACCTATCCGATTACGCACCTGACACGAGACGTTTCAAAGACCCTGTCCGTTCTGCTCATTCTGCGCGCCTTAATCTGCAGACCTGTCAGGCTACCGCATCGGAGCATGTTTAGATAGCCTACGTATGGAAAGGTGCTGGGATGGACTGTGCTGGAAAACTGCAGCAGTTAGTTTCCCAGGCCTGTATGCTATCATCTGGAGCTATGTGGTCATTTTAGCGCATGTATGATTACCGCTGATCCAGGGTGATGATCGGCCAACATGAGAGCTGAACGTCACTGTTATCTTCATAAACAACCCAGAATCCTCAGCGCAATGCCTGACGTAACATCGTACAGTAATAATATTATTAATAATAATAATAATAATAATAATAATAATAATAAGAATAAAAATAATGATAATAATAATAACTAGAAAAAATTCCAGGGAAATTTTAAGTGTGCTGCTGCTGGTGCCCATCCCTCACACAAACATAGATGTAACCCACAATTTGGTCCTCACAAGAATGGAGAACCTCATCTATACACGTGTGTGTGTGTGTGTGTGTGTGTGTGTGTGTGTGTGTGTGTGTGTGTGTGTGTGTATTTGCCCTTATGATAAGTTCATAGGCCACACACACACACACACACACACACAGATCTAAAACAAAATTTGGTCCTCACAAAAATAGACATCCTCATCTATACACATGTTCTGGGCAGTTGCTAGGGTGTTCTGGGCGGTTGCTAAGGTGTTCTGGGCGGTTGCTAGGGTGTTCTGGGTGGTTGCTAGGGTGGTCTGGGCAGTATAAGGGTACAATTCCCAAGGTGGCGTTGTCTGGCTAAGTATGGGTTGCTCAACCACACCCACCCTCCTGTTACAGTTAGCACAACCATTAAGACATGGACATAGAAATAAAACAGTTAAAAACCTTGCTATTTTCATATAATGTGGACAGGATGGAGTCAGTCAGTTAGCTAGTTATTTAGTTAATTATTCTTATTAATGACTTAGTTAGACGTGTTAGGCAGAGGCAGAACATACATACAGTTCAACAGCATCACAAACTACAGATAACAAACAACCAAATCAACACCTCTCTAAAATAATAAAAACTTTATAGAATATTACACTGCATTAGTTTTGGTAAATATAAATTACAGTGACAGTTCACTAATCAGCTGAGCTTAGTTAGCCAGTCAGCTGACTAGTTAGCCAGTCAGCTAGCTAGCTAGTTAGTTAGTTAGTTAGTCAGTCAGCTAACTAGTTAGCCAGTCAGCTAGTTAGTTAGTTAGTTAGTTAGTCAGTCAGCTAGCTAGTTAGTCTGTCAGTAAGTCAGCTAACTAGCTAGTTAGCCAGTCAGCTAGTTAGTTAGTTAGCCAGTCAGCTAACTAGTTAGCCAGTCAGCTAGCTAGTTAGTTAGTCAGTTAGTAACAGTCACTTAGTTAATCAGTTAGTCAGACCGTCAGTTAGTTAGTTAAGCTAGCTAGCGCCGAAGCTAATGTTAACTAGCGCGACGAAGCTAACGCAAGCTAGCGCCGAAGCTAACGCAAGCTAGCGCAACGAAGCTAGCAGTTGACGCTTCAGATAACATTGGAGTCAATGAGAGCTGGATTCGGCACTCTCTGCACTTTTGGGCGATTTATTAAAAAACCGTGAGTCCTATCTCAATGGAAGTAACATTGAATGAGAGAGGACAAGTTTCTCTACATTAAATTGTTGTTGTAGAGTAGAAGCTGTGGGAGTAAGATGAGAATGTCTTGAATATTTTTGATAAAATTTAGAAGGGCTGAATGCTAGAGTGGGTGATGTCACCGCACTCTAAAGCCACGCAATACACACCCATTATAAAATCTGAAAATCTCAAAAATTTCATGAAACATAAACTGTGATTTTGTAAAAATTAGAAGATATCAAAAAGTGTCTTTAGAACAACACAGTTCAAAGTCTTGTGACCCGTTTAAACCTTTAATCACGTTTCTGCGACAAAGTATGACGAAGTGGTGTGGCTCCAAAGAGGGTGGGTTTGATCAATTTGTGAGATTTTTTTTTACGAATTCTCATTCATTCCTTTGGGCAAAAATCGGTCGGTTTTTCGCATTTCGTAAGAAAACGAGATGTCGCAGAATTGAGAAAAGTCTTTCCCATCGATTCCCATCTATTCCGGTCGTTTTGATATATATCTTGCCTGGGATTTCTCAAAGCTGTGGGAGGAGTAGCATGCCGAACTTTTGAAGGAAGAAAATTAAATAAATAAAATTATGAAGTATGGCTGAGAATATTAAGGTGTGTGCTTTTGCACTACAAAGCTCTGCTTTGTATTGCAATGCGCAGCACACAATAATCAGTATATTGGTTGGAATTAGCCGCTATTATTGTTATTATTATTATTATTATTATTATTATTATTATTATTGTTGTTATTATTATGAGGTATATTATTAATTAGCATATCATCATCATCGAGTACTGACTTATCGATGCTGCATGGAACTGCAAAGATGAACACAGATGTGCAGGTATAGGGCTGATCATGCATAGAAACGGGAGAAAACTACTTTCAATGTCTCTTTTATGCAAATAAAAGAACAGCAAAACATTTTTTATGTTATCTCCATGCAATAATAAAGTTTTCAGCAGTTGGATTCAAGATTAGATTGTTTTACTTCAGTCATGATTAACATGTTGTGGCAAACAAATTGAACATCCTACAGAAGGTTGTGCTGCACCTGAGACAGACAGACTAAACATATTAGAATTGATTTCCTTCTGTTATCTGTGCAAAATAAGTCATTTTGAGTCAAGAAGAAGGTGGAGAGAACTTGTTCACAACATTATCCAAAATATGCCATTTGGATAGATTTTGGATAAGTAAAAGGACACTTGTGCCTCATCTTGGAAAAACACTTGCAGGATGTCACTGCTTTCAGATAGCAGGGGGCCTGTAGCATAGTGGTTAAGGTAAATGACTGGGACAGGAAAGGTCAGTGGTTCAAATCCTGGTGTAGCCACAATAAGATCTGCATTGCCGTTGGGCATTGCTCCAGGGGACGATTGTCTCCTGCTTAGTCTAATAAACTGTGCATCACTCTGGATAAGAGCATCTGCCAAATGCCAATAATGTAATGTAATGTAGCCACACAAACTTTTTTCGAGTGGTGGACAACACATTGTGGATGAACTGTATACAATAATTGTTGTCCCTAGCAGATTTAGATTTGGTGCAATGAATATTAGAGCATGTAAATGTATGATCTTTTTGCTTTTTGTGTTTACCAGACATACATTTTCAAGTATTTCTTAGGCTCTCATGCTTTGATCTTGATGGTACACATGTGCCCGACAAATTCAGCCAACCATGCAATGTGTTGCCACACAGTGGAACAGCTTTATTAAATAGTACTGAAAACAGGTCTGGGAAAAAGAGTCAGCTGAGATCCTTTTAACTTTTAACACGTTGCACGTGTCAATAACAGTTCATTGTAAAGAGCAGTGTGGTCTCTGGTTCCCCACTTGTGTTTGGTTCTCCACAATCTTCCTGCACTTGTTTGTTTCTTCCTCATCTTTGTTTTTCTTTTCTCCCCCTTTTCTCCCACTCTATTCCTTCCTTTCTCTCCAGCCTGCCTCTGTGCACTTCTCTCTCTCAGCTCGTCCTTCTACCTCCTCGTCCTCCTCCTCTTCCCCCTCTTCCTCCTCTTCCTCCTCTTCACCGCAGCTGTAGAACCTGCCCCGGTTTGACGTCACCATCTCCTCCACCTTCTCCAGCAGCTGGGAGACGTGACGGGCATTCCTCCGGCTGTGTAGGGCGTGATACCTGTTCCTGCACCTGTGCACCAGCCTGCGGAGGCCCTGGCTCCTCAGAATGTGCTGCTCGACACTCTCCCCCAAAGCCTCCGCCCAGGTGAAGAGCACCAGCGTGTGCCTCCACACCCGCGTGCCGAAGGCGGCCATGTTGAGCCTGACCGCCCGGCCGTAGCCGGCTGTGAAAGAGAGATACGCGGGGACGACCAGGAGGAAGGCGTGGGGCCCTGGGGGGCACAGAGCTGCCCTCTGCAGGGCGTGACCTGCGGCCCCGTCCCCAAGGTACCACTTGGGCCCTGTCACTTCCACCAGAGCGACCCGCCGCCCGGCTGCCTGCCCTCGCCTCACTGTGCCTCTCTCTGTCTGGGCCTCCTGTCCACCCAAGATGCTGTTTCCAGCCGAGCTGTTGGAGGCCCAGCTCTCTCCCAGCAGGACGAGCCTGAGCTCAGATGGACCGGGACTCTCTGGGAATGGTGGGAATGCGGTACGGATTTGACTGGGAGACTGAGGAGACAGCAGGAATGTTGGGGAAACTGTACTGGGAGGCTGTGCAGGGCTCCCTTCAGCGATCACTGAAACAACAAGAAAAGGCAAATTGTGAGGTTGTGTACTTGATATAATGAGCAGCTGTCATTATTGTTGTTCCTCCTCATGGAGGGGCTTTAACTGTAACAGATGGGGCAAAATATAAACCAGAGGCTTACACAACTCAGCAACCTCAAACTCATTAATTTCATTATAGAGTTGCGCAATATCTAAACATTATACAAGCCCTGTCTGGGTTCATTTTTACGTATTATTCTTGTTTTCACAGGTGGGTTTCTAACTGTTGAACGGAGTGCACAGGGAGCAGACTATGCCCTGTGCCCGTGCCATTGGCACAAGCGGTTCAGAGAGGGACGAGTCTCGTGGTCCTCGTCAAGCAACTTGGGCACCTCCTTTGCGAACGCCTTTCCCCAGGGGCAGATTTCCCCCAAGGTGGTCCTCACAGACTCTTTAATCTTAATCCCGGTACCTCGGCGATCGCTCCGATTGTCAGCGTGCGAAGCGTCCGCGCCAGGTCCTTGGCCCTCTGGAGGTCGGCGTCAGATCTGAGCATCGTGCGGGTTTTTGGATCATCCTACGCGTCATCCCGCCCCTCTCTGCACCGCCCGTTCCCCTCAGACAGGTGCATGGTGCTCCCCAGACCTTTCTTTCAGCGTGAGAAGGGTCTCCGTTGGATTTTTCCCCAGATGAGCTTCGCAACCAGATTCATAGCGCTACAGAGTACACTTCACAAGAGTTAGAAACCCACCTGTAAAAACAAGAATGATGAAGTAAAAAGAACCAAGGCTGGGCTTATATAGGGTTCAAATGTTGTGCAACTGTACAACGTAATTCATTAGTTTGAGGCTGCTGAGACGTGTAATCAATCTCATTATAGCCACACCTCGTATTAACAATAGTTATTCACATCTGAAGCTAAAAAGCACCATGCGAGCAGTGTATGAGAGAGACTAACCTGCGGATGGTTTATTGGAGTCCAGTCTTTGACATGGTTTAGGCACATTCAGTTCCCCTCTCCCTCTCATCTCCTTCACCCGGTTCTGGAAGCTTCTGTCCATAAACTCAGGCAAAAGGTCATTGAGGCTCTCACTGTTGCTGCAAAGTTTGAGATTCTTCCTTTCTGACCATTCCCTCGCTCCGTGATTCTCTTTCTTCTGTTTGGGCTTGTGGAGCTCTTCCTCCTGCCCTCCATTCGCCTCTTTCAGGGCAAAACCTCGTCCTTCATTCTCAATGGGATCAGGATCATCTTCCCTCATCCCCTGCTTCTCTTTTTGCACCCCTGCTGCCCCTTCCATGCGTGGTTCTTTCCTGTCTTTTTCTCTCTCTCTGTTGTCCACCCCGTTTTCCGGATCCACTGTACAGAATTCCACTGGTCCCTTTTTTGCCTTTTTTGCCTTTTCTGTCTTTTTTTCCATGTCTAACAGTTTCCTTTCTTTTTCTGTGTACCTCAGTTGTAGCTCTTTGAGCTGATCCTCGGTCCCTTTGAGCTTGTGGTAAAATTCAGACTCTTTCCTGTTTAACTCCATTTCATGGGTTTTTACCAGCTCCTTAATCTCCTGCTCTTTCTTTTCAAAAGTCCTTTTAAATTCCTGAATCACAGCCTCCCTCTCTGAAACAGTCACCATCAGCTTTTGCTCTCTGTTTCTTGTTTCTCCTTTAGAAAGTAGTTCCTTCTCTCTGGATTCTTTTTCCTTTGGCTGGGGAATGAGTTTACTCTCCATTTGCCTCTCTCTTGTTCCTTCCTCTAGAAGTTGTCTATCTCTCCCTGCCCCGTTATCGTCTTCACCCTCTGTCCATGGTATTATCCCTTCCTTGTTCTTTAACTCCTCTGGACAATTCAGATTTTTCCCGTCAACTTCCCTCTCTTTTTCAGAAATGGCCCCTTGCAGCTCTTCTAGTTCCTTCTTGTATTCCTTACAGCTCTTTCTGATCTCCTCTAACTCGGCCTCTCTTTGAGAGATCAGTCCCTTCAGTTCCTCTACTTGCTCCTGACTGTCTTCATACTTCTCTGTGATGGAAACCAATCGTTTCTCACTGCAATCGTGCTTCTTTTTCAGTTCATTAACGCATCTCTCTTTTACCTCTCTTTTCTCTATCGCCTTCAATTTCTCCTCATGAATCTGTTTCTTGTCCTTCGTCTCTCTCTCCATTTTTTCATATTTTTCTTTCCACGTGTCATCGCTCGGTTTTTGTATCTCTTCATCTCTTTCCTCGATTGTCCCTCGAATTTCATCCCCCTCTCTCTTCAGTTCCCTCTTGATCTGTTCCATTGCTTTGTCTTTTTCTCTGAGCGCCCCTTCCAGCTCTCTAATCCCTGCTTCTCGCTCACTCTGTTTCCTCTCATATTCTGTCTGCATATTTCTCCTGATCTCCTCATAATGAATCCTCAGTTCTGCAATCTTTGTCTCATTCATCTCGGCCCTTGTTCTCAGTTCTTCATTTTCTTTCCTGTAGTCCTCACACTTTTCTTTTATCTCCTCAATCGCACCATATCTCTCCATGCTCAGTGCCTCATAACTCTCTCTGAGGCAAACCAAGTTTCTCTCCAGCTCATCATACCTTTGTTTTAATTCAGAAATCACCTTTTCTTTCACCTCCAGGACTGACTCTACCTCTGCCTCTCTCATCTGCCTTTTCTCCTCATCCATCTGTTTTGTACCCTCCATCTCCTTCTGCATCTTCTCATATTTATCTCTCCATTCCTCTTCCCTCTGCTTTAGCTCTTCCTCATATTTCTGCAGAGAAGCTGATATTTTCTCCTCCCTTTCTTCAGCGTTGTGTCTCAGTTCATCCACTTCTCTCTCTTTCTCATATTGTTTCTTCTGTAATTCATTCAGTTCCATCTTCATGTCTTTTATCTCCTTGTCTTTTTCTCGGACCACTCCCTCCATCTCTTCCTCTCTCTGTAGTTCTTTCTCTCCACGTTGCTGTATAATCTCATCCCTCTCCTTCACAATAATGTGAATTCTCTCCACCAGTTCTGCGGTATCAGTCCTTAGCTGCTTAATCATGACCTCTAGTTTTGCTGTTTGCCTTTCACTGTGTTCATACCTCTCTCTTATCTCTTCTACCTCCTTCTCCTTCTCCCTGATTTTCTCTTCTGCCTGCTCCACTCTCTTCCTCTGTTCATCCTTCAGTCTCTTTTCTGTTGCCCCTGCATTTTCTTGTGCTTGATGCATCAGCTCTGAAATCATTCTGTCCTTCAGCTCAAGTTGTGCTTCTCTTTCGGACAAAGCCCGTGTGTTTCTCTCTGCCTCCCTCTCTCTCTCTGCATCCTTTAGTTTCATCTCCATCTGTATCCTCCTCAGTTCCTCTTCATATTGCTCTTTCTTATATTCCATCTCTTTGTCTTTCTTCTCATTTATTTCATCTATTTCTTCAGCACCTCTCTTCTGCATGTTGTTTCTCTGCTCCATTTCTCTGATCTCCATCTCTCTTGTCTCAGCCCTCTTTCTGTGCTCTTCATTTTCTTTCCTGTAGTCCTCACACTTTTCTTTTATCTCATCTCTCTCCAGGCTCAGTGTCTCATAACTCTCTCTGAGGCAAACCAAGTTTCTCTCCAGCTCATCATACCTTTGTTTTAATTCAGAAATCACTTTTTCTTTCACCTCCAGGACTGACTCTACCTCTGCCTCTCTCATCTGCCTTTTCTCCTCATCCATCTGTTTTGTACCCTCCATCTCCTTCTGCATCGTCTTGTGTTTATCTCTCCATTCCTCTTCCCTCTGCTTTAGCTCTTCCTCATATTTCTGCAGAGAAGCTGTTATTTCTTCCTCTTTTTCCTTGATGATGCATCTCAGTTCTTTCTCTTTCTTATCATTTTTCTTCTGTAATTCATTCAGTTCCATCTTCATGTCTTTTATCTCCTTGTCTTTTTCTCTGACCACTCCCTCCATCTCTTCCTCTCTCTGTAGTTCTTTCTCTCCACGTTGCTGTTTAATCTCGTCCCTCTCTTCCACAGCAATGTGAAATTTCTCCATCAGTTCTGCGGTATCAGTCCTTAGCTGCTTAATCATGACCTCTAGTTTTGCTCTTTGCCTTTCACTGTGTTCATACCTCTCTCTCATCTCTTCTACCTCCTTCTCCTTCTCCCTGATTTTCTTCTCCAGCTCCTCCTCTTTTTTCCTCTGTTCATCCTTCAGTCTCTTTTCTGTTGCCCCTGCATTTTCTTGTGCTTGATGCATCAGCTCTGGAATCCTTCTGTCCTTCAGCTTAAGTTGTGCTTCTCTTTCTGCCAAAGCCTGTGTGTTTCTCTCTGCCTCCCTCTCTCTCTCTGCATCCTTTAGTTTCATCTCCATCTGTATCCTCCTCAGTTCCTCTTCATATTGCTGTTTTACGTTTTCCATCTCTCTATCTTTTTCCCTGACTGCTAACTCCATCTTTCTGATGTCTTTTTCTTGCTCTCTTAGTTTCCCCTCATTTTCTGTGTGAACGCTTTTTAATTTCTCATAGTATTCCCTCTGCTCTCCAATCTCTTTCTCTTGTCCATTTGTATTCTGCTCTATCTCTTTTATCTCCTCTATCTGCTTTTTCATCTTCTCAGTTTCCACTCTCCACACCTCTTCTCTCTGTCGCTGTTTCTTCTCAAAATCCTGCTTCAGAACTTCAGTGGTTTGCTCTGCCACCTGAATTGTGTGCTGTAGTTCTTCCACCTCCCT
This sequence comes from Conger conger, assembly GCF_963514075.1. Lineage (NCBI taxonomy): Eukaryota > Metazoa > Chordata > Actinopteri > Anguilliformes > Congridae > Conger > Conger conger. The sequence continues at coordinate 60,668,250 of NC_083767.1, read as the reverse complement.
CTCTTTGTCCTCATACATTTGATGCAAGTCACACAATTCTGTCTTTTTTTCCAGATTCCTGCGTTTTAATTCCCCTATTTCCAGGTCACACTTCTGCATGTTTGCTTTGATCTCAGCTTCTCTTTTCATCCTCTGCTCTTCATAAAACTCTTTCATTTTATCCAACATTAAGTCTCTCTCTTTCTTCTTCTCCTCCAGGTTCTCCATCTCCTCTCCACGTTTGTGGAATTCCATCGCCAGGTCGTTGAGCTCTGTCTTTTTCTCTTCATTCAGTCGATTCAGCTCCTCCATTTCTGTAGTTTTATTTTGAATGATCTTTCTCAATTCTTCCTCTGTTTTAACAAGACTCTGGCATAACCTTCTCGACTCGTCTGCTTCTTTTTCCATCGCCGCTGTTCTTTCCATCAGCTCACTGTTCTTCTTCTTTTCTTCCTCAGCACTTTTCTCCAGCTCCTCCCTTTCTTTTGCGCTCTGTTGGTGCATCTTTTCCCACATCCTCCTGTCAAGGTGCATCTCTCTCTCTGCGGTCAGTATTCTAATTTCTCTTTCTTCATTCTTCTCCATCAGGGCTTTGATCTCCCGCTCTTTCTCTTGCATCTTTAGCTTCATATCCCCCTCTCTAAGCCTGTACTCCTGGTCAAGAATTGCTGTGATTCTGTCGTTTTTCTCTTTCATTTCCTTTACTCTTTTGTCTAGGAGCTTCCTCATCTCTGTCTGCCTTCTGTCCTCCTGTTCCTGCCTCCCCGCCTCCGGCTTCCCCTCCATTCTTTCCCTTTCCTTGGGTTTCCTCTCAAAACTCATCCTGCTTCTCTCCTTCTTTGCTTTCGTTTCCGTCTCACTCTTCCGTCTCTCCTCCTTCTGCCCGCCGTTTCCCGCCACGAGGTCCTCCACCTTCTCCAGCAGCTCTGTGACCTGCGTGTTCACCGGCTCCGCGCCGCTGATGACGTGGTACCTGCCCTCGCACCTCTCCACGAGCTGGTGGGCTTTGGCCGAACTGTGGACGTGCTGCTGGATGGTGGCGCCACGCCTCAGCTTGTCTCCGCCCGTAAACAGGATGAGGGCGTACCTCCAGGCCTCCTCACCCAGCACCCCCATGTGCTCCACCGCGGCCTGCACAGTGACGTCCGAGTCCACGCCCACCACCAGCAGCAGGGCGTGGGGCCCTGGCGGGCACAGTGTCACGCTCCTCCCAATCTCGTGCCGGACCCTCTCGGGGGTCCTCTTGCTCTCCCAGCCGGGCGTGTCCACCACGGTGACCCGTCTGCCCGCCACCTCCCCCTGCGAGCTGGTGCACTCCTCCGTAACCCTGCCGGCCAGGAACTGAGCCCCTCCCAAGATGGCGTTTCCCGCCAAGCTTTTCCCGGTCTCCCGCTCCCCCAGCAGCACCAGCCGTAGGTCCGGGAGGCCACGACCACGCCCTGTGGGCCAGCGCGCCTGTACCTCCTCTCTCCAGGTGACATGGCTCCCATCGCCTGTGAGAAAGAGACATAACCAGCGTGAATTCAGTCTATTTGGACCCAAGCAAATGTGTCCCTCCAGCTCCCCAAAAGTATTAAACAAATCATACGGCAGAACACACATGGATGCTGCACATATGTATGAACCCCCCCTCGCTGATGCCCAGGATGGCATTTCCCGCAGAGCTTTTCCCCGCCCCCTTCCTCCCCAGCAGCACCAATCGGAGCTCTGAGGGACACGGGGCTCCAGGAAGAGGGGTCTGCCCCTCCTCTGCCCCTGATGCTGGTCTCACGCCACCTGCAGGAGAGAGGGGGACAGCTGGTTCCCATTCTGTGATGGAGCTTCAGCGCCAGTCTGAGCTCCAAGTCATTTACCCACATGGAACACTTTTAAAAAAAAAGCTTATATTTCTATTATATTGCTATTGTATTTAAACATGAACGTGTGTGCATGTACGTATGGAGCCTTATGTTCTGTATTCATTTTTTAACTCTGCTTTCGATGCCACTTTCACAATGTAGCCCACTGACTCCAGCCCACCACCTGTTTATAGCAGGTTGAATAGATATCAGTTGTACGATAACAGTATATATATAACTATTCACAAGGAAATGTCCAGAATATGCACCCAAATATGGAGTCTCACCAGGAGATGGCGCTGGTGTTGGCACACTCGTTTTCTTCTCTCGCTCCATCTCTTTTTCCCGCTCTCCCTCTCCAGTCTTTTTCCTGCTGAACATCGCTGCTGTTGTAGAATCTTCCACACAAAGCTACAGATGCTTCCTCACTTCTAATCCATGAAATAAAATGAAAAAAACACATTTCACTTTATTCCCCCCGAACAATTGTCAGCCTGCATCACAGGCACAGCTGAGTCATGACACGACCACCTTTCTAGGTCAGAGTTTTGCACTCATCAAACTACCAACATCAAGAAAACCTTAACCATAGTTTTTAAGACATTTGAAGGTTCTTACAGTTCAGAGGTTCTGATGCTTGCTTCTATAGAAACATTTATCTTTTGACCTTTAATTTTAAGTCTCTGAAATGTTACCTATTCCAAAACACATGCCAACTTGCTCCAGAGCAACTGAAATCATCTGAACAAATTGAGCATTACATTACATTACATTACAAGGCATTTAGCAGACGCTCTTATCCAGAGCAACATACAACGAAGAGCAGATCGAACAGCAAACGGTATTATTCAGCTTGCATTTCCTCGTTATGAAAATGGATATAATGAGATTATGATAATTAATATTGATATACAGATTGTGGAAGAGGAACTGCACTCATTCTGCCCACGCAGTGCAATATCTTTTATTAAAGTCAATTTATTGTTTTTGGCAGTTTTTAGCCACAACTCAAGGGTTGATGAAGTGGCAAAAACACAGGAAGGGGTCACATCGTACACTTTCGTTTTCATCAGAGAAGAGCCTTTTTCTGCAGCCACCAGCGCCATTGTGAAATGCTCACGCCCATGTTTCATTCAAAGTGAACAAGCCTATATTCCTGTATTAACACAGTCTACATGAATAACGATAATCCTCTTGGTTTATCCTACTTATGACATTTGACAAATTACGTGTGGGGGGGAGTGGACAGGTAACCAGAGCAGTGTGGAGAAGGCAGGGTGCGGTGTGGGGGGTGTGGACAGGTAACCAGAGCAGTGTGGAGAAGGCAGGGTGGGGTGTGGGGTGTGGGGGGGTGTGGACAGGTAACCAGAGCAGTGTGGAGAAGGCAGGGTGGGGTGTGGGGTGTGGGGGGGTGTGGACAGGTAACCAGAGCAGTGTGGAGAAGGCAGGGTGGGGTGTTGGGGGTGTGGACAGGTAACCTAAGCAGTGTGGAGAAGGCAGGGTGGGGTGTGGGGGGGTGTGGACAGGTAACCAGAGCAGTGTGGAGAAGGCAGGGTGGGGTGTTGGGGGGTGTGGACAGGTAACCTGAGCAGTGTGGAGAAGGCAGGGTGGGGGGTGTGGGGGTGTGGACAGGTAACCAGAGCAGTGTGGAGAGGGCAGGGTGGGGTGTGGGGTGTTGGGGGTGTGGACAGGTAACCAGAGCAGTGTGGAGAAGGCAGGGTGGAGATATATAAAATTTATATATAAATATATAAAAAATATATAAAAATGCTGGATGCTGGATATCACAATATTGTATTTCACTATACAGTGGGGGTATATTTTTAGTGCTTCTACATTAGTGTGAGTGCTACCATAAAGGTATAGGGGAAAGCTGGAGAACATTCACCCTACTACACCACTTTGTCCCAGGCCAAGCAGCCACCGAATGCTACAATATGAAACGCTCCATTTACATTTACATTTTAGTCATTTGGCAGACGCTTTTAATCCAAAGCGATTTACAAGTGCATAGTTTCTACAAGTCAAAAGTCTACAAGTCTACAAGTCTATAAGTCAAAGCATCACATCCAGAAACTAGCAAAATACACAAGAAATGCTGTTCTAAACACAGTTGTCATCATAAGTGCATTTAAAAAAAAAAAAAAAAAATTTTGGGGGGGGGGGGGAATACATCAGAGGACATTTCTTCTGAAGCATAACCATCACCCTGCACATATATTGATAGATTACATTTCTTACATTGTTGGATATGACGAGGATGTTCCCATGTGTAAATCCAGGTGCAGTCAATGTCAGCCGTGCTTCAGACATGTGACCATCTGCAGAATCTGTTCCAGTGGGGGTGCAGACATGTCTCAGTCTCAGTGTTTTCACAGATTGAAAGTTGAGGTAACTTCGCCTGCACATCCAGCAGAGGGTGCTGTTGTGACATGTTGAACAGGAAATGGGCACCTTTAGCGTATTCATTAAGGAGCGTGTCGATACCAGAATGCCACTCTGAATAGCGTGCCTGGCTCAAATGACAGAAACACGGATATTCCAAAGTCCTCCCAGGGTATCAGCCCAACCACGGTGCCTCCGGCTTTCTGCATCTCGTACAGTATTTCTGCAGCGCTTGACACCAGAGCACCAGACATTTCACATCATACAGAGAGTCTCCGTCTGTGTGTCTGTATTTGTCTGTGTGTGTCTGTGAGTGTCTCTGTCTGTGTGTCTGTGTGTGTCTGTCTCTCTGTGTGTGTCTGTGCGTGTCTGTGTGTGTCCGTCTCTGTGTGTCTGTCTGTGTGTGTCTGTGTGTGTCTGTGTCTCTGTTCCTCCGTGTAGTTACTGTGGGGCAGGGGTGCACAACTCCGGTCCTGCACGGCCAATCTGTGCACAGCTTTTTGTTCCAAATGATGGCCTTGATTTTAGTTTTAGTTTAGACATTTCTATAAACTATGCTTGCAGTCTGTGTCTGTAGCCGGTGCATATACAAATATCAGATAAAGACATGATTGGGCTACAATCGATAAGATTCTTGTTAAAACATTGTTACAAGAGCATTGTACAAAAAGTATAGGAACAGCAAGGTCAATTCTTTTATTTTTGCTCTACACTGAAGACAATAGAGTTTGAGGTCAAAAGATGTACATGAGAGATCCGAATTTCAGATTTTCATTTGTTAAATAACTTATCATAACATATCACCTTTTGTATTAGACCACCCAATTTTTAGGTGAGAAAAAGTATTGGAACATGTGACTGACAGGTGTTTCTTGTTGCCCAGGTGTGTCCTGTTACATTGACTAAATAGTTCTGTGTGTGAACTCTTGGTTTAAACCTTGGATTTTGCCTGTGAAGAAATATGAATAAACCACTGGCGTACTGAGCAACAGATATGAAACAGGTCGACCACGGAAAACAACAGCAGTTGATGACAGAGACATTGTCAGAGCTGTGAAGAAAAACCCCAAAACATCAGTCAGTGACAGGAAGTGTCATGGCTTAGGCTTGCATGGAGTGGGTTCACTAATCAGTATTGATGATGTAACTTATGATGATAGCACCAGTATAAATTCAGTCTACAAAAGTCTACAAAAACATTTTGTCTGAAAAGTTATCGAGAAATGCGTCCAAACTAATTAGGAGGAACTTCATCATGCAGCAAGACACAACTTCATTCGGGGCAGGAAGTGGATGGTTTGAGACTGGCCAAGTCAATCACCAGACCTTAACTTAATTGAGCACGCATTTCACGTCCTGAAGAGGAGATTGAAGGGAAAAAACCCTCGAAACAAACAGCAACTGAAAGAGGCTGTGTTGTGTAAAACCCCACAGCTAACCCAATGACGGAATTTAAGGGGTTTTGCGTGCTTGTCCTTCTGGCGTTGCTGGGAGAACATTAGTTGGGTTAATTATTATTCTCCGTACAAGAACAGAGCACAATTATGTTTAAGAATATACTGGGCCCGTTGCCATGGGTCGGATATGGATTGACCTGCCCTATATCCCGCTTATAGCTGGCCAGAAACGGATCAGTACAATTCTTAATATTCTCCGTTCTCAAACGGGGCCGTATTGTACGCTTAGTGGTTACTATAGTTTTACTCGTTTATCTGACTCCATTTAAAATATAATTTAGAAATTTGGGTTTGCAACTTACGCGGACCTCAGGAGTGATTACATTCAACTTGTACCTGCGCCACCATTACTCAATAGATGCTCCCGGGATTAGCATTACTGCTGAAATCTCAGTTCGGTGGAGAACTCAGAGGCTGCGGGTCCAGTCAACACAATACATGCAAACCTGCCATGATAGTTGCGAGCCCAGGTCGGCGTAGCATTAACTGGGCTCCTTCGAGCTAATTTGGCAGGAACCAGCGGCGTAACGCCCATGGGTGCCCTTCGCACCAAATCACAAGAGCCGTGCGTCACCCGACCCTTTCAGGGACAGAAATTGCTGGCCTCACAGCTTAGAACTACCACAGGTGAACCGCCCCGCCGATCGTCGGTCTTTGGCCACCATTTCCCCCTGAGTATTCAGTTGTAATTTAGGCTGAAAAGGTACAAGATGAATTAGAGTCATGGAGATCACGCAAGTTACAAACAAAATAGTTTATTCGCAGACAGGTAGGTTATTAGCTTTAGAATATCACAATCAAGTATAAAATACACAAATTAAGAATAGAGATAGAGTAAATAATCATACCTAGCCTGCTTGGACTACACACAAACACAGAGTATAGGATATGCCGTATGGAAAGTCGAATACGATCTTCCTGATACTTACATACACGTACAATATGCTGTGTGGGAAGTCGAATACGATCTTCCACTGCTACACATACATACATACATACATACATACACAAGACATGTTGTGTGGGAAGTCGAATACGATCTTCCCAGATTGGTCTGTCTCCCTTGCTTTTATGCCAAATCATACGTTTGGAACCAGGCGGCAGTGCCATAAATCAACCCGGAGGGGTGGTCAAATCTGGAATTTAGACCCCCACCGTTGGGGGTTGTTGAGTAGGGAAAATGAGATGATTACCAGGAGAGGACGTGTAGGTTTTCCCTTCAGGTTTTACTGAAACTATAGTTTATTAAATTCCATTTGGTATGAAATGTATCTCATCCGATTCCTTGACTTTATCAGATCACATCCATTCCAAACAGATTACCCTTATGTTTTATTATGTTGCAGTTATCATGAAACTTCCCTCCTGATTATCCATTTTACCTGCAATTCCTGTTACCATTACATAAGACTTAATGCAATAATACAAGGATCACATGGGCAATGTTTTCAAGGTGTTACCGGGTCTATTTACTATCTTAATAGCAGTTTTGAATATTTAATCTAAGAGAGCAGTCACCGGTGTAATGACAGCAGTGCCCAAATGAGGGCAATGTGGCATTGTCCGGAGTCTTCCCCCTTGGAAGTGACCAGGTATGGGGTCACAGGGAGGTCACCAATGTTCGGGAGGATTCTTTTCCCATGACCCAACTGGCCTTGGACCACTCATACATCTTAACTCCCCAACAGGTAGTCTAAACAACATTGGAACCCCAGCTCTCAGGCCCCTCACAAATGGCAGCCCTTCCTGACCTTAACCACTATGCTACAGGCCGCCCCATCATATCTATGAATGCTGTAGTTGGGAGTTTTCATGATAACTGCATTATGCTGTAAATATGTTTTTGTGCCTCTCATGGTAATATACCTTTTGGATAAACCTGATTTGGGTGAATGAAAGGAAAGGAGACATTCCAGACTGTTTGGTTTCTTCTCCTTATCTCCGAAATCCAGGCCTTAGTTCTTGACCCTAAAAGTGAGTCACCCATCTATAATTTACAGCCAGGCCCACCAGGCAGGGGGCTAAAACACATGGCTTCTACAGAGACAGCTTTTGCCCAGTTTCCCCTCGGCTCCTGAATGGTTGTGATATCAAAGGTAGACTGTTACAAAAACTAGACCATTACACCAGTCGCACTGAACCAATCAGAATAACACCAAACATCAACATATTCTGACCTGGGATTATCATGAAACATCTTTATACCATCTCCAATATTCCTGTTCTGGAATGTGAGAAAAGAAGGTGCCTCTAAGAATCCTTCTCTAGCTCTCCCCCACAGACATGTGTGCCAACGGTGGGGGCTAACAATGTATGCTCCAGGAGGGGGAAGTCAGCAAGCTGACCAGCGCATGAGACCAAATGTTACTTATGACTGGCTTACAGTTGTACCCCTTGAATAGGGGGACGAAATAATACTTGCGATCAATATCAGATTGGCAGAATAAGATAATTTTGCAGATCACTGATTTTTAACTTTATCACATTACAGACCGTGAATTCAGTCTTTTTAAACGTCGCAAATTATGAGTGTATTACTGCTTTTCACTTGTCACAGCTGCAGTAAAAGCCTGGCAGAAAGGCATCACAAAAAGATTAATACAACAGTTTGATGATGTCAATGGGTCACAGGCTTGATGCAGATATTGCAAGCAAGGGATATGCTACAACATATTAAGTATTATTTACTTTAATACTCTCTGCACCAATACTTTTGCTCACCTACAAATTGGGTGGTCTGATACCAAAGGTGCTATGTTTTAAGTAGTTTAGTGCATCTAGGCGTAAATACGAGGAAATAAAAGATGAAATTATGAACTCTTGTCTTGTGTTCATCTTTTTATCTCAACCCCAAATTTGTTATGCCAGGGGGAACAGAAGAACCAAAAGCAGGCAGGGGTGCAGACAAAATGGCAGATTTAATGCAAAAACAGGGACAGACAGAGTGGAGTCAAAATACAGGCCAAGGTCAAAACCAGGACGTCAGTCCAAAAAGGCAGAGGTACAAATATTATTACATTACATTATTGGCATTTGGCAGACGCTCTTATCCAGAGCGACGTACAGTTGATTAAACTAAGCAGGAGACAATGCAGGGTTAAGGGCCTTGCTCAAGGGCCCAACGGCTGTGCGGATCTTATTGTGGCTACATCGGGATTAGAACCACCAACCTTGTGTGTCCCAGTCATTTACCTTATCCACTACGCTACAGGCCGCCCCTATCTAAACGAGCAAAGAATTCCAGGGAAGCAGGCAGGGGTCAAAACCGGAAATCCAATAAACAAGGGCAAGGACTCAGGAACAAGGGCAAGGGCAAGGGCAAGGGCAAGGGCAAGGGCAAGGCAACAAGGAGGCTAGAACTGGGGAAAGGAATCAAGGGCTCAGGACAAGAAAACAGGACAAGACGAACTAGCAGCATGCAACTGAAAAGGACAGGTATAAATACACAGGGGAATGAGACAAACTAGGCGGGGCATGGGAGTGAGGGCGGTCTAACAAATAAACATCAGGTGAGACACAAGAAAGGTAAACGGACAATAACAAGGGGGAAACGAAAACACGGACTGGATTCACAATGACACACATGTAATACAAACGGCTCCGGACTAGAGAGTAGACAATTGCAGAGATCAGGAGATGCAGAGATACATAGAGACAGGTGCGAACACTTCGCTGAAACTAAGCAAGTAATCAGTGATAGAATAGGGAGGCGGAGTTACAGAACAGAATTGAAACTGGAGATGCGTTTGTAAGTTAGTTAATTGATTGAAATTACAAATAGCCAAAACTAGTGAATGTTAGTTTGTTAGTTTGACAAACATATTAGTGTGTTAGTATAATTAGTATTGTACAAATTCAATGTTAGTTGGGATTAGTATATTAGTGCTATGTACAAACATGAAATGGAGAGAAAGCAGGAAGTAAGGAATGCAAGATTGGAAGGAAGATTGAACCCCGGAACTACCGAAAACACCCGAATAGTGGGGCACGCAGACAAGGGAGTGACTGGGCTAGAAAACATTCAGACTCAGACATCGCAGGGGAAGATGAGTGCAAAGACTAATGAATATAAACAGTACACCAGACATGAATGTGAAAAAGAATAAATTACAAGAATAATGATAAAAACAATGATAAACTAACACACAGAACACAGGAACATAACACAAATGTATTCAGTGTATTACAATAACAAAGGAATTGGCCTCACTGTTCCAAATTATCTCATTTAATTAATTTTCATACATGGTACATGAATGGATCCAGTGGTACATTACTGCATCCTGTAAATCCAATCCAGTTCACGTGACCATCTCCGTAAGAGAGAGAGGACAAACCCAGTCAAGAATCTCCCGCTGACTGAGAACTACAAGCCTGATCTGCACTTCCTGTTCCTGCTTATTCCTGTTTTGACGCACATAGGGTGTGTTCTGTCCAAGGTTCAGCAGTGGTGAAAGTATCAGACCGAGAGACGGAGAGACTGTAACATGGAGGCTAAAGCTTTGATTCCAGAGGACGATCTCTGTTGCTCTGTATGTTGTGATATTTTTAAAGAGCCTGTTGTTCTGAAATGCAGCCACAGCTTCTGTAGAGTGTGTCTGCAGCAGTGCTGGGAAGAGAAGAGCTCTCGAGAGTGTCCCATCTGCAGGAGAAAGGCCTCTGTGGATGATCCTCCTCTAAACCTGGCCTTAAAAAACATTGTGGAATCTTACTTAAAGCAGAAGACTGAGAGAGAAACTACAGACAAGACTGAGGCTCGCTGTAGTCTTCATGGAGAGAAAGTTGTTTTATTCTGTGAACGTGACAAAGAGCCTCTCTGTTTCATCCGTCAGACTTCAAGAAAACACAGAAACCACCCGGTCTGTCCAGTGGAAGAGGCCGCTCTGGAGTTGAAGGTATTCTATTTTAAATCATAATTAAAAATTAAAGTCAGCATTGTATCTGAAAGTCTTGTTTTAAAGCCTCAAAACATCCAGTATTTTAGATTTCAGTACAATGTACGAGGAGTAAAATGTGGGTATGGTTAAGTCCAGATTCACAGTTGTGATTATGGGCTTTTTATAGTGAATACAGCTCCATGAATGTAACATTGAAATACAGTGTGATTTCATAAATATATAGCAATGATGTGTGAGATTAGATACTGACAGCACAAATATAGCACAAGACTTTTACTCTAACAAAATGAAGGTCTAGATCTGATAAAACTACTGTCATATAAACTGTTATCTGCTTGAGGAGAGAACTGTGCAACAACCAGGAAGTGCAGAAATCTACACCGAGTGAATAACCAGTGGAGACAGAGTTGTATATACTCTCTCAAAAATGGATGTGTTAATATCGAACACAATAAATCAAGCCGGTTCTATGAATGCTTCAACATTCCTTACAGTTGGCTGTAAATTATTTGTATGTACAGCCCAGTACTATTATCCTATTTTGCTGAAATATTTTATTGGTTTAATTGTGCTGAAAATGCACAATAACATATTGTGTTATGACGCTCTATAAGAATATTTCACTGATCTTTACTCGAGTGTAGTATTTTCCATACTACATTTCCCACAGGCTTCCAGTTACAAAATTACACTGACCGTCACTAGTGTAGCAGGGTAATACTGTGCTATTTGTGAGAATAAGTCTTAACTGGTTCATATCACTCCAGGAGGAACTCAAGCCGGCACTTAATCTTGTTAAAGAAAAACTGAAGAAGTTTACTAAGATTGAACAAGAATGTAAGAAGACAGCAAAACACATCAGGGTGAGTAACACAACTAGTAAATATGTAGTATTTTTGATGAATGTTGTGTGTGACATGGATAACAAACACACCAACTGCCAAGCATAAATAACAAAGCGTAGTTGCACTATTCAGGTTTAAAATGGTGTTTGAATCGCAGAGTCAAGCCCAGCACACAGAGAGGCAGATAAAGGCAGAGTTTGAGAAGCTCCACCAGTTCCTGCGTGAGGAAGAGGAGGCCAGACTAGCTGCACTGAAAGAGGAAGAGGAGCAGAAGAGTGGGATAATGGAGGAGAAGATAGAACACATCAGTGGAGACATCTCCATCCTTACAGACAAAATCACAGCTCTAGAGACGGCCATGGAGACCGAAGACACCTCCTTTTTAAAGGTAGGAGCTTCATTTACTGACCGAGTTTATACCGATTAACCTCAGTAAAGTAACGTCATGTGTGCTGACTGTTATCATCCTCTTCACTTTCATTAACATGGCTCCTGCTGTTTCTCACCTATTGTTTCTCATAATGGAATGGACTGAATACATTTATACACTCACAATGATGCTCTTATTGTGTGTTTTTTTCAGAGCTACAACAACATCAAGGAAAGGTATGTGGACTCTCAGCTCATTTCATCTTGTGTGTTTAAGTCTCTTCAGTTCCCGATGCTGACTGACTCCTGCCTGTCGTTACAGAGCCCAGTGCACACTGCAGGACCCAGATCTGCTCTCAGGGGCGCTGATAGACGTGGCCAAACACCTGGGCAACCTGACGTTCAGAGTCTGGGAGAAGATGCTGGGGATGGTGCAGTACAGTGAGTATCTGGGCCAGATGCTGAAATCAGGTTTTTTTTACAAACATTTAATGAACACATGAAAGAGGAGGAACAGGCTGCATGTTGACAAGGTGCTGAAGATAAACAGCACAGAGTCATCCAGTCTCAGAGCAGGGAGATCCTGAGGGCTGCACTGCACTGCTCGCAGTTTAATATCAGAACTCATGCAGACACAGAATTAACACACAATGTAAAACCTCATGAAAAATATGTTTTATTAGCTGTTATTACCAATTGTTTGCATTGAATTTGCAATGATGTGTTCATTGATTCATGAATTTACATAATGCAAATATGTTTTATATTTAAAATATGAATCACTATAACTACAGTATATTGTTATCCATAACTAGTATATGTCATTTCCTGTGTATGGGACCTAATCTGAATAGAGTATGTGAAATGGTCCTGCCACACGCCATGGGCGGACACAAGAGATGGACACAGGGAGGTTGTTATGATCGGAACCATTCGCAGACTCCAAGATGTAATAAATAACACGCTTCAATCAAAGTGCCACAGAAATAGTTCAGTGGACGGCAATCAGGGCAATACAGGCAAGGCAGTTTGAGTCCAAAGGGTCAGAGTCCAAACAACCAGAGCAGTGTGGAGAAGGCAGGGTGGGGTGTGGGGTGTGGACAGGTAACCAGAGCAGTGTGGAGAAGGCAGGGTGGGGTGTGGGGGTGTGGACAGGTAACCAGAGCAGTGTGGAGAAGGCAGGGTGGGGGTGTGGGGTGGGGGGAGTGGACAGGTAATCGGGAGAAAGGGAAAACATGGAATGGAACATTGACATAAAACACATAGAAAAGGATAATCAGGGAAATGAACTACAACGGAGGCATGGAACGTGACAGGAAAACATGAAACTAAACATTTAACAACACAAATACAAGCTATGATACAAGCTATGATACAATAACACGAGACGTGAGGCAGCACTGGCATTTTAATAAATATAAAATAAAAAATTTGGAATAAAAAAATACATTTAAAAAATAAAAAAAAATAATAAGCTTCATTTGTATTGCATACATAAAATGTAGCTCAAAGGGCTTTGCATTCAGCCGGTTACAAATAATTATAAAAACAACACATTGTAGATAAAATATAATAATAATAAATACTGTGATTGTGGAAATTCCTTCACTCACCAAACAAATAACAAGACAAGACAAACACTAACACGATTGCCTTAAAGGAGCGACGGTCTTAAAAGAAAGCTCCCTCAGTCTCTTTTGGTGGTGTAGTTGGCCAGGGCCCCGGCCGGGATATTTCATGCTGCCAGTTGCACCTCCCCTGACAGCAGCGGTAGGAGGCGCAACGCCCACTCCTCCACCAGGTGTGTGTGTTCTCTCCTGTACCTCTTCTTCCCACCGTTTAAATATCTCTCTTCTTCATATTTCAGCTCCTGTGATGATGGACCCCAACACTGCACGTGCCTATCTCTCTCTCTCTGATGATCTGACCACTGTGAGAGACACAGATACAGCGCAGAACTGTCCTGACAACCCTGAGAGATTTAACCGCTGTGTAAATGTGCTGGGATCTGAGGGGTTTACCTCAGGGAAACACAGCTGGGAGGTGAAGGTTGGGAATGAACGTGAGTGGACTATAGGAGTGGTGCAAGAGTCCATCAACAGGAAGGGAGATATAACATGCAGCCCAGAGGATGGATACTGGGTCATAACACTGAGGAATGGTGATAAGTACAGAGCAGTAGGAGTTACTGACCTCACACTGAAGAGGAAACCCCAGGGCATCAGGGTGCAGCTGGACTATGACGGGGGGGAGGTGTCCTTCTTCAACTCCAGTGACATGTCACTCATTTACACTTTTAAACATACATTTACTGAGAGGGTGTTCCCATACTTCTCTCCCTGTTTGAGAGATGATGGGAACGATGAGCCCCTGAAAATCTGCCCAGTGAAAGTCTCAGTAACAGTGACGTCATCCCAGTGAAGGTGTTTGTGTAAAAATGAAAATAGAAATGCTGTCAGAGATTTAGGATGTGTCTGATCTGCCTCAGCATGCCTGGCTGTTGACTTGAGCTTTGGGACACATGCTGGAGATGATCGGGGGGGGGGGGGGGTGGTTGATGGTGTACCAGTACCCAGTGGAAGATAAACAGTGTCTAGACAGGAACACACATCTAGTACAAAGGGGGGTGTCTGTCACAAGGGAGCAATGACAATGTGCTTATTTGCTTTTACCTGGTGCGTTTTATGCTGTAAATGAGACTGTTGTTTCTTGTTAATGTGATTTCTTATTCATCTTAACTTTGGAAAATTCACCCTGTCAGTACCATGCTGTAGGATTTACATCTGAGCCTTCAGTAGCCTTACCTGCACACCTGCCATTGGTCTCAAACTCTTTTCATATATGCATGATATCTTTATATTGAACGTAGGATGTAATGAAGATGTATGGGAAACAAGTCCACTATAGACACTAGATATTCAGTGTAAAACTATAAAAACATAAGGCTTCATGCAATTTCTTTATATTTTCATGTATATTTTGTGTACACTGTATGTACATGCTCTGACATCAATTGATTCGGTCTCAAATGGTTTGGAATGGTACAAGCCTCTTCTTCCTTTTAAGTTTTTAGCCATGTGTGCAGTAAATAGTTTTCGAGATGTTGACACTTTTAAAGGACTAGTACAAAATACGTTGAAACTGCTACAGAGAAGTACGTTGTGCAAGCTAGCAACCACAGAACTTCCCAAGTCCTTTGAACAGGCCTGATTGGCCAAAAGGGACAGTATGTTGTCTATAATGGTGTCCAGATACTTAAACTCCTCGACCCTTTCTGTTGTTGTGGCTCTGCAGTTGGTATCCAGAGAGTAAGCATGGTGTTAATGAACACATACTGCACACCCAAAGTTTCATACCTATTATCCATTCATAACTTATTTCATGCTCCTCCTGAATACTTTTAAGAGCATATTCATATCCATTTTAAGTGCTATACATACAGTATGCAGGGCAGGATACAGTAGAGATTAAGATATATAAAAATGCTGGATGCTGGATATCACAATATTGTATTTCACTATACAGTGGGGGTGTATTTTTAGTGCTTCTACATGAGTGTGAGTGCTACCATAAAGGTATAGGGGAAAGCTGGAGAACATTCACCCTACTACACCACTTTGTCCCAGGCCAAGCAGCCACTGAATGCTACAGTATGAAACGCTCCAAAGGGAATACATCAGAGGACTTTTATTCTGAAGCATAACCATCACCCTGCACATATATTGATAGATTACATTTCTTACATTGTTGGATATGACGAGGATGTTCCCATGTGTAAATCCAGGTGCAGTCAATGTCAGGCGTGCTTCAGACATGTGACCATCTGCAGAATCTGTTCCAGTGGGGGTGCAGAGATGTCTCAGTCTCAGTGTTTTCACAGATTGAAAGTTGAGGTAACTTCGCCCGCACATCCAGCAGAGGGTGCTGTTGTGACGTGTTGAACAGGAAATGGGCACCTTTAGCGTATTCATTAAGGAGCGTGTCCATACCAGAATGCCACTCTGAATAGCGTGCCTGGCTCAAAAGGACAGAAACACGGTTATTCCAAAGTCCTCCCAGGGTATCAGCCCAACCACGGTGCCTCCGGCTTTCTGCATCTCGTACAGTATTTCTGCAGCGCTTGACACCAGAGCACCAGACATTTCACATCGTACAGAGAGTGTCCGTCTGAAGAGTGTAATAATCCTATGATATACATCTTCCACAAATCTGGTGTAGATTATAACAATTTAAACAATTTCCGTCTAATTTCCAACCTCCCATTTGTCTCAAAAGTACTTGAACGTGTGGTGGCAGCCCAACTTCAAACTCACCTGGATTCAAATAACCTCCTTGAACCCTTCCAATCTGGCTTCCGACCAAAACATAGTGTTTCTGTGTGTGTCTGTATCTGTACGTGTCAGTCTGTGTCTGTCTGTCCGAATGTCTGTGTTTCTGTGTGTGCCTGTGTGTGTCTGTATGTGTCTGTCAGTGTCTCTGTCTGTGTGTCTGTGTGTGTCCGTCTCTCTGTGTCTGTCTGTGTGTGTCAGTGTGTGTCTGTGTGTGTATGTGTCTTTGTGTCTGTGTCTCTCAGTGTGTGTCTGTGTCTCTGTTCCTCCGTGTAGTTACTGTGGGGCAGGGGTGCACAACTCCGGTCCTGCACGACCAATCAGTGCACAGCGGTTTGTTCCAACCGATGGCCTTTATTTTAGTTTTCAGACATCTCTATAAACTAGGCTTGCAGCCGGTTTGTCTGTAGCCGGTGCATAGACAAATATCAAATCAATATATGATTGGACTACAATCGCTAAGATTCTTGTTAAAACATTGTTACAAGAGCATTGTACAAAAAGTATTGGAACAGCACGGTCAATTCCTGTGGTTTTGCTATACACTGAAGACAATAGAGTTTAAGGTCAAAAGATGATGATAGCACCAGTATGAATTAAGTCTACAAAGTCTACAAAAACATGCTACCGAGAAATGCATCCAAACTAATTAGGACGAACTTCATCATGCAGCACGACAATGACCCAAAACGCATTGAGAACACAACTTCATTCGGGGCAGGAAGTGGAAGGTTTTAGACTGGCCAAGTCAATCACCAGACCTTAACTTAATTGAGCACGCATTTCACGTCCTGAAGAGGAGATTGAAAGGAAAAAACCCTCAATCAAACAAACAGCAACTGAAAGAGGCCGTGTTGTACCCCTGAATAGGGGGATGAAATAATAATTGTGACTCAACACAGTGTTTCTCCACTGATGGCTTCATCACAAGTTCTCCTCCTACTGCACAAAGGCAGACATGAGTAATCAATATCATCCATTCATCCATCCATCCATTATCTGAACCCGCTTATCCTGAACAGGGTCACGGGGGGGCCTGGAGCCTATCCCAGCATAGGCAGGAATACACCCTGGACGGGTCGCCAGTCCATCGCAGGGCACACACACCATTCATTCACACACTCATACCTTTGGGCAATTTAGACTCTCCAATCAGCCTAACGTGCATGTCTTTGGACTGTGGGAGGAAACCGGAGTACCCGGAGGAAACCCACGCAGACACGGGGAGAACATGCAAACTCCGCACAGAGAGGCCCCGGCCGACGGGGATTCAAACCCAGGACCTCCTTGCTGTGAGGCGGCAGTGCTACCCACTGCACCATCCGTGCCGCCACTAATCAATATCAGGTTAGCAGAATAAGATGGTTTTGCACATCATTGATTTTTCACAAAACAGACCATGAATTCACTCTTTTTAAACTTTGCAAATTATGAGTGTATTACTGCTTTTCACTTGTCACAGCTTCATTAAAAGCCTGGAAAGGCATCACAAAAAGATTAATACAACAGTTTGATGATGTCAATGGGTCACAGGCTTGATGCAGTTATTGCAAGCAAGGGATATGCTACAAAATATTAAGTATTATTTACTTTATTACTCTCTGTAGCAATACTTTTGCTCACCTAGAAATTGGGTGGTCTGATACAAAAGGTGCTATTTTTTAAGTAGGTTAGCACATCAAGGCGTGAATACGAGGAAATAAAAGATGAAATTATGAGCTCTTGTCTCATGTTCATCTTTTTATCTCAACCCCAAATGTATTCAGTGTATTGCAATAACAAAGGAATTGGCCTTGCTGTTACAAATTATCTCATTTAATTTATTTTCATACATGGTACATAAATGGATCCAGTGGTACATTACTGCATCCTGTGAATCCAATCCAGTTCAGGCACGTGACCATCTCCGTAAGAGAGAGAGGACAAACCCAGTCAAGAATCTCCCGCTGACTGAAAACTACAAACCTGATCTGCAGGTTTGTTTCTGTTTTGACGCACATAGGGTGTGTTCTGTCCCAGGTTCAGCAGCGGTGAAAGTATCAGACCGAGAGACGGAGAGACTGTAACATGGAGGCTAAAGCTTTGATTCCTGAGGGCGATCTCTGTTGCTCTGTATGTTGTGACATTTTTAAAGAGCCTGTTGTTCTGAAATGCAGCCACAGCTTCTGTAGAGTGTGTCTGCAGCAGTGCTGGGAAGAGAAGGGCTCTCGAGAGTGTCCCATCTGCAGGAGAAAGGCCTCTATGGGCAAACCTCCTCTAAACCTGGCCTTAAGAAACATTGTGGAGTCTTACTTAAAGCAGAAGACTGAGAGAGAAACTACAGACAAGACTGAGGCTCCCTGTATTCTCCATGGAGAGAAACTTGTTTTATTCTGTGAACATGACAAAGAGCCTCTCTGTTTCATCTGTCAGACTTCAAGAAAACACAGAAACCACCCGGTCTGTCCAGTGGAAGAGGCCGCTCTGGAGCTGAAGGTATTCTTTTTTAAATCACAATTTAAAATTCAAGTCAGCATTGCATCTGAAAGTCTTGTTTTAAAGCCTCAAAACATCCAGTATTTTAGATTTCAGTACAATGTACGAGGAGTAAAATGTGGGCATGGTTAAGTCCAGATTCACAGTTGTGATTACGGGCCTTTTATAGTGAATACAGCTCCATAAATGTAACATTGAAATACAGTGTGATTTCATAAATATGTAGCAATGATGTGTGAGATTAGATACTGACAGCACAAATATAGCACAAGACTTTTACTCTAACAAAATGAAGGTCTAGATCTGATAAAACTACTGTCATATAAACTGTTATCTGCTTGAGGAGAGAACTGTGCAACAACCAGGAAGTGCAGAAATCTACACCGAGTGAGTAACCAGTGGAGACAGAGTTGTATATACTCTCTCAAAAATGGATGTGTTAATATCGAACACAATAAATGAAGCCGGTTCTATGAATGCTTCAACATTCCTTACAGTTGGCTGTAAATTATTTGTATGTACAGCCCAGTATTATTATCCTATTTTGCTTTGCTATTTTATTGGTTTAATTGTGCTGAAAATGCACAATAACATATTGTGTTGTGACGCTCTATAAGAATATTTCACTGATCTTTCCTCGAGTGTAGTATTTTCCATACTACATTTCCCACAGGCTTACAGTTACAAAATTACACTGACCGTCACTAGTGTAGCAGGGTAATACTGTGCTATTTGTGAGAATAAGTCTGAACTGGTTCATATCACTCCAGGTGGAACTCAAGCCTGCACTTAATCTTGTTAAAGAAAAACTGAAGAAGTTTACTGAGGTTGAACAAGGATGTAAGAAGACAGCAAAACACATCAGGGTGAGTAACACAATTAGTAAATATGTAGTATTTTTGATGAATGTTGTGTGTGACATGGATAACAACACACCAACTGCCATACATGAATAACAAAGCGTAGTTACACTATTCAGGTTTTAAATGGTGTTTGAATCGCAGGGTCAAGCCCAGCACACAGAGAGGCAGATAAAGGCAGAGTTTGAGAAGCTCCACCAGTTCCTGCGTGAGGAAGAGGAGGCCAGACTAGCTGCACTGAAAGAGGAAGAGGAGCAGAAGAGTCGGATAATGGAGGAGAAGCTAGAACACATCAGTGGAGACATCTCCACCCTTACAGACAAAATCACAGCTATAGAGAAGGCCATGGAGACCGAAGACACCTCCTTTTTAAAGGTAGGAGCTTCATTTACTGACCGAGTTTATACCGATTAGCCTCAGTAAAGTAACGTCATGTGTGCTGACTGTTATCATCCTCTTCACTTTCATTAACATGGCTCCTGCTGTTTCTCACCTATTGTTTCTCATAATGGAATGGACTGAATACATTTGTACACTCACAATGATGCTCTTATTGTGTGTGTTTTTCAGGGCTACAACAACATCAAGGAAAGGTATGTGGACTCTCAGCTCATTTCATCTTGTGTGTTTAAGTCTCTTCAGTTCCCGATGCTGACTGACTCCTGCCTGTCGTTACAGAGCCCAGTGCACACTGCAGGACCCAGAGCTGCTCTCAGGGGCGCTGATAGACGTGGCCAAACACCTGGGCAACCTGACGTTCAGAGTCTGGGAGAAGATGCTGGGGATGGTGCAGTACAGTGAGTATCTGGGCCAGATGCTGAAATCAGGTTTTTTTTACAAACATTTAATGAACACATGAAAGAGGAGGAACAGGCTGCATGTTGACATGGTGCTGAAGATAAACAGCACAGAGTCATCCAGTCTCAGAGCAGGGAGATCCTGAGGGCTGCACTGCACTGCTCGCAGTTTAATATCAGAACACACGCAGACACAGAATTAACACACAATGTAAAACCTTTTTAATAATATGCTTTATTAGCTGTGAGAATTGATTGTATTGAATTTGCAATGATGTGTTCATTGATTCATGAATTTACATAATGCAAATATGTTTTATATTTAAAATATGAATCACTATCACTACAGTATATTATTATCCTAAGTAGTACATGTAATTTCCTGTGTATGGGACCTAATCTGAAAAGAGTATGTGAAATGGTCCTGCCACACGCCATGGGTGGACACAAGAGATGGACACAGGGAGGTCGTTATGATCGGAACCATTCGCAGACTCCAAGATGTAATAAATAACACGCTTCAATCAAAGTGCCACTGAAATAGTTCAGTGCAGGGCAATAAGGGCAATACAGGCAAGGCAGTTTGAGTCCAAAGGGTCAGAGTCCAAACAACCAGAGCAGTGTGGAGAAGGCAGGGTGGGGTGTGGGGTGTGGACAGGTAACCAGAGCAGTGTGGAGAAGGCAGGGTGGGGTGTGGGGTGTGTGGGGGGGGAGTGGACAGGTAACCAGAGGAGTGTGGAGAAGGCAGGGTGGGGGGTGTGGGGGGGGGGGGTGTGGACAGGTAACCAGAGCAGTGTGGAGAAGGCAGGGTGGGGGGTGTGGGGGGGGTGTGTGGACAGGTAACCAGAGCAGTGTGGAGAAGGCAGGGTGGGGTGTGGGGTGTGGGGGGAGTGGACAGGTAACCAGAGCAGTGTGGAGAAGGCAGGGTGGAGTGTGGGGTGTGGGGGGGTGTGGACAGGTAACCAGAGCAGTGTGGAGAGGGCAGGGTGGGGGTGTGGGGTGGGGGGAGTGGACAGGTAATCGGGAGAAAGGGAAAACATGGAATGGAACATTGACATAAAACACATAGAAAAGTATAATCAGGGAAATGAACTGCAACGGAGGCATGGAACGTGACAGGAAAACATGAAACTAAACATTTAACAACACAAATACAAGCTATGATACAAGCTATGATACAATAACACGAGATGTGAGGCAGCATTGGCATTTTAATAAATAAAAAATAAAAAATTTGGAATAAAAAAATACATTTAAAAAATAAAAAATAATAATAAGCTTCATTTGTATTGCATACATAAAATGTAGCTCAAAGGGCTTTGCATTCAGCCAGTTACAAATAATTATAAAAACAACACATTGTAGATAAAATATAATAATAATAAATACTGTGATTGTGGAAATACATTCACTCAACAAACAAATAACAAGACAAGACAAGCACTTACACGACTGCCTTAAAGGAGCGACGGTCTTAAAAGAAAGCTCCCTCAGTCTCTTTTGGTGGTGTAGTTGGCCAGGGCCCCGGCTGGTATATTTCATGCTGCCAGTTACACCTCCCCTGACAGCAGCGGTAGGAGGCGCAACGCCCACTCCTCCACCAGGTGTGTGTGTTCTCTCCTGCACCTCTTCTTCCCATCGTTTAAATATCTCTCTTCTTCATATTTCAGCTCCTGTGATGATGGACCCCAACACTGCACATGCCACTCTCTCTCTCTCTGATGATCTGACCACTGTGAGACACACAGATACGGCGCAGAAATGTCCTGACAACCCAGAGAGATTTTACTACTATGTGTGTGTGCTGGGATCTGAGGGGTTTACCTCAGGGAAAAACAGCTGGGAGGTGAAGGTTGGGAATAAACGTCAGTGGGATGTAGGAGTGGTGAAAGAGTCCACCAACAGGAAGGGAGAGCTAACATACAGCCCAGAGGATGGATTCTGGGTCATAATGCTGAGGAATGGTGATGAGTACAGTGCAGGAGGAGGTACTGACCTCACACTGGTGAGGAAACCCCAGAGCATCAGGGTGCAGCTGGACTATGACGGGGGGGAGGTGTCCTTCTTCAACTCCAGTGACATGTCACTCATTTACACTTTTAAACACACATTTACTGAGAGGGTGTTCCCATTCTTCTCTCCCTGTGTGAGAGATGGTGGTAGGAACGATGAGCCCCTGACAATCTGCCCAGTGAAAGTCTCAGTAACAGTGACGTCATCCCAGTGAAAGAGTTTGTGTAAAAATGAAACTAGAAATGCTGTCAGAGATTTAGGATGTGTCTGATCTGCCTCAGCATGCCTGGCTGTTGACTTGAGCTTTGGGACACATGCTGGAGATGATCAGGGGGGGGGGGTTGATGGTGTACCAGTACCCAATGGAAGATAAACAGACAGAGGTACACTCTCAGTGTCTAGACAGGTACACACATCTAGTACAAAGGGGGGTGTCTGTCACAAGGGAGTAATGACTATGTGGTTATTTGCTTTTACCTGGTGCATTTTATGCAGTAAAGGAGACTGTTGTTTCTTGTTAATGTAATTTCTTATTCATCTAAACTTTGGAAGCTGCAAATGTTACTTTTCAGAGGACCACATGCTTTCACACTTAGAGGGTAGTATAGGTGAAATCCATTTCAATAATTGCAATGAATTCATTTTCTTTTCATCACCAATTATTTTGTTGAGTTACTCAACTGTACATGCATTTTTGGGCATGTGCAAGCAGGCTGTATCTTTTGGGTTCTGTTTTAAAGCATTAGAACTGTATTTTATGAAGTGTTTATACATAAAACTGATGTGCTCTTGTGGGTAAATCAAATGCTTTTATACCTGATGGATGTCATTCCTGTTGAACTGGATTCATGAGAGCGTGTACAAGCTTTAATTAGAGTCTGGGCTCTTTTCAGATTGTACTTTGCAGATGCAGTGAAAAATAAATTCACCCTGTCAGTACCATGCTGTAGGATTTACATCTGAGCCTTCAGTAGCCTTACCTGCACACCTGACATTGGTCTATAACTCATTACATTACTTTACTGGCATTTGGCAGACACTCTTATCCAGAGTGATGTACAGTTGATTAGACTAAGCGGAAGACAATCCTCCCCTGGAGCAATGCAGGGTTAAGGGCCTTGCTCAAGTGCCCAACGGCTGTGCGGATCTTATTGTGGCTACACCGGGATTAGAACCACCGACCTTGTGGGTCCCCGTCATGTACCCTAACCACTACGCTACAAGCCGCCCCAACTCTTTTCATATATGCATGATAGACACTAGATATTCAGTGTAAAACTATAAAAACATAAGGCTTTATGTAACTTCTTTATATTTTAATGTATATTTTGTGTACTCTGTATGTACATGCTCTGACATAAATTGATTCTGTCTCAAATGGTTTGGAATGGTACAAGCCTCTTCTTTCATTTAAGTCTTCAACCATGTGTGTGCAGTAAATAGTTTGAGATATTGACACTTTTATAGGACTAGTACAAAATGCGCTGAAATTGCTACAGAGAAGTGCATTGTGCAAGTTAGCAACCACAGAACTTCCCAAGTCCTTTGAACAGGCCTGATTGGCCAAAAGGGACAGTTTGTTGTCTATAATGGTGTCCAGATACTTAAACTCCTCGATTCTTTCTGTTGTTGTGGCTCTGCAGTTGGTATCCAGAGAGTAAGCATGGTGTTAATGAACACATACTGCACACCCAAAGTTTCATACCTGTTATCCATTCATAACTTATTTCACCTGAATCACAATATTGTATTTCACTATAGAGTGGGGGTATATTTTTAGGGCTTTTATATTAGTGTGAGTGCTACCATAAAGGTAAAGGGGAAAGCTGGAGAACATTCACCCTACTACACCACTTTGTCCCAGGCCAAGCAGCCACTGAATGCTACAGTATGAAACGCTCCAAAGGGACTTTTATTCTGAAGCATAACCATCACCCTGCACATATATTGATAGATTACATTTCTTACATTGTTGGATATGACGAGGATGTTCCCATGTGTAAATCCAGGTGCAGTCAATGTCAGCCGTGCTTCAGACATGTGACCATCTGCAGAATCTGTTCCAGTGGGGGTGCAGAGATGTCTCAGTCTCAGTGTTTTCACAGATTGAAAGTTGAGGTAACTTCGCCCGCACATCCAGCAGAAGGTGCTGTTTTGACGTGTTGAACAGGAAATGGGCACCTTTAGCGTATTCATTAAGGAGCGTGTCGATACCAGAATGCCACTCTGAATAGTGTGCCTGACTCAAAAGACAGAAACACGGTTATTCCAAAGCCCTCCCAGGGTATCAGCCCAACCACGGTGCCTCCGGCTTTCTGCATCTCGTACAGTATTTCTGCAGCGCTTGACACCAGAGCACCAGACATTTCACATCGTACAGAGAGTGTCCGTCTGAAGAGTGGAATAATCCTATGCGCGTAGAGAGTGATTCTTATTTGTTGTAATTCTTCCCATTTGGGGCGGCATGGCTCAGGCAGTAAGAGCGGTCGTCTGGCAGTCGGAAGGTTGCCGGTTCGATCCCCTGGCCGGGCTGTGTCAAAGTGTCCCTGAGCAAGACAACTAACCCCTAAATGCTCCTGATTGGCTGGTCGGTTGTCAATTGTACAACGCTTTGGAAAAAAGCGCTATAAAAATGCCAAACATTTAAATGCTGGGCGGCACGGATGGTGCAGTGGGTAGCACTGCCGCTTCACAGCAAGGAGGTCCTGGGTTCAAATCCCTGTCGGCTGGGGCCTCTCTGTGTGGAGTTTGCATGTTCTCCCCGTGTCTGCGTGGGTTTCCTCCAGGTACTCCGGTTTCCTCCCACAGTCCAAAGACATGCACGTTAGGCTGATTGGAGAGTCTAAATTGGCCGTAGGTATGAGCGTGTGAGTGCATGGTGTGTGTGCCCTGCGATGGACTCGTGAACTGTCCAGGGTGTGTTCCTGCCTTTCACCCAATGTATGCTGGGATAGGCTCCAGCCCCCCCTGCGACCCTATTCAGGATAAGCGGGTTAAGATAATGGATGGATGGATGGATTTAAATGCTTTCCCTGGCTTTTCTAAATAATTCTTTTCCAGAAAACATTCCAGGCTCAAATTAGTTGCAAGTGCTGAATTGTATCTGAATCGTAAAGAACTGCTGTTTCTTTAGAGTCAGGCTGGCTGCCCTTTAAACATTAGAACTGTTTGTGGCCCTGTCAAAAATCAAAATGGCTACTGAACACCTTCAAAAAACTATGCACACCATCCAGCCACGGCAAGCCTGGCCCTTCTTCTAGCGTACTAGGGATAGCAGCAACACGCTAACACGGCCGCCGAGATTGTTTGTGGGCCCTCTATGATTTTTGGCAGCCGCTACTGTATATCGGGATGTAAGGCGGAAATTATTAAAATCTGGCATTGTCACTCAGGGCGCTGGTCAGCTTGCTGGCTTCCTCTGGTACTGTGGCAATATGTGGCTATAAAGTAATTTAACCCAGGAGCATACACCATTAACCCCCACTATCTCCGCACCCATACGGGCAGGAGCCTGTGGGGGAAGACTCAGGCATCTGTTTTCTTGAGAAGCTCTCTTGTCCCAGGGTTTACTCAGGCCTCCAGCTGTAAAACTTGTTACGACAGGGGGCAACATCCTTTACGGCACGGGAAGGTTTCAGGAAGCCACGGCCTGTTGGGCCCGGGCTATTCTCTTGGACCCCCCTTCCTTACTCCCTCCCTCTCAGATCTCCCTCTTCCTCAGTTTCCCTGAAAGTTTGCATAAAGCATCGGATGTTTCATGATAAAGTCAGTTTAGATAATATTCATGTTTGGTATTATTCTGATTGTTTCAGTGCGACTGGTGCAATGGTTTTATTTCTGCAACAGCAAACCCTAACCAACCAGGAACCAGGGAAAAACTGTGTGGAGCTCTGCCCCAGTGAAAGACATGTGCCTCAACCCCACTGATCAGATCTCGTTTCCTGGAGAGGCCTGGCTCCAAATTCCAAATGGTTATAAAACACCAGATGGTTCATTGGTTCATTGCGGACCCATTTTTAGAGTCAACATCAAAGGCCTGATTTTGGATTTAAGGGGACCAAACCAACCAATCGGGGAGGATGCAATCTCCCGTGCACACCGTGCACGTAATTTCTACATACAGGGTGTCTGTAGCCAGACTCCCATATGTAGCTTTCATTACCAGGTATGACTTTTAAGACTCCGTAATTTGGTTTCCTTTCTAATGCTTTTATATTTTATTTGGAACTAGTGTGTGATTACGTATGTAACCTGCCTGGTCAAATAAATTGTTAAAACTAGATCGGTGTGGTTTCGCTTACTGACACACAATGTTATACAGGGAATGCTTGGTTTACCCCCTCGAACTTGTCTAGGGAGGATGAATATTTACGCTTAATGTATCACGGCGTATAGCACCCGTAGACCTATGATGGTAAATCCCTTGCCTCCGCATGGTAGTTCATTCATGTTGAGCACAGCCGTAGCCAGGTTGGTCTGCTTGGGTCCCTAGGCTGTGAACAGATATACCCAAGAGTAGCTATTCCTGTGACCTCTGTGATGACTACAGATAGCTAGTCAGTTTGTGAGACGTGCACATAACGCGCGATGTGACATGCGGCGGTACCAGCAGAGGATTGTTCAGCGAGTTCTTCTCAGTACAGGATTCCTGTAGCGATCAAGTCAAAATTATAAATAAGACATCTACCAAAGGTAGATAACTAATCTAAATTATTATTTTAAATGGAGTCAGATATAACGAAGGTGAATGTATTGGCCCTATTGTGAAGATTCTTGGTCATCCCGGATCAGTAAAGAGCGGAAGGCAGAATGGTACTACTGTCTTTGTATCGTGGTTTATTTATTGGCTGATCTAGACTCTCCGCATAGGGGCCACTAATATTTAACCCTACTAATATTCTTTCAGCAACACCAGAAGGACAAACATGCTGATACCTTCAGCCCAGAGTTTGCAGAGAATGGTGCAAAAAACAAAACAAAAAAATTCAGTGAGCAGCAGTTCTGCAGTTCTGCAGACAGAAACTCGTTGTTAATGAGAGAGGTCAGAGGAGAATGGCCAGACTGGTTGACTGTGTGTGTCTGTGAGTATCTGCATCTGTGTGTGTTTGTGTTTCTGCTTCTATCAGTGTGTGTCTGTGTGTATGTGTCTGTCTGTGTCTTTCTGTGTCTTTCTGTGTGTGTCCGTCTTTCTGTGTGTGTCTGTGTGTGTACGTGTCTTTGTGTCTGTGTGTGTCTGTGTGTGTCTGCGTCATTATGTGTCAGTCTGTGTGTCTGTATTTGTCTGTGTCTGTGTGTGTCCGTCTGTCTGTGTGTGTCAGTGTGTCTGTGTGTGTCTGTGTCTCTGTTCCTCCGTGTAGTTACTGTGGGGCAGGGGTGCACAACTCCGGTCCTCCAGGGCCAGTCTGTGCACAGCTTTTTGTTCCAACCGATGGCCTTGATTTTACTTTGCAGACATTTCTATAAACTATGCTTGCAGTCCGTGTCTGTAGCCGGTGCAAATAGAAATATCAGATCAAGATGTGATTGGGCTACAATCGTTTAAGATTCTTGTTAAAACATTGTTACAAGAGCATTGTACAAAAACCATCTGCAGAATCTGTTCCAGTGGGGGTGCAGAGATGTCTCAGTCTCAGTTTTTTCACAGATTGAAAATTGATGTAACTTTGCCCGCACATCCAGCAGAGGGTGCTGTTGTGACATGTTGAACAGGAAATGGGCACCTTTAGCGTATTCATTCAGGAGCGTGTCGATACCAGAATGCCTGAATAGCGTGCCTGGCTCAAATGACAGAAACAGTTATTCCGAAGTCCTCCCAGGGTATCAGCCCAACCACGGTGCCTCTGGCTTTCTGCATCTCGTACAGTATTTCTGCAGCGCTTGACACCAGAGCACCAGAAATTTCACATCGTACAGAGAGTGTCCGTCTGAAGAGTGTAATAATCCTATGATATACATCTTCCACAAATCTGGTGTAGATTATAACAATTTCCGTCTAATTTCCAACCTCCCATTTGTGTCAAAAGTACTTGAACGTGTTGTGGCAGCCCAACTTCAAACTCACCTGGATTCAAATAACCTCCTTGAACCCTTCCAATCTGGCTTCCGACCAAAACATAGTGTTTCTGTGTGTGTCTGTGTGTGTCTGTATCTGTATGTGTCTGTCTGTGTGTCTGTATTTGTCTGTGTGTGTCTGAGTGTCTGCGTCTGTGTGTGTTTGTGTTTCTGCGTCTGTCAGTATGTGTCTGTGTGTGCATGTGTCTGTCTGTGTCTTTCTGTGTGTGTCTGTGTTTGTCCGTCTTTCTGTGTGTGTCTGTGTCTGTGTGTGTATGTGTCTGTGTCTCTGTTCCTCCACGGAAAAACAGTGTCAGAGCTATGAAGAAAAACCCCAAAACATCAGTCAATGACAGGAAGTGTGAAGATCTGAGTGTTTCTGTGTTTGTGTGTGTCTGTGAGTGTCTGTGAATGTCTGTGTGTGTCTGTGTGTGTCTGTATGTGTCTGTCTTTCTGTGTGTGCCTGTGTGTGTCTGTATCTGTGTGTGTGTCTGTGTGTGTCTGTATGTGCCTGTGTCTGTCTGTGTCTGTGTGTCTGTATCTGTATGTGTCTGTCTGTGTGTGTCTGTGTGTGTCTGTGTTTGTCCGTCTGTCTGTGTGTGTCTGTCTGAGTGTGTCTGTGTGTGTCTGTGTGTGTCTGTGTGTGTATGTGTCTTTGTGTCAGTGTGTGTCTGTGTGTGTCTGTGTGTGTCTGTGTCTCTGTTCCTCCGTGTAGTTCCTGTGGGGCAGGGGTGCACAACTCCGGTCCTGCACGGCCAATCAGTGCACAGCGTTTCGTTCCAACCGATGGCCTTGATTTTAGTTTTCAGACATCTCTATAAACTATGCTTGCAGTCTGTGTCTGTAGCCGGTGCATATACAAATGTCAGATCAAGATATGATTGGGCTACAATCGCTAAGATTCTTGTTAAAACATTGTTACAAGAGCATTGTACAAGCATTGCTATACACTGAAGACAATAGAGTTTGAGTTCAAAAGATGTACATGATGATAGCACCAGTATGAATTAAGTCGACAAAGTCTACAAAAACATTCTGTCTGAAAAGCTACCGAGAAATGCATGCAAACTAATTAGGAGGAACTTCATCATGCAGCAAGACAATGACCCAAAACGCATTGAGAACACAACTTCATTAGGGGCAGGAAGTGGAACGTTTTAGACTGGCCAAGTCAATCCCCAGACCTTAACTTAATTGAGCACGCATTTCACGTCCTGAAGAGGAGATGGAAGTGAAAAAACCCTCAAACAAACAACAACTGAAAGAGGCCGTGTTGTACCCCTGAATAGGGGGACGAAATAATAATTGTGACTCAACACAGGGTTTCTCCACTGATGGCTTCATCACAAGTTCTCCTCCTACTGCACAAAGGCAGACATGAGTAATCAATATCAGGTTAGCAGAATGAGACGGTTTTGCACATCATTGATTTTTCACAAAACAGACCATGAATTCAGTCTTTTTAAACTTTGCAAATTATGAGTGTATTACTGCTTTTCACTTGTCACAGCTTCATTAAAAGCCTGGAAAGGCATCACAAAAAGATTAACACAACAGTTTGATGATGTCAATGGGTCACAGGCTTGATGCAGTTATTGCAAGCAAGGGAGGTGCTACAAAATATTACGAATTATTTACTTTAATACTCTCTGTACCAATACCTCACCTAGAAATTGGGTGGTCTGATCCCAAAGGTGCTATGTTTTAAGTAGTTTAGCACATCAAGGCGTAAATTCGAGGAAATAAAAGATGAAATTATGAGCTCTTGTCTCGTGTTCATCTTTTTATCTCAACCCCAAATGTATTCATTGTATTGCAATAACAAAGGAATTGGCCTTGCTGTTCCAAATTATCTCATTTAATTTATTTTCATACTTGGTACATAAATGGATCCAGTGGTACATGACTGCATCCTGTGAATCCAATCCAGTTCAGGCACGTGACCATCTCCGTAAGAGAGAGAGGACAAACCCAGTCAAGAATGACTGAGAACTACAAGCCTGATCTGCAGTTCCTGTTCCTGCTTATTCCTGTTTTGACGCACATGGGGTGTGTTCTGTCCAAGGTTCAGCAGCGGTGAAAGTATCAGACCGAGAGACGGAGAGACTGTAACATGGAGGCTTTGATTCCTGAGGACGATCTCTGTTGCTCTGTATGTTGTGACATTTTTAAAGAGCCTGTTGTTCTGAAATGCAGCCACAGCTTCTGTAGAGTGTGTCTGCAGCAGTGCTGGGAAGAGAAGAGCTCTCGAGAGTGTCCCATCTGCAGGAGAAAGGCCTCTATGGGCAAACCTCCTCTAAACCTGGCCTTAAGAAACATTGTGGAGTCTTACTTAAAGCAGAAGATTGAGAGAGAAACGGCAGACAAGACTGAGGCTCGCTGTAGTCTTCATGGAGAGAAAGTTGTTTTATTCTGTGAACAGGACAAAGAGCCTCTCTGTTTCATCTGACTTCAAAAAAACACAGAAACCATCCGGTCTGTCCAGTGGAAGAGGCCGCTCTGGAGCTGAAGGTATTCTTTTTTCAATTAAAATTTGAAATTCAAGTCAGCATTGCATCTGAAAGTCTTGTTTTAAAGCCTCAAAACATCAAGTATTTTAGATTTCAGTACAATGTACTAGGAGTAAAATGTGGGCATGGTTAAGTCCAGATTCACAGTTGTGATTATGGGCCTTTTATAGTGAATACAGCTCCATAAATGAAACATTGAAATACAATGCCATCCATCCATCCATTATCTGAACCCGCTTATCCCGATCAGGGTCGCAGGGGGGCTGGAGCCTATCCCAGGATACATTGGGCGAAAGGCAGGAATACACCCTGGACAGGTCACCAGTCCATCACAGGGCACACACACACCATTCACTCACACACTCATGCCACGGGCAATTTAGACTCTCCAATCGGCCTAACCTGCATGTCTTTGGACTGTGGGAGGAAACCGGAGTACCCGGAGGAAACCCACGCAGACACGGGGAGAACATGCAAACTCCGCACAGAGAGGCCCCGGCCGACAGGGATTCGAACCCAGGACCTCCTTGCTGTGAGGCAGCAGTGCTACCCACTGCACCATCCGTGCCGCCCTGAAATACAATGTGATTTCATAAATATATAGCAATGATGTGTGAGATTAGATACTGACAGCACAAATATAACACAATACTTTTACTCTAACAAAATAAAGGTCTAGATCTGATAAAACTACTGTCATATAAACTGTTATCTGCTTGATGAGAGAACTGTGCAACAACCAGGAAGTGCAGAAATCTACACCGAGTGAAAAACCAGTGGAGACAGAGCTGTATATACTCTCTCAAAAATGGATGTGTTAATATCGAACACAATAAATCAAGCCGGTTCTATGAATGCTTCAACATTCCTTACAGTTGGCTGTAAATTATTTGTATGTACAGCGCTGTATTATTATCCTATTTTGCTGAAATATTTTATTGGTTTAATTGTGCTGAAAATGCCCAATAACATATTGTGTTATGACGCTCTATAAGAATATTTCACTGATCTTTACTCGAGTGTAGTATTTTCCATACTACATTTCCCACAGGCTTACACTTACAAAATTACACTGACCGTCACTATTGTAGCAGGGTAATACTGTGCTATTTGTGAGGATAAGTCTGAACTGGTTCATATCACTCCAGGAGGAACTCAAGCCTGCACTTAATCTTGTTAAAGAAAAACTGAAGAAGTTTACTGAGGTTGAACAAGGATGTAAGAAGACAGCAGAACACATCAGGGTGAGTAACACAACTAGTAAATATGTAGTATGTTTGATGAATGTTGTGTGTGACATGGATAGCAACACACCAACTGCCTACATGAATAACCAAGCGTAGTTACACTATTCAGGTTTTAAATGGTGTTTGAATCGCAGAGTCAAGCCCAGCACACAGAGAGGCAGATAAAGGCAGAGTTTGAGAAGCTCCACCAGTTCCTGCGTGAGGAAGAGGAGGCCAGACTAGCTGCACTGAAAGAGGAAGAGGAGCAGAAGAGTGGGATAATGGAGGAGAAGCTAGAACACATCAGTGGAGACATCTCCACCCTTACAGACAAAATCACAGCTATAGAGAAGGCCATGGAGACCGAACACGCCTCCTTTTTAAAGGTAGGAGCTTCATTTACTGACCGAGTTTATACCGATTAACCTCAGTAAAGTAACGTCATGTGTGTTATCACCCTCTTCACTTTCATTAACATGGCTCCTGCTGTTTCTCACCTATTGTTTCTCATAATGGAATGGACTGAATACATTTATACACTCACAATGATGCTCTTATTGTGTGTGTTTTTCAGAGCTACAACAACATCAAGGAAAGGTATGTGGACTCTCAGCTCATTTCATCTTGCGTGTTTAAGTCTCTTCAGTTCCCGATGCTGACTGACTCCTGCCTGTCGTTACAGAGCACAGTGCACACTGCAGGACCCAGAGCTGCTCTCAGGGGCGCTGATAGACGTGGCCAAACACCTGGGCAACCTGACGTTCAGAGTCTGGGAGAAGATGCTGGGGATGGTGCAGTACAGTGAGTATCTGGGCCAGATGCTGAAATCATGTTTTTCAAGATATAATAAATAACAAGAGCAGTGTGGAGAAGGCAGGGTGGGGTGTGGGGTGTGGGGTGGGGTGTGGGGGGGTGTGGACAGGTAACCAGAGCAGTGTGGAGAGGGCAGGGTGGGGTGTGGGGTGTGGGGGGGTGTGGACAGGTAACTAGAGCAGTGTGGAGAGGGCAGGGTGGGGTGTGGGGGGTGTGGACAGGTAACCAGAGCAGTGTGGAGAAGGCAGGGGGGCAGGTAATCGGGACAAAGGGAAAACATGGAATGGAACATTGACATAAACCACATAGAACAGGATAAACTGGGAAATGAACTACGACAGAGGCACGGAACGTGACAGGAAAACATGAAACTAAACATTTAACAACACAAATATGAAGAATGGGGTGAGTACAGAGAATCAAACTGACACAGGAACACGAGATGTGATGCAGCACTGGCATTTTCATAAATAAAAAAAAATTATAATAATGAAAAAAAAAAATTATAATCATAATAATCCATCCATCCATCCATTATCTGAACCCGCTTATCCTGATCAGGGTCGCAGGGGGCTGGAGCCTATCCCAGCATACATTGGGCGAAAGGCAGGAATACACCCTGGACAGGTCGCCAGTCTATCGCAGGGCACACACACCATTCACTCACACACTCATACCTACGGGCAATTTAGACTCTCCAATCAGCCTAACGTGCATGTCTTTGGACTGTGGGAGGAAACCGGAGTACCCGGAGGAAACCCACGCAGACACGGGGAGAACATGCAAACTCCGCACAGAGAGGCCCCGGCCGACGGGGATTCGAACCCAGGACCTCCTTGCTGTGAGGCGGCAGTGCTACCCACTGCACCATCCGTGCCGCCTTAATCATAATAATAATTATTATTATTATTATAAGCTTTATTTGTAAAGCATACATAAAATGTAGCTCAAAGGGCTTTGCATTCAGCCAGTTACAAATAATTATAAAAACAACACATTGTAAATAAAATATAATAATAATAAATACTGTGATTGTGGAAATACATTCACTCAACAAACAAATAACAAGACAAGACAAACACTAACACGACTGCCTTAAAGGAGCGACGGTCTTAAAAGAAAGCTCCCTCAGTCTCTTTTGGAGGTGTAGTTGTCCAGGGCCCCGGCTGGTATATTTCATGCTGCCAGTTGCACCTCCCCTGACAGCAGCGGTAGGAGGCGCAACGCCCACTCCTCCACCAGGTGTGTGTGTTCTCTCCTGTACCTCTTCTCCCCACCGTTTAAATATCTCTCTTCTTCATATTTCAGCTCCTGTGATGATGGACCCCAACACTGCAAAGGCCACTCTCTCTCTCTCTCTCTGATGATCTGACCACTGTGAGACTCACAGGTACAGCGCAGAACTGTCCTGACAACCCAGAGAGATTTAACGACTGTGTAAATGTGCTGGGATCTGAGGGGTTTACCTCAGGGAAACACAGCTGGGAGGTGAAGGTTGGGAATAAACGTGAGTGGATTGTAGGAGTGGTGAAAGAGTCCACCAACAGGAAGGGAGATATCACATACAGCCCAGAGGATGGACCCTGGCTCATAATGCTGAGGAATGGTGACACGTACAGTGCAGTAGGAGGTACTGACCTCACACTGAAGAGGAAACCCCAGAGCATCAGGGTGCAGCTGGAATATGACGGGGGGGAGGTGTCCTTCTTCAACTCCAGTGACATGTCACTCATTTACACTTTTAAATACACATTTACTGAGAGGGTGTTCCCATTATTCTCTCCCTGTTTGAGAGATGATGGGAATGATGAGCCCCTGAAAATCTCCCCAGTGAAAGTCTCAGTAACAGTGACATCATCCCAGTGAAGGTGTTTGTGTAAAAATGAAACTAGAAATGCTGTCAGAGATTTAGGATGTGTCTGATCTGCCTCAGCATGCCTGGCTGTTGACTTGAGCTTTGGGACACATGCTGGAGATAATCGGGGGGGGGTGTACCAGTACCCAATGGAAGATAAACAGACAGAGGTACACTGTCTCAGTGTCTAGGGACACACATCTAGCACAAAGGGGGGTGTCTGTCACAAGGGAGTAATGACTATGTGGTTATTTGCTTTTACCTGGTGCGTTTTATGCTGTAAAGGAGACTATTGTTCCCTGTTAATGTAATTTCTTATTCATCTAAACTTTGGAAACTGCAAAGGACCAAGTGCTTTCACACTTATAGGGTACTGTAGGTGAAATCCATTTCAATAATTTAAATTCATTCATTTTCTTTTCATCACCAATTATTTTGTTGAGTTACTCAACTGTACATGCATTTTTGGTCATGTGCAAGCAGGCTGTATGTTTTGGGTTCTGTTTTAAAGCATTTGAACGTTATTTTATGAAGTGTTTATACATAAAACAGATGTGCTCTTGTGGGTAAATCAAATGCTTTTATACCTGATCGATGTCATTCCTGTTGAACTGGATTCATGAGAGCGTGTACAAGCTTTAATTAGAGTCTGGGCTCTTTTCAGATTGTACTTTGCAGATGCAGTGAAGAATAAATTCACCCTGTCAGTACCATGCTGTAGGATTTACATCTGAGCCTTCAGTAGCCTTACCTGCACACCTGCCATTGGTCACAAACTCTTTACATTACGTTATTGGCATTTGGCAGACGCTCTTATCCAGAGCGACATACAGTTGATTAGACTAAGCAGGAGACAATCCTCCCCTGGAGCAATGCAGGGTTAAGGGCCTTGCTCAAGTGCCCAACGGCTGTGCGGATCTTATTGTGGCTAAACAGGGGATTAGAACCTCCAACCTTGTGGGTCCCCGCCATGTACCCTAACCACTACGATACAGGCCACCCCAACTCTTTTCATATATGCATGATAGACACTAGATATTCAGTGTAAAACTATAAAAACATGAGAATTTATGTAATTTCTTTATATTTTCATGTATATTTTGTGTACTCTGTATGTACATGCTCTGACATGAAGTGATTCTGTCTCAAATGGTTTGGAATGGTACAAGCCTCTTCTTTCATTTAAGTCTTCAACCATGTGTGTGCAGTAAATAGTTTGAGATATTGACACAGTGTTTGGATAGTTAACTTTGGTCACTTTTGCTCTGTTTGTTTGTTTGTTCAAAAAAAAAAAAAAAAAAAAATGGCCCTTGTCCTTATCTTTGTTGTACAGGTAGCAGTTGAAATTGTACTTCCCTCTAGGATCTTTCAGCGAACTTATCCCTGGTTATGGGTATGCACTTTGTTGTACGTCGCTCTGGATAAGAGCTTTTATGACACTTTTATAGGACTAGTACAGAATAAGCTGAAATTGCTTCAGAGAAGTACATTGTGCAACCACAGAACTTCCCAAGTCCTTTGAACAGACCTGATTGGCCAAAAGGGACAGTTTGTTGTCTATAATGGTGTCCAGATATTTAAACTCCTCGACTCTTTCTGTTGTTGTGGCTCTGCAGTTGGTGACCAGAGAGTAAGCATGGTGTTAATGAACACATACTGCACACCCAAAGTCTCATACCTATTATCCATTCATAGCTTATTTCATGCTCTACCTGAATACTTTTAAGAGTATATTCCATTGTAGTAAGTATAAGTGCTATGCATACAGTATGGAGGGCTGGATACAGTAGAGATTGAGATACATAAAAATGCTGGATGCTGGATATCACAATATTGTATTTCACTATACAGTGGGGGTATATTTTTAGTGCTTCTACATTAGTGTGAGTTCAACCATAAAGGTATAGGGGAAAGCTGGAGAACATTCACCCTACTACACCACTTTGTCCCAGGCCCAGCAGCCACTGAATGCTACAGTATGAAACGCTCCAAAGGGAATACATTAGAGGACTTTTATTCTGAAGCATAACCATCACCCTGCACATATATTGATAGATTACATTTCTTACATTGTTGGATATTACGAGGATGTTCCCATGTGCAAATCCAGGTGCAGTCAATGTCAGCCGTGCTTCAGACATGTGACCATCTGCAGAATCTGTTCCAGTGGGGGTGCACAGATGTCTCAGTCTCAGTGTTTTCACAGATTGAAAGTTGAGGTAACTTCGCCTGCACATCCAGCAGAGGGTGCTGTTGTGACGTGTTGAACAGGAAATGGGCACCTTTAGCGTATTCATTAAGGAGCGTGTCCATACCAGAATGCCACTCTGAATAGCGTGCCTGGCTCAAATGACAGAAACGCGGTTATTCTAAAGTCCTCCCAGGGTATCAGCCCAACCACGGTGCCTCCGGCTTTCTGCATCTCGTACAGTATTTCTGCAGCGCTTGACACCAGAGCACCAGACATTTCACATCGTACAGAGAGTGTCCGTCTGAAGAGTGTAATAATCCTATGATATACATCATCCACACAATAAAATAACAACAGTATAAGAGCAGCTACAGGTAATGCCTTTCTGTGTAACTGAGAAAAAAACTATTACTGCAGTGTTAAATTACGCATTGCTCGTAGAGAGTAACCCTGATTCTTATTAGTTGTTATTCTTCTTATTTGGGGTGGCAAGGCTCAGGCGGTAAGAGCAGTTGTCTGGCAGTCGGAGGGTAGCCGGTTTGATCCCCCGCCCGGGCTGAGTCAAAGTGTCCCTAAGCAAGACACCTAACCCCCAAATGCTCCTGACGAGCTGGTCGGTTGTCAATTGTACAACACTTTGGATAAAGGCGCTATATAAATGCCAACCATTTAAATGCTTTCCCTGGGTTTTCAAATTTTTTTTTACAGAAAACATTCCAGGCTCAAATTAGTTGCAAGTGTTGAATTGTATCTGAATCGTAAAGAACTGCTCTTTTTTAGAATCAGGCTGGCTGCCCTTTAAAGATTAGAACTGTTTGTGGCCCTGTCAAAAATCAAAAAGGCTACTGAACACCTTCAAAACACTGACAACTATGCACACCATCCAGCCCCAGCAGGCCTGGCCCTTCTCCGAGTGTACCAGGGATAGCAGCAACACGCTAACGCGGCTGCAGAGATTGTTTGTGGCCTCGATGATTTTTGGCAGCCACTATTGTATATAGGGACATGCAAGGTCGCTGGTTCGATCCCCGGTGCGGCCACAATTTGATCCGCAAAGCCTTTGGGCCCTTGAGCAAGGCCCTTAACCCTGCATTGCTCCAGGGGAGGATTGTCTCCTGCTTAGTCTAATCAACTGCACGTTGCTCTGAATAAGAGCTTCTCCCAAATGCCAATAATGTAATGTAATGTAATATAGAGTCCCTAGTACATATAAATGAAATTAATTGTTTGTGAAGCCATTCATTTGGAGGCCAGGACCTCCATGCAAGGAATCCCCTCAAACACACATTAGGTGCGTGACAGACTGATGACCTTTGATTATGACGCCCCCCGGGACTCAGGAACAGGTCATCCGGACGCTGTATGTCCGTGGCCGCTGTCGACAGAACAGGTGACACCCTTCCCCACGCGACAGGTGGGAACATACCTGTCACCTTTCACCTTGGGGTTAGTGATGGAGCAGCCAGTCTGGAACAGCATGAGTGTCAGCGAGCCGTGTCAAGCCTTATCAACACTAAGTCATGCCCATTTCCATAACGCGGAGCTGCAAACACTCATGGAGAAGTGTGCCAAAGAAAACTGAGGCTTTTATAGTTAAAGGGTATCACTGCTGAAAATTAGACTTCCAATTTCATGCTTCTAACCATACCTTTCGTTAAATATTCTTTTATGAGAATATTGTTTCACAGCAAAGAAAATCAATGGTCTTCAACAATGTTATTGCATGACTGAGGTGTCCTCCTACCTAACATCTCTTTGTTGGTTGATGCCAGCCCTCCCAGAATGTGGGAGATTCAAATGGGTTCTATTCTAACATTCTGTGTCTTATTTTGGGCCA
This sequence comes from Conger conger, assembly GCF_963514075.1. Taxonomy (NCBI): domain Eukaryota; kingdom Metazoa; phylum Chordata; class Actinopteri; order Anguilliformes; family Congridae; genus Conger; species Conger conger. The sequence goes on along the minus strand of NC_083767.1, from coordinate 60,629,523 downwards.
CAGTTTTGAAAGTTTCTATGCCCTGCTCCCCTTACTTATGAATGCAAGCCCCACCTTAATGAAACATGCGCCATGGTATTGATCAAATGGAATCCGGACCTGCTTTGTAAACTTCAAAATAAAAGTCTCATATTCAGAATCACAAAGCCAGGAGAGATAAATGATTGTGCATACTGGGGGGTCAAACGGTGGTGTTTAGAGTTTACTATATTGCATGTGTCAGCTTCATTCAATTCAGTACACATACTGCAAAGCCCCTTTGATGGTTGATTAGTAATGCCTTTAGCCCACAAGTCTAAAGCAGGATCGCAAAGTAGGAACACTCAGTTAGCTGGATAGCTGTGCCTAGATCAGCTCTTTTCACTTCAGTCCATGTTCCACATTTGAGAGGGGATCCAGGCTGTACTGAGTGCAGCCATCCAGCTGACTGAGTAACTCATCCTGCTTGGTGAAACAGGCCCCAGGGGTCACTTGTGGAAACATCTGAGAAGGTCAGCGCGCACCACGTTTGTCTTACGGTCCCCTGCTGATGAAAAGACTCCCAGTCTCCCAGTCCTCTTCCCTATCCCTGCAAGGTGAGTGGGGAACGGGTGAACCCTACAGGAATACCCATCATACCTTTGGGAAAACCAAAAGGAAACAGGAGATAGAGAGGTCCTTCTTCAGCCTCGGAAAAAGGGCCCGTGGAATCAGAGACGACTTTAGACTTTAGAAGGAGAAACGTTGGTGCGTTCTGGTCTATTACTATATGGGAAATCTACAGTAGCCTGTTAGTTGCATTAAAACCTAGCAAAAACATATATTTTCTCCCCAATGGAAACTGACTGTTCATATACATTAATTGATCAAGTTTATCCAAGTCCCTGTGATTTTAGAAAAATAACACAAATATCTTTCAGAAAGATCTTTCCACTATCTGGGAAAATGTTTTTCAGCAAATATCAGCTTTTATTTCCTGGTATTTTTATTTAGATTTGTTAAATAACTTATCAGAACATATCACCTTTTGTATCAGACCACCCAAGTTTTAGGTGAGAAAAAGTATTGGAACATGTGACTGACAGGTGTTTCTTTTTGCCCAGATGTGTCCTGTTACATTGACTAAATAGTTCTGTATGTGTACTCTTGGTTTAAGCCTGTGAAGAAATATAAATAAACCGCTGGCGTACTGAGCAACAGATATGAAACAGGTCGACCACGGAAAACAACAGCAGTTGATGACAGAGACATTGTCAGAGCTGTGAAGAAAAACCCCAAAACATCAGTCAGTGACAGGAAGTGTCATGGCTTAGGCTTGCATGGAGTGGGTTCACTAATCAGTATTGATGATGTAACTTATGATGATAGCACCAGTTTGAATTCAGTCTACAAAAGTCTACAAAAACATTCTGTCTGAAAAGTTATCGAGAAATGCGTCCAAACTAATCAGGAGGAACTTCATCATGCAGCAAGACAATGACCCAAAACACACTTACAACACAACTTCCTTCGGGGCAGGAAGTGGAAGGTTTTAGAATTCCCAAGTCAATCACCAGGCCTGAACTTAATTGAGCACGCATTTCACGTCCTGAAGAGGAGATTGAAGGGAAAAAACCCTCAAAAAAACAGCAACTGAAAGAGGCTGTGTTGTACCCCTGAATAATAATTGCGACTCAACACAGTGTTTCTCCACTGATGGCTTAATCACAAGTTCTCCCCCTACTGCACAAAGGCAGGCATGAGTAATCAATATCAGGTTAGCAGAATAAGATCGTTTTGCAGATCACTGATTTTTAACTTCATCACATTACAGACCATGAATTCAGTCTTTTTAAACTTTGCAAATTATTAGTGTATTACTTACTGTATTACAGTTTGATGATGTCCATGGGTCACAGGCTTGATGTGGTTATTGCAAGCAAGGGATATGCTACAAAATATTAAGTATTATTTACTACACTCTCTGTACCAATACTTTTGCTCACCTAGAAACTGGGTGGTCTGATACCAAAGGTGCTATGTTTTAAGTACATCCAGGTGTAAATACGGGGAAATAAAAGATTAAATTATGAACTCTTGTTTATCTTTTTATCTCAACCCCAAATGTATTCAGTGTATTACAAAGGAATTGGCCTCGCTGTCCCAAATTATCTCATTTAATTTATTTTCATACATGGCACATAAATGGATCCAGTGGTACATTACTGCATCCTGTGAATCCAATCCAGTTCAGGCACGTGACCATCTCCGTAAGAGAGAGAGGACAAACCCAGCCAAGAATCTCCCGCTGACTGAGAACTACAAACCTGTTTGTTTCTGTTTTGACGCACATTGGGTGTGTTCTGTCCCAGGTTCAGCAGCGGTGAAAGTATCAGACCGAGAGACGGAGAGACTGTAACATGGAGGCTAAAGCTTTGATTCCCGAGGATGATCTCTGTTGCTCTGTATGTTGTGACATTTTTAAAGAGCCTGTTGTTCTGAAATGCAGCCACAGCTTCTGTAGAGTGTGTCTGCAGCAGTTCTGGGAAGAGAAGAGCTCTCGAGAGTGTCCCATCTGCAGGAGAAAGGCCTCTATGGATGAACCTCCTCTAAGCCTGGCCTTAAAAAACATTGTGGAATCTTACTTAAAGCAGAAGACTGAGAGAGAAACTGCAGACAAGACTGAGGCTCGCTGTAGTCTCCATGGAGAGAAACTTGTTTTATTCTGTGAACATGACAAAGAGCCTCTCTGTCTCATCTGTCAGACTTCAAAAAGACACAGAAACCACCCGGTCTGTCCAGTGGAAGAGGCCGCTCTGGAGCTGAAGGTATTCTTTTTTCAATCATAATTTGAAATTCAAGTCAGCATTGCGTCTGAAAGTCTTGTTTTAAAGCCTCAAAACATCAAGTATTTTAGATTTCAGTACAATGCACTAGGAGTAAAATGTGGGCATGGTTAAGTCCAGATTCACAGTTGTGATTATGAGCCTTTTATAGTGAATACAGCTCCAGAAATGTAACATTGAAATACAGTGTGATTTCATAAATATATAGCAATGATGTGTGAGATTAGATACTGACAGCACAAATATAACATAATACTTTTACTCTAACAAAATAAAGGTCTAGATCTGATAAAACTACTGCCATATAAACTGTTATCTGCTTGAGAAGAGAACTGTGCAACAACCAGGAAGTGCAGAAATCTACACCGAGTGAATAACCAGTGGAGACAGAGTTGTATATACTCTCTCAAAAATGGATGTGTTAATATCGAACACAATAAATGAAGCCGGTTCTATGAATGCTTCAACATTCCTTACAGTTGGCTGTAAATGATATGCATGTACAGCCCAGTATTATTATCCTATTTTGCTGAAATATTTTATTGGTTTAATTGTGCTGAAAATGCCCAATAACATATTGTGTTATGACGCTCTATAAGAATATTTCACTGATCTTTCCTCGAGTGTAGTATTTTCCATACTACATTTCCCACAGGCTTACAGTTACAAAATTACACTGACCGTCACTAGTGTAGCAGGGGTAATACTGTGCTATTTGTGAGAATAAGTCTGAACTGGTTCATATCACTCCAGGAAGAACTCAAGCCGGCACTTAATCTTGTTAAAGAAAAACTGAAGAAGTTTACTGAGGTTGAACAAGGATGTAAGAAGACAGCAGAACACATCAGGGTGAGTAACACAATTAATAAATCTTAATAAATTTTTGATGAAAGTTGTTTGTGACATGGATAACAAACACACCAACTGCCAAGCATAAATAAGAAAACGTAGTTACACTATTCAGGTTTTAAATGGTGTTTGAATCTCAGAGTCAAGCCCAGCACACAGAGAGGCAGATAAAGGCAGAGTTTGAGAAGCTCCACCAGTTCCTGCGTGAGGAAGAGGAGGCCAGACTAGCTGCACTGAAAGAGGAAGAGGAGCAGAAGAGTCGGATAATGGAGGAGAAGCTAGAACACATCAGCGGAGACATCTCCACCCTTACAGACAAAATCACAGCTATAGAGACAGCCATGGAGACCGAAGACACCTCCATTTTAAAGGTAGGAGCTTCATTTACTGACCGAGTTTATACCGATTAACCTCAGTAAAGTAATGCCATGTGTCTTCTTCTTTCGTATATCGTCAGATGGCCAACTCAGTGACATGCAGCCACGCCCTCGTCTCCGGTCCTAAGTCGAAAAGGCCAGCTTCTGAGGGTGGGCTGTATAGGGGGCAGCCGGTGATTATGTGCTCGGCAGTCTGTTCAGGCTCGCCACACTCACATGCCGCACTATCCGATAGGCCCCACTTCTTCAGAGATGACTTGAAGCGTCCGACGCCAGAGCGCAGACGGTTCAGTGAGGTCCATAGATGGCGTGGCATGTCTTCTCCTTTTACACCGCCTCCTGGGTCCCGGATGTATCGTTGCATGCGGGAGGGCCCAGCCGTCTCCCACGTCTGTTTCCAGGATGCTGCCAGCCAGGCGTCTCTGGACAAGTCCTCAGGGATAGACTGTAGCATCTCCTGTGCTGCCTTGTTGTAGGGATGGCGAGACTTAAGCCTGCATGGTGGTGCCGGTGTTGTTGTGGCTTTGTGTAGGATGTGCCAGTCGTGCTTCTGGGCTTTTCTTGCCAGGGCGAGGGTAGCCGCATCCCGTCGGAGACTGGCTGGGGCGATTCCAGCTAGGACTGGCAGGTAGGACACAGGGGTGGGTTTCAGACAACCAGTAACTATACGGAGGGCGCTGTTGATGACCGTATCTACCTTGTTCACATGTGGACTTCTGCTCCAGGCTGGGGCACAGTATTCTGCTACGGGTAAGACCAGGGCTTGCGTGGATATGCGTAGGGTCTGGGGGGAAGCTCCCCAAGTCGAACCCGCCAGGCGGCGGATGAGCGAGACCCTTGCTGTTGTCTTGGCCTTCACTTCATCCAGGTGTTGCTTGTAGGACAGTGTCCGGTCCAAGCATACGCCGAGGTACTTGGGGGCTTGCTGGAACTCCAGGCGGTTGTTGCCAACATGCACGTCCAGTTCCCTTCTTGCTTCCCGATTGTTAAGGTGGTAAGCTGCAGACACTGTCTTGCCCATGCTGAGCTGAAGGTGCCACTTCTGGAGGTAGTCTGCCAGGATGCCCATGTCTCGGTTGAGGCCATCTTCCATCGCCTTCCATGTTGGGCGGCGAAGCATGATGGCCAAGTCGTCCGCATAGCCATACTTGGTAGATGTTGTATCTGGCAGGTCGTGAATGTATATGTTGAACAACATTGGTGAGAGGACGGAGCCTTGCGGGACACCGTTCTTCAACTTTCTGAGCCTGCTGGTCTGGCCATCGCTGGTCTGTAGGATGAAGCTACGGTTCGATAGCATCTCCATAATGAACCTCACCATGTGCCGGTCCGGGATTGTCCTCAACAGTTTCAGATGTAGTCCACGGTGCCACACGGTGTCATAGGCGGCTGTCAGGTCCAGGAATACTACTCCAGCTTTTTCGTTATCCTGAAAGCTGTCCTCGATGTCCTGAGTGAGTAGCGTTACCTGATCCACTGTTGACCTGCCTCGGCGGAAGCCGGCTTGTTCCGGTGGGAGTTGTGGGTCCACCACTGGCTCGATGCGGCTATGAATCAGCCTCTCCAGGATCTTATATGGGACACAGAGCAGAGAGATGGGCCTGTAGGACTTCGGGTCTTCGGCGGGTTTGTTCGGCTTTGGCAAGGCTATGACGGAAGCACGGCGCCAGGTCTTTGGGAGCTTGGACCTCCGGAAGCATGATGAGAAGAACGAGCATAGCCAGTAAGATGTTCTTTCACTTTGGTGTATGACAAACTCTGGGTGGATATTGTCTCGACCTGATGACTTGCCCGGCTTCAGTTTGTTGATTGCTGCACTTAGTTCGGCTACTGTGAAGTCTCCTGAGAGGTTAGCATCGACGCTGGCTGCCTTGGAGAGAGACGATACCTCACACGAGGTCAATCGTGTGACGTTTCTGTCAGCATCAGGGAAGCGACCATTTTTCAGGAGCTGGGAAGCAATGGCATCTGCTGTCACTGGACACCTGCGGGGGGTTGTTTTTCTCCCTGAGAGCAGGTTGATGGTCTGCCACGCCTTCCGGCTAGAGTGGGTGAAGTCGATAGCTTCCACTACTTCAGTCCACCTGGCCCTTCGGGTGTCGTCCAGCTTCTGCAATAGGGTTGTTGCTGTTGCGTCCATTTCTTCCCTGGAGCTTGCCTGCTGGTGTTGGCGCAGCAGGCAGCTGCACTCCTCATCCCAGCCCGGGATGTAGTTCTTATTGTAGCCACGTGGGATGTTGTGCTTTGCTGCCCTGAGGAGGACTTCACAGTAGGCGGCGTATGCAGCATCCACATCAGCTGCTTCTGGGTCCAGGAGACCAGCAGTTCTTCTTTCCGTTTCCCCCATAAACTGCCGCCAGTTCGCCTTCCTGAAGTTCCATCTCCTGACCGGTTTGCCAGATACCGGCTGTACCAGTGATGGTACTTTGATGATGGATGGCCGGTGGTGTGAACGAGGGAACATGTCCAAGACACGTCTCTCCGGTTTCAGGTCGTTACTGCGGCATACAGCAAAGGCCAGGTCTGGGTTGGTGTGAGAGTTCCAGCGTGCAGAAAAGAAGCTTGGGGGCTCCTTTGGGTCGAAGAGCAGCAGTGCCTCAGCGTTAGAAGCCCACTCACTCAGCGCTTCACCATCCTGTGATGTGTGGTTGTAGCCCCAATCTGTATGTTGGCAATTGAAGTCACCTGCATAGATGGCGGGAGGAGTCACAGATGGTAGTGATGATACAGTCAGCACAGTTGGTGGGGGCTTGTATACATTCACAACAGATGTTTCTTGGATTTTGGTGACCAGCCACTCAATGTTGCAGCCGGGTGGAGATTGACTGGTGGCTGACCAGCTCAATCCTTCCCGGACAAAGGTTGCCATTCCATGCTTCTTGCTGTGGATGGATCCGGTGAGGAAGAACCCAGGCAGTTTGAGGTTGTTGTCAGAAACCCAGTGTGTCTCTTGCAGGAGAATAGCTGCCACTTTGTTGGAATCGGCAAGATGCCTGATGACTTCGAGTTTGGCGATGGTAAGGCCCTCGACGTTGAGTTGGAGCACCGACAGACCTTGGTTTTCGACGGTGGGGGTGTCCGCCTGTCCTGGCGAGGACGTTCTCTGCCTTGGTCTTGGCCTCGGCTTGTACCTTGGTCCGCCAGCTCGACGATTCTTTGGCGACATTAGTTTCATGAGTTGGTCTCGCACCATTTCTCACTACTCACAGGAGAGGCCGCGTGAAGGCTGTCGTCTTCTCTGCCATGTGTGTGACTGTTATCATCCTCTTCACTTTCATTAACATGGCTCCTGCTGTTTCTCACCTATTGTTTCTCATAATGGAATGGACTGAATACATTTATACACTCACAATGATGCTCTTATTGTGTGTTTTTTTCAGAGCTACAACAACATCAAGGAAAGGTATGTGGACTCTCAGCTCATTTCATCTTGTGTGTTTAAGTCTCTTCAGTTCCCGATGCTGACTCCTGCCTGTCGTTACAGAGCCCAGTGCACACTGCAGGACCCAGAGCTGCTCTCAGGGGCGCTGATAGACGTGGCCAAACACCTGGGCAACCTGACATTCAGAGTCTGGGAGAAGATGCTGGGGATGGTGCAGTACAGTGAGTATCTGGGCCAGATGCTGAAATCAGGTTTTTTTTACAAACATTTAATGAACACATGAAAGAGGAGGAACAGGCTGCATGTTGACATGGTGCTGAAGATAAACAGCACAGAGTCATCCAGTCTCAGAGCAGGGAGATCCTGAGGGCTGCACTGCACTGCTCGCAGTTTAATATCAGAACACACGCAGACACAGAATTAACACACAATGTAAAACCTCATCAATAATATGCTTTATTAGCTGTGAGAATTGTTTGCATTGAATTTGCAATGATGTGTTCATTGATTCATGACTTTTCATAATGCAAATAGGTTTTATATTTAAAATATTAATCACTATAACTACAGTATATTATTATCCATAACTAGTATATGTCATTTCCTGTGTATGGGACCTAATCTGAATAGAGTATGTGAAATGTTCCTGCCACACGCCATGGGCGGACACAAGAGATGGACACAGGAAGGTCGTTATGATCGGAGCCATTCGCAGACTCCAAGATGTAATAAATAACAAGCTTCAATCAAAGTGCCACAGAAATAGTTCAGTGCAGGGCAATGAGGGCAATACAGGCAAGGCAGTTTGAGTCCAAAGGGTCAGAGTCCAAACAACCAGAGCAGTGTGGAGAAGGCAGGGTGGGGTGTGGGGGGTGTGGACAGGTAACCAGAGCAGTGTGGAGAAGGCAGGGTGGGGTGTGGGGTGTGGGGTGTGGACAGGTAACCAGAGCAGTGTGGAGAGGGCAGGGTGGGGTGTGGGGGGGTGGACAGGTAACCAGAGCAGTGTGGAGAAGGCAGGGTGGGGTGTGGGGTGTGGGGGGTGTGGACAGGTAACCAGAGCAGTGTGGAGAAGGCAGGGTGCGGGGTGGGGTGTGGGGGGGGGGGTGGCAGGTAATCGGGAGAAAGGGAAAACATGGAATGGAACATTGACATAAAACACATAGAAAAGTATAATCAGGGAAATGAACTACAACAGAGGCACGGAACGTGACAGGAAAACATGAAACTAAACATTTAACAACACAAATACAAGCTATGATACAAGCTATGATACAATAACACGAGACGTGAGGCAGCACTGGCATTTTAATAAATAAAAAATAAAAAAATTGGAATAAAAAAATTCATAAAAAAAAAAAATATAATAATAAGCTTAATTTGTATGCATACATAAAATGTAGCTCAAAGGGCTTTGCATTCAGCTAGTTACAAATAGTTATAAAAACAACACATTGTAGATAAAATATAATAATAATAAATACTGTGATTGTGGAAATACATTCACACAACAAACAAATAACAAGACAAGACAAACACTAACACGACTGCCTTAAAGGAGTGACGGTCTTAAAAGAAAGCTCCCTCAGTCTCTTTTGGTGGTGTAGTTGGCCAGGGCCCCGGCCGGGATATTTCATGCTGCCAGTTGCACCTCCCCTGACAGCAGCGGTAGGAGGCGCAACGCCCACTCCTCCACCAGGTGTGTGTGTTCTCTCCTGTACCTCTTCTTCCCACCGTTTAAATATCTCTCTTCTTCATATTTCAGCTCCTGTGATGATGGACCCTAACACTGCACATGCCTATCTCTCTCTCTCTCTGATGATCTGACCACTGTGAGACACACAGGTACAGCACAGAACTGTCCTGACAACCCAGAGAGATTTTACTACTATGTGTTTGTGTTGGGATCTGAGGGGTTTACCTCAGGGAAAAACAGCTGGGAGGTGAAGGTTGGGAATAAACGTCAGTGGGATGTAGGAGTGGTGAAAGAGTCCACCAACAGGAAGGGAGATATCACATACAGCCCAGAGGATGGACCCTGGCTCATAAGGCTGAGGAATGGTGACACGTACAGTGCAGTAGGAGGTACTGACCTCACACTGAAGAGGAAACCCCAGAGCATCAGGGTGCAGCTGGAATATGACAGGGGGGAGGTGTCCTTCTTCAACTCCAGTGACATGTCACTCATTTACACTTTTAAACACACATTTACTGAGAGGGTGTTCCCATTCTTCTCTCCCTGTTTGAGAGATGATGGTAAGAACGATGAGCCCCTGACAATCTGCCCAGTGAAAGTCTCAGTAACAGTGACGTCATCCCAGTGAAGGTGAGGGGGGGGGGGGGGGGGGTTGATGGTGTACCAGTACCCAATGGAAGATAAACAGACAGAGGTACACTGTCTCAGTGTCTAGACAGGTACACACATCTAGCACAAAGGGGGGTGTCTGTCACAAGGGAGTAATGACAATGTGCTTATTTGCTTTTACCTGGTGTGTTTCATGCTGTAAAGGAGACTATTGTTTCTTGTTAATGTAATTTCTTATTCATCTGAACTTTGGAAACTGCAAAGGACCAAGTGCTTTCACACTTATAGGGTACAAAAGGTGAAATCCATTTCAATAATTTAAATTAATAAATTTTCTTTTCATCACCAATTCTTTTGTTGAGTTACTCTACTGTACATGCATTTTTGGTCATGTGCATGCAGGCTGTATCTTTTGGGTTCTGTTTTGAAGCATTTGAACTTTATTTTATGAAGTGTTTATACATAAAACAGATGCGCTCTTGTAGGTAAATCAAATGCTTTCATACCTGATGGATGTCATTCCTGTTGAACTGGATTCATGAGAGGGTGTACAAGCTTTAATTAGAGTCTGGGCTCTTTTCAGATTGTACTTTGCAGATGCAGTGAAGAATAAATTCACCCTGTCAGTACCATGCTGTAGGATTTACATCTGAGCCTTCAGTAGCCTTACCTGCACACCTGCCATTGGTCTATAACTCTTTTCATATGTGCATGATATGTTTTTATTGAATGTAGGATGTAATGATGATGTATGGGAAACAAGTCCACTATAGACACTAGATATTCAGTGTAAAACTATAAAAACATAAGGCTTTATGTAATTTCTTTATATTTTCATGTATATTTTGTGTACTCTGTATGTACATGCTCTGACATCAATTGATTCTGTCTCAAATGGTTTGGAATGGTACAAGCCTCTTCTTTCATTTAAGTCTTCAGCCAGGTGTGCAGTAAATAGTTTGAGATATTGACACTTTTATAGGACTAGTACAAAATAGGCTGAAATTGCTACAGAGAAGTACATTGTGCAAGCTAGCAACCACAGAACTTCTCAAGTCCTTTGAACAGGCCTGATTGGCCAAAAGGGACAGTTTGTTGTCTATAATGGTGTCCAGATACTTAAACTCCTCGATTCTCTCTGTTGTTGTGGCTCTGCAGTTGGTGTCCAGAGAGTAAGCTATGCGTTATTGAACACATACTGCACACCCAAAGTTTCATACCTATTATCCATTCAAAACCTATTTCATGCTCCAACTGAATACTTTTAAGAGCATATTCATATCCATTTTAAGTGCTATACATACAGTATGCAGGGCAGGATACAGTAGAGATTAAGATACATAAAAATGCTGGATGCTGGATATCACAATATTGTATTTCACTATACAGTGGGGGTATATTTTTAGTGCTTCTACATTAGTGTGAGTTCAACCATAAAGGTATAGGGGAAAGCTGGAGAACATTCACCCTACTACACCACTTTGTCCCAGGCCCAGCAGCCACTGAATGCTACAGTATGAAACGCTCCAAAGGGAATACATCAGAGGACTTTTATTCTGAAGCATAACCATCACCCTGCACATATATTGATAGATTACATTTCTTCCAGTGTTGGATATGACGAGGATGTTCCCATGTGTAAATCCAGGTGCAGTCAATGTCAGGCGTGCTTCAGACATGTGACCATCTGCAGAATCTGTTCCAGTGGGGGTGCAGAGATGTCTCAGTCTCAGTGTTTTCACAGATTGAAAGTTGAGGTAACTTCGCCCGCACATCCAGCAGAGGGTGCTGTTGTGACGTGTTGAACAGGAAATGGGCACCTTTAGCGTATTCATTAAGGTGCGTGTTGATACCAGAATGCCACTCTGAATAGCGTGCCTGGCATTCCAGGCTCAAATTAGTTGCAAGTGTTGAATTGTATCTGAATCGTAAAGTACTGCTCTTTTTTAGAATCAGGCTGGCTGCCCTTTAAACATTAGAACTGTTTGTGGCCCTGTCAAAAATCAAAAAGGCTACTGAACACCTTCAAAACACTGACAACTATGCACACCATCCAGCCACAGCAGGCCTGGCCCTTCTCCGAGCATACCAGGGATAGCAGCAACACGCTAACACGGCTGCAGAGATTGTTTGTGGGCCCTCTATGATTTGTGGCAGCCGCTACTGTATATAGGGACATGCAAGGTCGCTGGTTCGATTCCCAGTGTAGCCAAAGTAAGATCCGCACAGCCGTTGGGCCCTTGAGCAAGGCCCTTAACCCTGCATTGCTCCAGGGGAGGATTGTCTCCTGCTTAGTCTAATCAACTGTACGTCACTCTGGATAAGAGCGTCTGCCAAATGCCAATAATGTAATGTAATGTAATATAGAGTCGCTAGTACATATAAATTAAATTAATTGTTTGTGAAGCCATTCATTTGGAGGCCAGGACCTCCATGCAAGGAATCCCCTCAAACACACATTAGGTGCGTGACAGACTGATGACCTTTGATTATGACGCCCCCCGGGACTCAGGAACAGGTCATCCGGACGCTGTATGTCCGTGGCCGCTGTCGACAGAACAGGTGACACCCTTCCCCACGCGACAGGTGGGAACATACCTGTCACCTTTCACCTTGGGGTTAGTGATGGAGCAGCCAGTCTGGAACAGCATGAGTGTCAGCGAGCCGTGTCAAGCCTTATCAACACTAAGTCATGCCCATTTCCATAACGCGGAGCTGCAAACACTCATGGAGAAGTGTGCCAAAGGAAACTGAGGCTTTTATAGTTAAAGGGTAACACTGCTGAAAATTAGACTTCCAATTTCGTGCTTCTTACCATACCTTTTGTTAAATATTCTTTTCTGAGAATATTGTTTCACAGCAAAGAAAATCAATGGTCTTCAACAATGTTATTGCATGACTGAGGTGTCCTCCTACCTAACATCTGTTTGTTGGTTGATGCCAGCCCTTCCAGAATGTGGGAGATTCAAATGGGTTCTATTCTAACATTCTGTGTCTTATTTTGGGCCACAGTTTTGAAAGTTTCTATGCCCTGCTCCCCTTACTTATGAATGCAAGCCCCACCTTAATGAAACATGCGCCATGGTATTGATCAAATGGAATCCGGACCTGCTTTGTAAACTTCAAAATAAAAGTCTCATATTCAGAATCACAAAGCCAGGAGAGATAAATGATTGTGCATACTGGGGGGTCAAACGGTGGAGTTTATAGTTTACTATATTGCATGTGTCAGCTTCATTCAATTCAGTACACATACTGCAAAGCCCCTTTGATGGTTGATTAGTAATGCCTTTAGCCCACAAGTCTAAAGCAGGATCGCAAAGTAGGAACACTCAGTTAGCTGGATAGCTGTGCCTAGATCAGCTCTTTTCACTTCAGTCCATGATCCAGATTTGAGAGGCGGTTCCAGGCTGTACTGAGTGCAGCCATCCAGCTGACTGAGTAACTCATCCTGCTTGGTGAAACAGGCCCCAGGGGTCACTTGTGGAAACATCTGAGAAGGTCAGTCCGCACCACGTTTGTCTTACGGTCCCCTGCTGATGAAAAGACTCCAAGTCTCCCAGTCCTCTTCCCTATCCCTGCAAGGTGAGTGGGGAACGGGTGATACCTGCAGGAATACCCATCATACCTTTGGGAAAACCAAACGGAAACAGGAGGTAGAGAGGTCCTTCTTCAGCCACGGAAAAAGGGCAGCGGAATCAGAGACGACTTTAGACTTCAGAAGGAGAAACGTTGGTGCGTTCTGGTCTATTACTATATGGGAAATCTACAGTAGCCTGTTAGTTGCATTAAAACCTAGCATAAACATATATTTTCTCCCCAATGGAAACTGACTGTTCATATACATTAATTGATCAAGTTTATCCAAGTCCCTGTGATTTTAGAAAAATAACACAAATATCTTTCAGAAAGATCTTTCCACTATCTGGGAAAATGTTTTTCAGCAAATATCAGCTTTTATTTCCTGGTATTTTTATTTAGATTTGTTAAATAACTTATCAGAACATATCACCTTTTGTATCAGACCACCCAAGTTTTAGGTGAGAAAAAGTATTGGAACATGTGACAGACAGGTGTTTCTTGTTGCCCAGATGTGTCCTGTTACATTGACTAAATAGTTCTGTATGTGTACTCTTGGTTTAAGCCTGTGAAGAAATATAAATAAACCGCTGGCGTAATGAGCAACAGATATGAAACAGGTCGACCACGGAAAACAACAGCAGTTGATAACAGAGACATTGTCAGAGCTATGAAGAAAAACCCCAAAACATCAGTCAGTGACAGGAAATGTCATGGCTTAGGCTTGCATTCAGTGGGTTCACTAATCTGTATTGATGATGTAACTTATGATGATAGCACCAGTATGAATTCAGTCTACAAAAGTCTACAAAAACATTCTGTCTGAAAAGTTATCGAGAAATGCGTCCAAACTAATCAGGAGGAACTTCATCATGCAGCAAGACAATGACCCAAAACACACTTACAACACAACTTCCTTTGGGGCAGGAAGTGGAAGGTTTTAGACTTCCCAAGTCAATCACCAGGCCTGAACTTAATTGAGCACGCATTTCACGTCCTGAAGAGGAGATCGAAGGGAAAAAACCCTCAAACAAACAGCAACTAAAAGAGGCTGTGTTGTACCCCTGAATAATAATTACGACTCAACACACAGTGTTTCTCCACTGATGGCTTCATCACAAGTTCTCCCCCTACTGCACAAAGGCAGGCATGAGCAATCAATATCAGGTTAGCAGAATAAGATCGTTTTGCACATCACTGATTTTTAACTTCATCACATTACAGACCAGGAATTCAGTCTTTTTAAACTTCACCAATTATGAGTGTATTACTGCTTTTCACTTGACACAGCTGCAGTAAAAGCCTGGAAAGGCATCACAAAAAGATTAATACAACAGTTTGATGATGTCAATGGGTCACAGGCTTGATGTGGTTATTGCAAGCAAGGGATGTGCTACAAAATATTAAGTATTATTTACTTTATTACTCTCCGTACCAATACTTTTGCTCACCTAGAAATTGGGTGGTCTGATACCAAAGGTGCTATGTTTTAAGTACATCCAGGCGTAAATACGGGGAAATAAAAGATTAAATTATGAGCTCTTGTTTATCTTTTTATCCCAACCCCAAATGTATTCAGTGTATTACCAAGGAAATTAGCCTCGCTGTCCCAAATGATCTCATTTAATTTATTTTAATACATGGCACATAAATGGATCCAGTGGTACATTACTGCATCCTGTAAATCCAATCCAGTTCAGGCACGTGAACATCTCCATAAGAGAGAGAGGACAAACCCAGTCAAGAATCTCCCACTGACTGAGAACTACAAACCTGATCTGCAGGTTTGTACCTGTTTTGACGCACATTGGGTGTGTTCTGTCCCAGGTTCAGCAGCGGTGAAAGTATCAGACCGAGAGACGGAGAGACTGTAACATGGAGGCTAAAGCTTTGATTCCTGAGGGCGATCTCTGTTGCTCTGTATGTCGTGACATTTTTAAAGAGCCTGTTGTTCTGAAATGCAGCCACAGCTTCTGTAGAGTGTGTCTGCAGCAGTGCTGGGAAAAGAAGAGCTCTCGAGAGTGTCCCATCTGCAGGAGAAAGGCCTCTATGGATGATCCTCCTCTAAACCTGGCCTTAAGAAGCATTGTGGAGTCTTACTTAAAGCAGAAGACTGAGCCAGAAACTAAAGACAAGACTAAGGCTCGCTGTAGTCTTCACGGAGAGAAACTTGTTTTATTCTGTGAACATGACAAAGAGCCTCTCTGTTTCATCTGTCAGACTTCAAGAAAACACAGAAACCACCCAGTCTGTCCAGTGGAAGAGGCCGCTCTGGAGCTGAAGGTATTCTTTTTTAAATCATAATTAAAAATTAAAGTCAGCATTGTATCTGAAAGTCTTGTTTTAAAGCCTCAAAACATCCAGTATTTTAGATTTCAGTACAATGTACTAGGAGTAAAATGTGGGCATGGTTAAGTCCAGATTCACAGTTGTGATTATGGGCTTTTTATAGTGAATACAGCTCCATAAATGTAACATTGAAATACAGTGTGATTTCATAAATATATAGCAATGATGTGTGAGATTAGATACTGACAGCACAAATATAGCACAAGATCTTTACTCTAACAAAATGAAGGTCTAGATCTGATAAAACTACTGTCATATAAACTGTTATCTGCTTGAGGAGAGAACTGTGCAACAACCAGGAAGTGCAGAAATCTACACTGAGTGAATAACCAGTGGAGACAGAGCTGTAAATACTCTCTCAAAATGGATGTGTTAATATCGAACACAATAAATCAAGCCGGTTCTATGAATGCTTCAACATTCCTTACAGTTGGCTGTAAATTATTTGTATGTACAGCCCAGTATTATTATCCTATTTTGCTGAAATATTTTATTGGTTTAATTGTGCTGAAAATGCACAATAACATATTGTGTTATGACGCTCTATAAGAATATTTCACTGATCTTTCCTCGAGTGTAGTCTTTTCCATACTACATTTCCCACAGGCTTACACTTACAAAATTACACTGACCGACACTAGTGTAGCAGGGTAATACTGTGCTATTTGTGAGAATAAGTCTTAACTGATTCATATCACTCCAGGAGGAACTCAAGCCGGCACTTAAACTTGTTAAAGAAAAACTGAAGAAGTTTACTGAGGTTGAACAAGAATGTAAGAAGAGAGCAGAACACATCAGGGTGAGTAACACAACTAGTAAATATGTAGTATTTTTGATGAATGTTGTGTGTGACATGGATAACAAACACACTAACTGCCATACATAAATAACAAAGCGTAGTTACACTATTCAGGTTTAAAATGGTGTTTGAATCGCAGAGTCAAGCCCAGCACACAGAGAGGCAGATAAAGGCAGAGTTTGAGAAGCTCCACCAGTTCCTGCGTGAGGAAGAGGAGGCCAGACTAGCTGCACTGAAAGAGGAAGAGGAGCAGATGAGTCGGATAATGGAGGAGAAGCTAGAACACATCAGTGGAGACATCTCCACCCTTACAGACAAAATCACAGCTCTAGATACGGCCATGGAGACCGAAGACACCTCCATTTTAAAGGTAGGAGCTTCATTTACTGACCAAGTTTATACCGATGTACCTCAGTAAAGTAACGTCATGTGTACTGACTGTTATCATCCTCTTCACTTTCATTAACATGGCTCCTGCTGTTTCTCACCTATTGTTTCTCATAATGGAATGGACTGAATACATTTATACACTCACAATGATGCTCTTATTGTGTGTGTTTTTCAGAGCTACAACAACATCAAGGAAAGGTATGTGGACTCTCAGCTCATTTCATCTTGTGTGTTTAAGTCTCTTCAGTTCCCGATGCTGACTGACTCCTGCCTGTCGTTACAGAGCCCAGTGCACACTGCAGGACCCAGATCTGCTCTCAGGGGCGCTGATAGACGTGGCCAAACACCTGGGCAACCTGACGTTCAGAGTCTGGGAGAAGATGCTGGGGATGGTGCAGTACAGTGAGTATCTGGGCCAGATGCTGAAATCAGGTTTTTTTTACAAACATTTAATGAACACATGAAAGAGGAGGAACAGGCTGCATGCTGACATGGTGCTGAAGATGAACAGCACAGAGTCATCCAGTCTCAGAGCAGGGAGATCCTGAGGGCTGCACTGCACTGCTCGCAGTTTAATATCAGAACTCACGCAGACACAGAATTAACACACAATGTAAAACCTCATCAATAATATGCTTTATTAGCTGTGAGAATTGATTGTATTGAATTTGCAATTATGTGTTCATTGATTCATGACTTCATAATGCAAATAGGTTTCATATTTAAAATATGAATCACTATAACTACAGTATATTATTATCCATAAGTAGTATATGTAATTTCCTGTGTATGGGACCTAATCTGAATAGAGTATTTGAAATGGTCCTGCCACATGCCATGGGCGGACACAAGAGATGGACACAGGGAGTTATGTTATGATCGGAGCCATTCGCAGACTCCAAGATGTAATAAATAACAAGCTTCAATCAAAGTGCCACAGAAATAGTTCAGTGCAGGGCAATAAGGGCAATACAGGCAAGGCAGTTTGAGTCCAAAGGGTCAGAGTCCAAACAACCAGAGCAGTGTGGAGAAGGCAGGGGGGGGTGTGTGGGGGTGTGGACAGGTAACCAGAACAGTGTGGAGAAGGTAGGGTGAGGTGTGGGGTGTGGGGGGGGTGTGGACAGGTAACCAGAGCAGTGTGGAGAAGGCAGGGTGCGGTGTGGGGGGTGTGGACAGGTAACCAGAGCAGTGTGGAGAAGGCAGGGTGCGGTGTGGGGGGTGTGGACAGGTAACCAGAGCAGTGTGGAGAAGGCAGGGTGCGGTGTGGGGGGTGTGGACAGGTAACCAGAGCAGTGTGGAGAAGGCAGGGTGGGGTGTGGGGTGTGGGGGGTGTGGACAGGTAACCAGAGCAGTGTGGAGAAGGCAGGGTGGGGTGTGGGGTGTGGACAGGTAACCAGAGCAGTGTGGAGAAGCTAGGGTGGGGTGTGGGGTGGGGGGGTGTGGACAGGTAACCAGAGCAGTGTGGAGAAGGCAGGGTAGAGATATATAAAATGTATATATAAATATATAAAAAATATATAAAAATGCTGGATGCTGGATATCACAATATTGTATTTCACTATACAGTGGGGGTATATTTTTAGTGCTTCTACATTAGTGTGAGTGCTACCATAAAGGTATAGGGGAAAGCTGGAGAACATTCACCCTACTACACCACTTTGTCCCAGGCCAAGCAGCCACTGAATGCTACAGTATGAAACGCTCCATTTACATTTACATTTTAGTCATTTGGCAGACGCTTTTAATCCAAAGCGATTTACAAGTGCATAGGTTCTACAAGTCAAAAGTCTACAAGTCTACAAGTCTATAAGTCAAAGCATCACATCCAGAAACTAGCAAAATACACATGAAATGCTGTTCTAAACATAGTTGTCATCATAAGTGCATTTTTTTTTTTTTTTTTTTTTTTGGGGGGGGCGGGAATACATCAGAGGACATTTATTCTGAAGCATAACCATCACCCTGCACATATCTTGATAGATTACATTTCTTACATTGTTGGATATGACGAGGATGTTCCTATGTGTCAATCCAGGTGCAGTCAATGTCAGCCGTGCTTCAGACATGTGACCATCTGCAGAATCTGTTCCAGTGGGGGTGCAGAGATGTCTCAGTCTCAGTGTTTTCACAGATTGAAAGTTGAGGTAACTTCGCCCGCACATCCAGCAGAGGGTGCTGTTGTGACGTGTTGAACAGGAAATGGGCACCTTTACTGTATTCATTAAGGAGCGTGTCAATACCAGAATGCCACTCTGAATAGCGTGCCTGGCTCAAATGACAGTAACACGGATATTCCAAAGTCCTCCCAGGGTATCAGCCCAACCACGGTGCCTCCGGCTTTCTGCATCTCGTACAGTATTTCTGCAGCGCTTGACACCAGAGCACCAGACATTTCACATCATACAGAGAGTCTCCGTCTGTGTGTCTGTATTTGTCTGTGTGTGTCTGTGAGTGTCTCTGTCTGTGTGTCTGTGTGTGTCCGTCTCTGTGTGTCTGTCTGTGTGTGTCTGTGTGTGTCTGTGTCTCTGTTCCTCCGTGTAGTTACTGTGGGGCAGGGGTGCACAACTCCGGTCCTGCACGGCCAATCTGTGCACAGCTTTTTGTTCCAAATGATGGCCTTTGTTTTAGTTTTAGTTTAGACATTTCTATAAACTATGCTTGCAGTCTGTGTCTGTAGCCGGTGCATATACAAATATCAGATAAAGACATGATTGGGCTACAATCGATAAGATTCTTGTTAAAACATTGTTACAAGAGCATTGTACAAAAAGTATAGGAACAGCAAGGTCAATTCTTTTATTTTTGCTCTACACTGAAGACAATAGAGTTTGAGGTCAAAAGATGTACATGAGAGATCCGAATTTCAGATTTTCATTTGTTAAATAACTTATCATAACATATCACCTTTTGTATTAGACCACCCAATTTTTAGGTGAGAAAAAGTATTGGAACATGTGACTGACAGGTGTTTCTTGTTGCCCAGGTGTGTCCTGTTACATTGACTAAATAGTTCTGTGTGTGAACTCTTGGTTTAAACCTTGGATTTTGCCTGTGAAGAAATATAAATAAACCGCTGGTGTACTGAGCAACAGATATGAAACAGGTCGACCACGGAAAACAACAGCAGTTGATGACAGAGACATTGTCAGAGCTATGAAGAAAAACCCCAAAACATCAGTCAGTGACAGGAAGTGTCATGGCTTAGGCTTGCATGGAGTGGGTTCACTAATCAGTATTGATGATGTAACTTATGATGATAGCACCAGTATAAATTCAGTCTACAAAAGTCTACAAAAACATTCTGTCTGAAGATTTATCGAGAAATGCATCCAAACTAATTAGGAAGAACTTCATCATGCAGCAAGACACAACTTCATTCGGGGCAGGAAGTGGATGGTTTGAGACTGGCCAAGTCAATCACCAGACCTTAACTTAATTGAGCACGCATTTCACGTCCTGAAGAGGAGATTGAAGGGAAAAAACCCTCGAAACAAACAGCAACTGAAAGAGGCTGTGTTGTGTAAAACCCCACAGCTAACCCAATGACGGAATTTAGCGGGGGCCGAAGGGGTTTTGCGTGCTTGTCCTTCTGGCGTTGCTGGGAGAACATTAGTTGGGTTAATTATTATCCTCCGTACAAGAACAGAGCACAATTATGTTTAAGAATATACTGGGTCCGTTGCCATGGGTCGGATATGGATTGACCTGCCCCATAGCCCGCTTATAGCTGGCCAGAAACGGATCAGTACAATTCTTAATATTCTCCGTTCTCAAACGGGGCCGTATTGTACGCTTAGTGGTTACTATAGTTTTACTCGTTTATCTGACTCCATTTAAAATATAATTTAGAAATTTGGGTTTGCAACTTACGCGGACCTCGGGAGTGATTACATTCAACTTGTACCTGCGCCACCATTACTCAATAGATGCTCCCGGTATTAGCATTACTGCTGAAATCTCAGTTCGGTGGAGAACTCAGAGGCTGCGGGTCCAGTCAACACAATACATGCAAACCTGCCATGATAGTTGCGAGCCCAGGTCGGCGTAGCATTGTCTGGGCTCCTTAGAGCTAATTTGGCAGGAACCAGCGCCGTAACGCCCATGGGTTCCCTTCGCACCAAATCACAAGAGCCTTGCGTCGCCCGACCCTTAAGGGACAGAAATTGCTGGCCTCACAACTTAGAACTACCACAGGTGTACCGCCCCGCCGATCGTCGGTCTTTGGCCACCATTTCCCCCTGAGTATTTCAGTTGTAATTTAGGCTGAAAAGGTACAAGATGAATTAGAGTCATGTAGATCACGCAAGTTACAAAGAAAATAGTTTATTCGCAGACAGGTAGGTTATTAGCTTTAGAATATCACAATCAAGTATAAAATACACAAATTAAGAATAGAGATAGAGTAAATAATCATACCTAGCCTGCTTGGACTACACACAAACACAGAGTATAGGATATGCCGTATGGAAAGTCGAATACGATCTTCCTGATACTTACATACACGTACAATATGCTGTGTGGGAAGTCGAATACGATCTTCCACTGCTACACATACATACATACATACAAACATACATACACAAGACATGTTGTGTGGGAAGTCGAATACGATCTTCCCAGATTGGTCTGTCTCCCTTGCTTTTATGCCAAATCATACGTTTGGAACCAGGCGGCAGTGCCATAAATCAACCCGGAGGGGTGGTCAAATCTGGAATTTAGACCCCCACCGTTGGGGGTTGTTGAGTAGGGAAAATGAGATGATTACCAGGAGAGGACGTGTAGGTTTTCCCTTGGGATACTGAAACTATAGTTTATTAAATTCCATTTGGTATGAAATGTATCTCATCCGATTCCTTGATTTTATCAGATCACATCCATACCAAACAGATTACCCTTATATTTTATTATGTTGCAGTTATCATGAAACTTCCCTCCTGATTATCCATTTTACCTGCAATTCCTGTTACCATTACATAAGACTTAATGCAATAATACAAGGATCACATGGGCAATGTTTTCAAGGTGTTACCGGGTCTATTTACTATCTTAATAGCAGTTTTGAATATTTAATCTAAGAGAGCAGTCACCGGTGTAATGACAGCAGTGCCCAAATGAGGGCACTGTGGCATTGTCCGGAGTCTTCCCCCTTGGAAGTGACCAGGAATGGGGTCACAGGGAGGTCACCAATGTTCGGGAGGATTCTTTTCCCATGACCCAACTGGCCTTGGACCACTCATACATCTTAACTCCCCAACAGGTAGTCTAAACAACATTGGAACCCCAGCTCTCAGGCCCCTCACAAATGGCAGCCCTTCCTGACCTTAACCACTATGCTACAGGCCGCCCCATCATATCTATCATATATATCTGTTGGGAGTTTTCATGATAACTGCATTATGCTGTAAATATGTTTTTGTGCCTCTCATGGTAATATACCTTTTGGATAAACCTGATTTGGGTGAATGAAAGGAAAGGAGACATTCCAGACTGTTTGGTTTCTTCTCCTTATCTCCGAAATCCAGGCCTTAGTTCTTGACCCTAAAAGTGAGTCACCCATCTATAATTTACAGCCAGGCCCACCAGGCAGGGGGCTAAAACACATGGCTTCTACAGAGACAGCTTTTGCCCAGTTTCCCCTCGGCTCCTGAATGGTTGTGATATCAAAGGTAGACTGTTACAAAAACTAGACCATTACACCAGTCGCACTGAACCAATCAGAATAACACCAAACATCAACATATTCTGACCTGGGATTATCATGAAACATCTTTATACCATCTCCAATATTCCTGTTCTGGAATGTGAGAAAAGAAGGTGCCTCTAAGAATCCTTCTCTAGCTCTCCCCCACAGACATGTGTGCCAACGGTGGGGGCTAAGAATGTATGCTCCAGGAGGGGGAAGTCAGCAAGCTGACCAGCGCATGAGACCAAATGTTACTTATGACTGGCTTACAGTTGTACCCCTTGAATAGGGGGACGAAATAATACTTGCGATCAATATCAGATTAGCAGAATAAGATAATTTTGCAGATCACTGATTTTTAACTTTATCACATTACAGACCGTGAATTCAATCTTTTTAAACGTCGCAAATTATGAGTGTATTACTGCTTTTCACTTGTCACAGCTGCAGTAAAAGCCTGGAAAGGCATCACAAAAAGATTAATACAACAGTTTGATGATGTCAATGGGTCACAGGCTTGATGCAGTTATTGCAAGCAAGGGATATGCTACAACATATTAAGTATTATTTACTTTAATACTCTCTGCACCAATACTTTTGCTCACCTACAAATTGGGTGGTCTGATACCAAAGGTGCTATGTTTTAAGTAGTTTAGTGCATCTAGGCGTAAATACGAGGAAATAAAAGATGAAATTATGAACTCTTGTCTTGTGTTCATCTTTTTATCTCAACCCCAAATTTGTTATGCCAGGGGAAACAGAGGAACCAAAAGCAGGCAGGGGTGCAGACAAAATGGCAGATTTAATGCAAAAACAGGGACAGACAGAGTGGAGTCAAAATACAGGCCAAGGTCAAAACCAGGAGGTCAGTCCAAAAAGGCAGAGGTACAAATATTATTACATTACATTATTGGCATTTGGCAGACGCTCTTATCCAGAGCGACGTACAGTTGATTAAACTAAGCAGGAGACAATGCAGGGTTAAGGGCCTTGCTCAAGGGCCCAACGGCTGTGCGGATCTTATTGTGGCTACATCGGGATTAGAACCGCCAACCTTGTGTGTCCCAGTCATTTACCTTAACCACTACGCTACAGGCCGCCCCTATCTAAACAAGCAAAGAATTCCAGGGAAGCAGTCAGGGGTCAAAACCGGAAATCCAATAAACAAGGGCAAGGACTCAGGAACAAGGGCAAGGGCAAGGGCAAGGGCAAGGGCAAGGGCAAGGGCAAGGCAACAAGGAGGCTAGAACTGGGGAAAGGAATCAAGGGCTCAGGACAAGAAAACAGGACAAGACGAACTAGCAGCATGCAACTGAAAAGGACAGGTATAAATACACAGGGGAATGAGACAAACTAGGCGGGGCATGGGAGTGAGGGCGGTCTAACAAATAAACATCAGGTGAGACACATGAAAGGTAAACGGACAATAACAAGGGGGAAACGAAAACACGGACTGGATTCACAATGACACACATGTAATACAAACGGCTCCGGACTAGAGAGTAGACAATTGCAGAGAATCAGGAGATGCAGAGATACATAGAGACAGGTGCGAACACTTCGCTGAAACTAAGCAAGTAATCAGTGATAGAATAGGGAGGCGGAGTTACAGAACAGAATTGAAACTGGAGATGCATTTGTAAGTTAGTTAAGTGATTGAAATTACAAATACCCAAAACTAGGGAATGTTAGTTTGTTAGTTTGACAAACATATTAGTGTGTTAGTATAATTAGTATTGTACAAATTCAATGTTAGTTGGGATTAGTATATTAGTGCTATGTACAAACATGAAATGGAGAGAAAGCAGGAAGTAAGGAATGCAAGATTGGAAGGAAGATTGAACCCCGGAACTACCGAAAACACCCGAATAGTGGGGCACACAGACAAGGGAGTGACTGGGCTAGAAAACATTCAGACTCAGACATCACAGGGGAAGATGAGTGCAAAGACTAATGAATATAAACAGTACACCAGACATGAATGTGAAAAAGAATAAATTACAAGAATAATGATAAAAACAATGATAAACTAACACACAGAACACAGGAACATAACACAAATGTATTCAGTGTATTACAATAACAAAGGAATTGGCCTCACTGTTCCAAATTATCTCATTTAATTAATTTTCATACATGGTACATGAATGGATCCAGTGGTATATTACTGCATCCTGTAAATCCAATCCAGTTCAGGCACGTGACCATCTCCGTAAGAGAGAGAGGACAAATCCAGCCAAGAATCTCCCGCTGACTGAGAACTACAAGCCTGATCTGCACTTCCTGTTCCTGCTTATTCCTGTTTTGACGCACATAGGGTGTGTTCTGTCCAAGGTTCAGCAGCGGTGAAAGTATCAGACCGAGGGACGGAGAGACTGTAACATGGAGGCTAAAGCTTTGATTCCAGAGGACGATCTCTGTTGCTCTGTATGTTGTGATATTTTTAAAGAGCCTGTTGTTCTGAAATGCAGCCACAGCTTCTGTAGAGTGTGTCTGCAGCAGTGCTGGCAAGAGAAGGGCTCTCGAGAGTGTCCCATCTGCAGGAGAAAGGTCTCTGTGGATGATCCTCCTCTAAACCTGGCCTTAAAAAACATTGTGGAATCTTACTTAAAGCAGAAGACTGAGAGAGAAACTACAGACAAGACTGAGGCTCGCTGTAGTCTTCATGGAGAGAAAGTTGTTTTATTCTGTGAACATGACAAAGAGCCTCTCTGTTTCATCTGTCAGACTTCAAGAAAACACAGAAACCACCCGGTCTGTCCAGTGGAAGAGGCCGCTCTGGAGTTGAAGGTATTCTATTTTAAATCATAATTAAAAATTAAAGTCAGCATTGTATCTGAAAGTCTTGTTTTAAAGCCTCAAAACATCCAGTATTTTAGATTTCAGTACAATGTACTAGGAGTAAAATGTGGGCATGGTTAAGTCCAGATTCACAGTTGTGATTATGGGCCTTTTATAGTGAATACAGCTCCATAAGTGTAACATTGAAATACAGTGTGATTTCATAAATATATAGCAATGATGTGTGAGATTAGACACTGACAGCACAAATATAACATAAGACTTTTACTCTAACAAAATAAAGGTCTAGATCTGATAAAACTACTTTCATATAAACTGTTCTCTGCTTGAGGAGAGAACTGTGCAACAACCAGGAAGTGCAGAAATCTACACTGAGTGAATAACCAGTGGAGACAGAGCTGTATATACTCTCTCAAAATGGATGTGTTAATATTGAACACAATAAATCAAGCTGGTTCGATGAATCCTTCAACATTCCTTAGAGTTGGCTGTAAATTATATGTATGTACAGCCCAGTATTATTATCCTATTTTGCTGAAGTTTTGCTCACATTGGTTTAATTGTGCACATATTGTGTTATGACGCCCTATAAGAATATTTCACAGATCTTTACTCGAGTGTAGTATTTTCCCTACTACATTTCCCATGTGCTTACACTTACAAAATCACACTGACCGTCACTATTGTAGCAGGGTAATACTGTGCTATTTGTGAGAATAAGTCTTAACTGGTTCATATCACTCCAGGAGGAACTCAAGCCTGCACTTAATCTTGTTAAAGAAAAACTGAAGAAGTTTACTGAGGTTGAACAAGGATGTAAGAAGACAGCAGAACACATCAGGGTGAGTAACACAATTAGTAAATATGTAGTATTTTTGATGAATGTTGTGTGTGACATGGATAGTAACACACCAACTGCCATACATAAATAACCAAGCGTAGTTACACTATTCAGGTTTAAAATGGTGTTTGAATCGCAGAGTCAAGCCCAGCACACAGAGAGGCAGATAAAGGCAGAGTTTGAGAAGCTCCACCAGTTCCTGCGTGAGGAAGAGGAGGCCAGACTAGCTGAACTGAAAGAGGAAGAGGAGCAGAAGAGTTGGATAATGGAGGAGAAGCTAGAACACATCAGTGGAGACATCTCCACCCTTACAGACAAAATCACAGCTCTAGAGACGGCCATGGAGACCGAAGACACCTCCATTTTAAAGGTAGGGGCTTCATTTACTGACCGAGTTTATACCGATTAACCTCAGTAAAGTAACGTCACGTGTGCTGACTGTTATCATCCTCTTCACTTTCATTAACATGGCTCCTGCTGTTTCTCACCTATTGTTTCTCATAATGGAATGGACTGAATACATTTATACACTCACAATGATGCTCTTATTGTGTGTTTTTTTCAGAGCTACAACAACATCAAGGAAAGGTATGTGGACTCTCAGCTCATTTCATCTTGTGTGTTTAAGTCTCTTCAGTTCCCGATGCTGACTGACTCCTGCCTGTCGTTACAGAGCCCAGTGCACACTGCAGGACCCAGAGCTGCTCTCAGGGGCGCTGATAGACGTGGCCAAACACCTGGGCAACCTGACGTTCAGAGTCTGGGCGAAGATGCTGGGGATGGTGCAGTACAGTGAGTATCTGGGCCAGATGCTGAAATCATGTTTTTTTTACAAACATTTAATGAACACATGAAAGAGGAGGAACAGGCTACATGTTGACATGGTGCTGAAGATGAACAGCACAGAGTCATCCAGTCTCAGAGCAGGGAGATCCAGGAGGGCTGCACTGCTCACAGTTTAATAACAGAACACACGCAGACACAGAATTAACACACAATGTAAAACCTCATGAATTATATGTTTTATTCGCTGTGAGAATTGTTTGCATTGAATTTGCAATGATGTGTTCATTGATTCATGACTTTTCATAATGCAAATAGGTTTTATATTTAAAATAAGAATCACTATAACTACAGTATATTATTATCCATAACTAGTATATGTCATTTCCTGTGTATGGGACCTAATCTGAATAGAGTATGTGAAATGGTCCTGCCACACGCCATGGGCGGACACAAGAGATGGACACAGGGAGGTCGTTATGATCGGAGCCATTCGCAGACTCCAAGACGTAATAAATAACAAGCTTCAATCAAAGTGCCACAGAAATAGTTCAGTGCACGGCAATCAGGGCAGTATAGGCAAGGCAGTTTTGTGGTAGAGTCCAAAGGGTCAGAGTCCAAACAACCAGAGCAGTGTGGAGAAGGCAGGGTGGGGGGTGGGGTGTGTGGACAGGTAATGGGGAGAAAGGGAAAACATGGAATGGAACATTGACATAAAACACATAGAAAAGGATAATCAGGGAAATGAACTACGACAGAGGCACTGAACGTGACAGGAAACATGAAACTAAACATTTAACAACTGTGGTAACCCGCTGGTAGAGAGAGAGAGAGAGAGAGAGAGAGAGAGAGAGTAGAATTCGTGGAAAAAAAAAAAATTTATTATAATTTTTTTTTTCTTTTTTTCCAGTGCTCGTGCCTTCAGGGCACTTCTTTAGTGTCCCTGTGAGAGGGGAAAACACGTCCCAATGTCGACTTACCCCCTCCCGGAGATCTTGGCACTGTCGGTCCGTTAAGTGTTCCCTGGTGGTCACCTCCGGCGTTCCAGTGGCGCCCCCTGCTGTCAGACATAGGGGAGCAGAGTCGTGCACGGGTTCATGCCATTTTTTTAATAGGTTGACATGGTAGGTCTGGAGGGTATGTCTCCGCCCTACCTGCCTTAGGGTGTAATTGACCGGCCAGACTTTGGCAACCACTTCGTAGGGGCCATGCCACTTAGCCAGGAATTTACACTCACTCGTGGGGACGAGTACCATTACCTTCTCTCCGGGTCGGAACTTGCGCACCTGGGCATTTCTGTTGTAGACCCGGGCTTGCTCTGCCTGGGCCTTACTCATGTGCTCCCTCACCATCGGCCAGATTTTTGCCATTCTTTGGTCCATGTTCGCCACATGTTCCACCAGGGAGCGCTGTCGGGACGGCTGTTGTTCCCAGGCTTCTTTGGCCAGGTCCAGCAGGCCCCGGGGCCGCCTCCCGTAGAGTAACTCGAAGGGAGCGTATCCTGTAGACGCCTGTGGAACCTCACGGATGGAGAACAGCAAGTACGGCAGTAAATGATCCCAGTCCTTACCATCGGTGGCCACCATCTTCCTCAACATAGACTTCAGGGTCTTATTGAAGCGCTCCACCAGGCCGTCAGTCTGGGGGTGGTAGACCGACGTCCGCAGTTGTTTCACTCGCATTTCTTTCATCACCCCGGACATGAAGCAGGAGCCCTGGTCAGTTAGTACCTCCTCGGCAATCCCAACCCTGCTGAACAGTAAAAACAGTTCTTTTGCCACATTTTTCCCTGTCGCGGCCCGCAATGGTACGGCCTCAGGGTAGCAGGTGGCATAATCTAAAATCACCAGAATATAGCGGTGACCCCTGCTAGACTTGGGTAGGGGCCCCACGATGTCCAGGGCTATCCTGCGGAAAGGTACATCGATGATGGGTAGCGGGATTAGCGGGTTACGGTACATTACCTTTGGGCTATGCAGTTGACAAACCGAGCAATGCTGGCAATAGTCCTCCACAGCTTTTTTTATGCCCGGCCAGTAAAACTCCATCGTCTTCTCGCGCCCCAGGTGCGCCCCCAACGGGTGGGTGTGGGCGAGGTACAGGACTTTGGAAGTAGCTGCTCCACTTCGTCCTCCTTAACCCTACTCACGCGATACAGTAAGCCATTTTGTACTTTAAAATAGGGTATGGTCAGCCTACTCACCCCACCTTGGGGAACGCCCTTGATAGAGGCTGCAGTTTTCCAGGCCTGGGTGAGGAGGGGGTCTTGCAGCTGGGTGGAGCCGAACTCTGTTGGCGCCCCTGGGGTCTCTCGTGGGAACCCCGAAAATTCCCCTGTGCTGCTGTGTTCGGCCACCAGGGGTTGCTGTGGGGTCGATCCCTGGGGTCGAACGCCCACTCCTCCACCAGGTGTGTGTGTTCTCTCCTGTACCTCTTCTTCCCACCGTTTAAATATCTTTCTTCTTCATATTTCAGCTCCTGTGACGATGGACCCCAACACTGCACGTGCCGATCTCTCTCTCTCTGATGATCTGACCACTGTGAGAGACACAGATACAGCGCAGAACTGTCCTGACAACCCAGAGAGATTTATGCCCTGTGTGTCTGTGCTGGGATCTGAGGGGTTCACCTCAGGGAAACACAGCTGGGAGGTGAAGGTTGGGAATAAACCTAAATGGACTATAGGAGTGGCGAAAGAGTCCATCAACAGGAAAGGAAATGAACCAGTCAGCCCAGAGGATGGATACTGGCTCATAATGCTGAGGAATGGTGATGAGTACAGAGCAGCAGGAGTTACTGACCTCACACTTGAGAGGAAACCCCAGAGCATCAGGGTGCAGCTGGACTATGACGGGGGGGAGGTGTCCTTCTTCAACTCCAGTGACATGTCACTCATTTACACTTTTAAACACACATTTACTGAGAGGGTGTTCCCATTATTCTCTCCCTGTGTGAGAGATGATGGTAGGAACGATGAGCCCCTGACAATCTGCCCAGTGAAAGTCTCAGTAACAGTGACGTCATCCCAGTGAAGGCGTTTGTGTAAAAATGAAACTAGAAATACTGTCTGAGATTTAGGATGTGTCTGATCTGCCTCAGCATGCCTGGCTGTTGACTTGAGCTTTGGGACACATGCTGGAGATGATCGGGGTGGGGGTGTTGATGGTGTACCAGTACCCAATGGAAGATAAACACACAGAGGTACACTGTCTCAGTGTCTAGGAACACACATCTAGCACAAAGGGGGGTGTCTGTCACAAGGGAGTAATGACTATGTGGTTATTTGCTTTTACCTGGTGCATTTTATGCTGTAAAGGAGACTGTTGTTTCTTGTTAATGTAATTTCTTATTCATCTAAACTTTGGAAGCTGCAAATGTTACTTTTCAGAGGACCACATTCTTTCACACTTAGAGGGTAGTATAGGTGAAATCCATTTCAATAATTGCAATTCATTCATTTTCTTTTCATCACCAATTATTTTGTTGAGTTACTCAACTGTACATTCATTTTTGGTCATGTGCAAGCAGGCTGTATGTTTTGGGTTCTGTTTTGAAGCATTAGAACTGTATTTTATGAAGTGTTTATATATAAAACAGATGTGCTCTTGTGGGTAAATCAAATGCTTTTATACCTGATGGATGTCATTCCTGTTGAACTGGATTCATGAGAGCGTGTACAAGCTTTAATTAGAGTCTGGGCTCTTTTCAGATTGTACTTTGCAGATGCAGTGAAGAATAAATTCACCCTGTCAGTACCATGCTGTAGGATTTACATCTGAGCCTTCAGTAGCCTTACCTGCACACCTGCCATTGGTCTATAACTCTTTTCATGTATGCATGATATGTTTATATTGAACGTAGGATGTAATGAAGATGTATGGGAAACAAGTCCATGATAGACACTAGATATTCAGTGTAAAACTATAAAAACATCAGGCTTTATGTAATTTCTTTATATTTTCATGTATATTTTGTGTACTCTGTATGTACATGCTCTGACATCAATTGATTCTGTCTCAAATGGTTTGGAATGGTACAAGCCTCTTCTTTCATTTAAGTCTTCAACCATGTGTGTGCAGTAAATAGTTTGAGATATTGACACTTTTATAGGACTAGTACAAAATAAGCTGAAATTGCTTCAGAGAAGTACATTGTGCAAACTAGCAACCACAGAACTTCTCAAGTCCTTTGAACAGACCTGATTGGCCAAAAGGCCATAATGGTGTCCAGATACTTAAACTCCTCCTCTCACTCTTTATGTTGTTGTGGCCCTGTAGTTGGTATCCAGAGAGTAAGCATTGTGTTAATGAACACATACTGCACACCCAAAGTGTTATACCTATTACCCATTCAAAACTTATTTCATGCTCCTCCTGAATACTTTTAAGAGCATATTCATATCCATTTTAAGTGGTATACATACAGTATGGAGTGTCGAGGACCCGGCCCTAGGCCCCCCTGATGAGAGATTGACAGGGATGGGTTAGGAAGGAATGCATTGTTAACCCCTCGCACATGCCATTGAGGTGGTAGCAAGAACGCCCCCGTAAGAGGAAAAATATGGGGTTCAGAGATAATGAGCAGCCATACTTGTCAGTGGAGGAGTCTGAAGTCAGGGGACTTAGATTTATGGTTTTAAGGAGCAAGGTTAAAGTTCTGACTGAGGCCATGCATAGAATGAGTTCCAGCATAACCTTGGAGGAGATTCAACATGCTGAGCGAGCAGTCGGGGAATACCCCAACCCTACAGGGGAGGAGTACAATGCCTGGTAAAAGCAAAAAGATAAGGAAAACTGAAGGGATGTCAATACCGAAAGAATATTAAGAGGCTTTAAGGGCCTTCCTGATTATAATCTGATAATTTATTGGATAGATTCAAAGGACTGACTGTAGAAGAGTTGGAGGATGATTTACACTCAGCTATTGGCTGGATGTCCTTTGTAGATCCCTTAAGGCGCCGCGGAGAGGGGCACCTGAAGAGTGTGTTGAGATGGTGGAGATGGAGGGCACTAACTTCTGGCTTGTATGAAGTCAAAGTTTGGAGAGAGTCCAAGGAGAGATTATGACAGGGAGACAAATACCAGTGATGAATAGGTTCATTAAAAAATTACATAAGAGCTAGTGTTTTTCCACTCGTATACTGAGATGGTGGAAACTCCCAACCGGAGGGGCACATGAGATAAAGTATTGGGGAAATTTCTTTTGAGGTATGAGAAAATGACAGTGGGACAAACAGAAGTGATGAATATGGTCATTAAAAAGTTGCATAAGAGATAAATGTCTTCCCACTCGATATATTGGGGACATTTCTTATCAAAAAAAAAAAGGTACACTTTTATACGGAAAAAGGATATATAAGGAATAAGCTTTTAGACCTTAGGATAGCATCTCAGAATTTTGCTTCAGAAGATGTCTATGGGCTGTTGAAGAGAGAGCAATGCAGGACAGCTGTAGTCAAGCTGGAGTGGCGCGCTCCTTCTGCGCGCCACTCCAGGATATGGATATGGAGAGAGGAGTGACGTACGCGGTGCGGACTCAGCCCAAGAGTTGTGGCAGCGGGACTGATGTCGAAGAGGTGTTCATGCGCAACCCTCATCCTACAGAAAAGCTGGTGAAAGAGTTAAAGGGCTTTTACGACATGTTTGGAGCCGTGAACTACACCTGGAGGCCAACAGACGGGACGCGGGGTTCCTCCACGCTACAGAACACCTTCCTGCTGGACCCACGCAAGAACCTGAAGCCTCCCCCCCTAACCTCAGTGTCAGTGAGGAGAGGCATATGCTGCGGCTGCACTGCAAAACCCCCGACGTGTTTGAAGACATACCAGTGCACATCCCATACAACAGGCAGGAGAAGTACGAAGTGCAAAGTCACGTCTTTCGAAAGTCTGGGTCCTGATCCTGCCCCAGATTCCCAAACCAATGCAGCTGTTCAAAGAGCTCATCAACAGCAAGGAGGAGGGATCAAATCCCGCAGAAAATGAGATGGTTATATTTAGGGCATGGGTGATAATTATAATCTATATTACTTGTAAAAGTAGGAAAAGTAGTACATAGAAGCTCAACGTTATAAGTTTCCTTTCATTTTTATGTCTTTTCGTTTTCAGTAAGATACTATAGAAGGTAGCATTATTAGGTGATTTAAAAATTATAAGTTTCCTTTCATTTTTATGTCTTTTATTTTTTAGTAAGATACTATATACGATATAAATAAGTAGTAGACTTTAGGGGTGTTCGTACCCATTGTATTAATGGAAGTTCAGTAGCTTTTATCTCCGTGAAGGGGGAGCCATAAGATAAGGTAAAGGCCAAAGAGGATGATGGGTATTTGAGGGGTGTACCTTGACTTTTAAACATCATGGTGAAAAGGTAAATTAGAAAGAGCTAAAGGGGTATATGTAACTTGCATGTGATCAGCAAACTGAAAGATGATATATATACTGTAATCTGTATAACTCTATTCTTTTGATTGATTATAATAAAGTATATCTTACTATAATCAAATGTGATAAAGATTCTTTTAGAGGAATACATTGAATACAGGACATCGTATACCAGATTTGCATCACACCCTTCACTTCGAGACTGGGCTGGAAGTTCAGTAGAACTTACCAGGGCTCCAGAACGTTCGGAGTACTTGAGTTCGTCCCCGAGACACCTCATGGTGAGGTACTGCTCGTGGGAACGTGAGGTCTGAGCTCGGCAAGGGGTCCGTGGCTCACGACAGGAGGGCTGGATACAGTAGAGATTGAGATACATAAAAATGCTGGATGCTGGATATCACAATATTGTATTTCACTCTACAGT
Organism: Conger conger; assembly: GCF_963514075.1. NCBI lineage: Eukaryota > Metazoa > Chordata > Actinopteri > Anguilliformes > Congridae > Conger > Conger conger. The sequence continues at coordinate 60,595,777 of NC_083767.1, read as the reverse complement.
GGGGGTATATTGTTAGTGCTTCGACATTAGTGTGAGTGCTACCATAAAGGTATAGGGGAAAGCTGGAGAACATTCACCCTACTACACCACTTTGTCCCAGGCCAAGCAGCCACGCTCCAAAGGGAATACATCAGAGGACTTTTATTCTGAAGCATAACCATCACCCTGCACATATATTGATAGATTACATTTCTTACATTGTTGGATATGACGAGGATGTTCCCATGTGTAAATCCAGGTGCAGTCAATGTCAGCCGTGCTTCAGACATGTGACCATCTGCAGAATCTGTTCCAGTGGGGGTGCAGAGATGTCTCAGTCTCAGTGTTTTCACAGATTGAAAGTTGAGGTAACTTCGCCCGCACATCCAGCAGAGGGTGCTGTTGTGACGTGTTGAACAGGAAATGGGCACCTTTAGCGTATTCATTAAGGAGCGTGTCCATACCAGAATGCCACTCTGAATAGCGTGCCTGGCTCAAATGGACAGAAACACGGTTATTCTAAAGTCCTCCCAGGGTATCAGCCCAACCACGGTGCCTCTGGCTTTCTGCATCTCGTACAGTATTTCTGCAGCGCTTGACACCAGAGCACCAGACATTTCACATCGTACAGAGAGTGTCCGTCTGAAGAGTGGAATAATCCTATGATATACATCTTCCACAAATCTGGTGTAGATTATAACAATTTCCGTCTAATTTCCAACCTCCCATTTGTGTCAAAAGTACTTGAACGTGTTGTGGCAGCCCAACTTCAAACGCACCTGGATTCAAATAACCTCCTTGAACCCTTCCAATCTGGCTTCCGACCAAAACATAGTGTTTCTGTGTGTGTCTGTGTGTGTCTGCATCTGTATGTGTCTGTCTGCATCTGTCTGTCCATGCGTCTGTGTTTCTGTGTGTGCCTGTGTGTGTCTGTGTGTGTCTGTATTTGTCTGTGTGTGTCTTTGAGAGTCTGTGAGGGCGGCCTGTAGCGTAGTGGTTAAGGTAAATGACTGGGACACCCAAGGTCGATGGTTCTAATCCCGGTGTAGCCACAATAACATCCGCATAGCCGTTGGGCCCTTGAGCAAGGCCCTTAACCCTGCATTGCTCCAGGGGAGGATTGTCTCCTGCTTAGTCTAATCAACTGTATGTCGCTCTGGATAAGAGTGTCTGCCAAATGCCAATAATGTAATGTAATGTCTGCGTCTGTCAGTGTGTGCCTGTGTGTGTCTGTCTTCCTGTGTGTGTCTGTGTGTGTCTGTCTTCCTGTGTGTGTCTGTGTGTGTCTGTCTTTCTGTCTGTGTCTGTGTGTGTATGTGTCTGTCTGTGTGTGTTCGTCTTTCGGTGTGTGTCTGTGTGTGTGTCTGTGTCTCTGTTCCTCCACGGAAAACAACAGCGGTTGATGACTGAGACAGTGTCAGAGCTATGAAGAAAAGCCACAAAACATCAGTGAGTGAAAGGAAGGGTGAAGATGAGTGTTTCTGTGTTTGTGTGTGTCTGTGAGTGTCTGTGTGTGTCTGTCTTTCTGTGTGTGTCTGTGTGTGTCTTTATCTGTATGTGTCTGTCTGTGTGTGTCTGTGTGTGTCTGTGTCGCTGTTCCTCCGTGTAGTTAGTGTGGGGCAGGGGTGCACAACTCTGGTCTTGCAGGGCCAATCAGTGCACAGCGTTTCGTTCCAACCGATGGCCTAGATTTTAGTTTCCAGACATTTCTATGAACTATGCTTGCAGTCTGTGTCTGTAGCCGGTGCATATACAAATGTCAGATCAACACATGATTGGGCTACAATCGGTAATATTCTTCTTAAAACATTGTTACGAGAGCATTGTACAAAAAGGTCAATTCCTTTGTTTTTGCTATACCCTGAAGACAATAGAGTTTGAGGTCAAATTATGTATGTGAGTGATGCGAATCTCAGCTTTTATTTCCTGGTATTTTTATCTAGATTTGTTAGATAAAAATTGACCACCCAATTTTTAGGTGAGAAAAAGTATTGGAACATGTGACTGACAGGTGTTTCTTGTTGCCCAGATGTGTTACATTGACTAAATAGTTCTGTATGTGTACTCTTGGTTTAAGCCTTGGGTTTTGCCTGGGAAGAAATATAAATAAACCGCTGGCGTACTGAGCAACATGAGACGGGTGCGTGGGGGTTGGACCCAAAATGCACGACTCAGAAACAATAATCGGATAAAGTCCCGGCAGGGCTTTATTCGGGACGAATCCCAGGAGCGTAGTCAAAACAAGCAAAGTCCATACACGTAGATCCAGCCAGACAAACAATAAACAAACAAAAAGCACGGTGCCGAGGGAAGAGGCAAACTCATAGTCGGTAGACGTGCAGGGAGGTCCGGTAGCAGGAGAGCCGTCAGCGGGGCAGAAGTACAGGCGGACGGCAGGCAGGGTCGTAGTCGAGGGCGATGCGGAAGTCGAAACCATAAAACAAACAGCGAGGCAAAGGTACAAAATCGGAAGGCGAGGACGTGGTCAAAAACAGACGATGGTCAACAAAACAGAAATCAATAATCGATGGTCGGTAAACAGGCTTGGATCGTAACGTGTAATCAATGATAGTAAATGCTCAAGAGTTGCTTTGACTGACAAGAGGCAGACAATTTCGCGAAGAACAGTAGTGCGACTGGGATATAAATGCAGGTGTAGACAATTAGTTAGAGAGCAGCAAGGAAATGAAAAACAGGTGCGATGGATGACAAGTTTAACAAGGTAATTAGTAATCGTTAGTAATAAACCTATCCTGCCCTAGCATTAGTAAATTAGTAAATTACATGCACGAGAAACGTAAGGTAACATGAACACATGATTCGTTTTTTAGTTCTACCCAATCCTGATCTAGCATTAGTAGTTTTAGTAAATAGACAAATGGAAACAATTAGGGTGTGAATGACAGAAAGAGAGAGAGAGAAAAGGCGGAACGCAAGGTTTGCGGAAAGACATGTAAAAGTGTATGTATAACCAATGACCAGTCTACGTAACAATAAACATAAATCAAAACATAACACTAAACGAACTAAGACGATAACCACTCAACATAACAAGGTAAAATAATCGTAACTAAACATAACTAGACATGACGAAAAAATTAATCGTAACAAGAAACAAACTAAACAACATGACGAACCTAGACTAACATAATACATGATAAGACAATACGTGACTAAGACAAAATGAATAAACATAAAACATGGCAAGACAGACCTGAAACGTGACACAACAGATATGAAACAGGTCGACCACGGAAAACAAAAGCAGTTGATGACAGAGACATTGTCAGAGCTATGAAGAAAAATCCCAAAACATCAGTCAGAGACAGGAAGTGTCATGGCTTAGGCTTGCATGGAGTGGGTTCACTAATCAGTATTGATGATGTAACTTATGATGATAGCACCAGTATGAATTCAGTCTACAAAAGTCTACAAAAACATTCTGTCTGAAAAGTTATCGAGAAATGCATCCAAACTAATTAGGAGGAACAGTGCTACAAGACAATGACCCAAAACACACTTACAACACAACTTCCTTCGCGGCAGGAAGTGGAAGGTTTTAGACTGGCCAAGTCAATCACCAGACCTTAAATTAATTGAGCAGGCATTTCACGTCCTGAAGAGGAGATTGAAGGGAAAAAACCCTCAAACAAACAACAACTGAAAGAGGCCGTGTTGTACCCCTGAATAATAATTGTGACTCAACACAGTGTTTCTCCACTGATGGCTTCAACACAAGTTCTCCTCCTACTGCACAAAGGCAGCCATGAGTAATCCATATCAAGTTAGCAGAATAAGATCGTTTTGCACATCACTCATTTTTAACTTTATCACAATCCAGACCGTGAATTCAGTCTTTTTAAACTTTGCTAATTATGAGTGTATTGCTGCTTTTCACTTGTCACAGCTGCAGTAGAAGTCTGGAAAGGCAGCACAAAAAGATTAATACAACAGTTTGATGATGTCAATGGGTCACAGGCTTGATGCAGTTATTGTAAGCAAGGGATATGCTACAAAATAGGAAGTATTATTTACTTTAATACTCACCGTACCAATACTTTTGCTCACCTAGAAATTGGGTGGTCTGATACCAAAGGTGCTATGTTTTAAGTAGTTTAGCACATCTAGGCGTAAATACGAGGAAATAAAAGATGAAATTATGAACTCTTGTCTTGTGTTCATCTTTTTATCTCAACCCTAAATGTATTCAGTGTATTGCAATAACAAAGCAATTGGCCTTGCTGTTCCAAAATTTTATTTATTTTTTAAATTTATTTTCATACATGGCACATGAATGGATCCAGTGGTACATTACTGCATCCTGTAAATCCAATCCAGTTCAGGCACGTGACCATCTCCGTAAGAGAGAGAGGACAAACCCAGTCAAGAATCTCCCGCCGACTGAGAACTACAAGCCTGATCTGCAGTTCCTGTTCCAGCTTCTTACTGTTTTGAATCACATGTTCTGCGTTCTGTTCAAGGTTCAGCAGAAGTGAGAGTGAAAGTATCAGCCCGAGAGACGGAGAGACTGTAACATGGAGGCTAAAGCTTTGATTCCTGAGGATGATCTCTGTTGCTCTGTATGTTGTGATATTTTTAAAGAGCCTGTTGTTCTGAAATGCAGCCACAGCTTCTGTAGAGTGTGTCTGCAGCAGTTGTGGGAAGAGAAGAGCTCTCGAGAGTGTCCCATCTGCAGGAGAAAGGCCTCTAAGGAGGAACCTCCTCTTAGCCTGGCCTTAAAAAACATTGTGGAATCTTACTTAAAGCAGAAGACTGAGAGAGAAACTGCAGACAAGACTGAGGCTCGCTGTAGTCTTCACGGAGAGAAACTTGTTTTATTCTGTGAACATGACAAAGAGCTTCTCTGTTTCATCTGTCAGACTTCAAGAAAACACAGAAACCACGCGGTCTGTCCAGTGGAAGAGGCCGCTTTGGAGCTGAAGGTATTCTTTTTTAAATCATAATTTGAAATTAAAGTCAGCATTGTATCTGAAAGTCTTGTTTTAAAGCCTCAAAACATCCAGTATTTTAGATTTCAGTACAATGTACTAGGAGTAAAATGTGGGCATGGTTAAGTCCGGATTCACAGTTGTGATTGTGGGCCAGGGCCCCGGCCCCGGCCAGGGCCCCGGCCGGTATATTTCGTGCTGCCAGTTGCACCTCCCCTGACAGCAGCGGTAGGAGGCGCAACGCCCACTCCTCCACCAGGTGTGTGTGTTCTCTCCTGTACCTCTTCTTCCCACCGTTTAAATATCTCTCTTCTTCATATTTCAGCTCCTGTGACGATGGACCCCAACACTGCACATGCCAATCTCTCTCTCTCTGATGATCTGACCACTGTGAGAGACACCGATACAGTGCAGAACTGTCCTGACAACCCAGAGAGATTTAACGCCAGTGTGTGTGTGCTGGGATCTGAGGGGTTAACCTCAGGGAAACACAGCTGGGAGGTGAAGGTTGGGAATAAACGTGAGTGGGATGTAGGAGTGGTGAAAGAGTCCACCAACAGGATGGAAGAGCTAACATACAGCCCAGGGAAAGGATACTGGGTCATAGCGCTGAGGAATGGTGATGAGTACAGTGCAGCAGGAGTAGATGACCTCACACTGGAGAGGAAACCCCAGAGCATCAGGGTGCAGCTGGACTATGACGGGGGGGAGGTGTCCTTCTTCAACTCCAGTGACATGTCACTCATTTACACTTTTAAACACACATTTACTGAGAGGCTGTTCCCATTCTTCTCTCCCTGTTTGAGAGATGACAGTAGGAACGATGAGCCCCTGAAAATCTGCCCAGTGAAAGTCTCAGTAACAGTGACGTCATCCCAGTGAAGGTGTTTGTGTAAAAATGAAACTAGAAATGCTGTCAGAGATTTAGGATGTGTCTGATCTGCCTCATGCAAGCATGCCTGGCTGTTGACTTGAGCTTTGGGACACATGCTGGAGATGATCGGAGGGGGGGGGGGGTTGGTGTACCAGTACCCAATGGAAGATAAGCAGAGGTACACTGTCTCAGTGTCTAGACAGGTACACACATCTAGCACAAAGGGGGGTGTCTGTCACAAGGGAATAATGACTCTTCTGCCCTCAGCTATGTGGCTCTACACAGCCTAGGCAGCGAGCTAAACAAAGTGGCAACTTCTCGAGACACTGGAGATGGGTTTCATAGTGTTTACTGAACCACAATTTGTAAAACTGAAAATACAAAAAATAAAGATATGTTTTCAAGAAACAAGCATCATTTTGTGCTTCAACAATGGCATATTTCTAAATCATATACTCCAAGTTTACTAGTAATTCCAGCATTTTCAATGCGCCAACCGAAGCTAGTCATCGCTTAGACACATTGAAACTCCTTACATCCCACCGCCCGACCACCTGTCCTCTTGACCCCATCCCCTCTCCCCTCCTACAATCTATATCCGATGACATTCTCCCTTTTCTCTCCTCTCTAATCAACACCTCCCTCTATTCCGGCACCATGCCCTCTTCCCTGAAGAGGGCCAGAGTCACTCCCCTCTGCCCTGAACAACGGCCTGTCTCTCTTCTTCCCTTTCTCGCTAAAACTCTGGAACGGGCGGTCTGCTCCCAACTGTCCACTTATCTTCTCCAGAACAATCTCCATGACCCCAACCAGTCTGGCTTCAAGAGTGGCCACTCCACTGAGACCGCCCTGCTTGCGGTCACTGAGGCACTCTACTCTGCTAAAGCCGAATCTCTCTCCTCTGTCCTCATCTTCCTCGACCTATCGGCCGCCTTCGATACAGTCAACCATGAGATTCTGCTCTCATCGCTGTCTGGGATGGGGGTCACAGGGTCTGCACTCACTTGGTTTTCCTCCTACCTCTCTGGTTGCTCCTACCAGGTGACTTGGAGGGGCTCAGTCTCTGACCCTCACCCCCTACAAACTGGAGTCCCGCAGGGCTCAGTTCTTGGGCCTCTCCTCTTCTCGCTATACACCATGTCTCTTGGTTCTGTTATCTCTTCCCATGGCTTTTCTTATCATTCTTACGCTGATGACACCCAACTCTTTATTTCCTTCCCCCCCGACACCCAAGTCACCACACAGATCTCTGCCTGCTTGGCTGATATCTCTGCGTGGATGGCTTCCCACCACCTGAAGCTCAACCTTGCCAAAACTGAGCTTCTCTGCATCCCTGCTAAGTCCTCTCCGTCAATCGACCTCTCACTGACTGTTGAGGACTTTGTAGTTTCCTCCTCCCATACGGCAAAGAATCTTGGGGTGACTCTTGATAACTGCCTCACCCTGGCTCCACAAGTATTCTCCACTGCCAGAACCTGCAGGTTCTTTCTGTATAATATACGCTATATCCGTCATCTCCTGACTGAGAAAGCCACCCAGCTCCTAGTCCAGGCGCTCGTCATTTCCCGCCTGGATTACTGCAACTCCCTCCTAGCCGGTCTCCCAGCGTGTACCATCAAGCCCCTCCAGCTGGTCCAGAATGCTGCAGCCCGCCTGATCACCAGTCAGCCCAGGTCGGCTCATGTCACCCCGCTTCTCATTGGCCTCCACTGGCTTCCTATTGCCGCACGCATCCGTTTCAAGGCCCTAGTGTTGGCATTTCAGGCTGTTAAGGGGACTGCCCCACCTTACATACAATCCTTGATCACTCCCTACTCCCCAGCTAGACCACTCCTGCCAGCTCTGGTTGCCTTATGGTTCCCTCTCTACGTGCACCTGGCGGTCGAGCTGCACGTTCACGCCTGTTTTCCGTTCTGGTTCCTCAGTGGTGGAATGACTTGCCTACCACTGTCAGAACAGCAGAATCCCTCCCCCTATTTCGACGCAGACTCAAAACCCACCTTTTCAAACTCTACCTTAGTCCTCCCTCCTGATTTCCCCTGCCCCTCCTTTCTGATATCCCTATCCTTGTCTAATCCTATTTTTTTAAATTTGCACTTATGATGACGACTACGTTTAGAACAGCATTTCATATGTATTTTGCTAGTTCTGGAAGTGATGCTTTGACTTATGGTAGAACCTATGCACTTGTAAGTCGCTTTGGATTAAAAGCGTCTGCCAAATGACAAAAATGTAAATGTAAATGTTACACAATTGAAAATCGTACTGCTTACGGCTCTCTTTCCTCCTACAATCCAAAATCCAGCGGCTCTGACAGCCCCTTCAGTGAAATGTCTACCCTGGTGATATACCTTATCATGGAAGTGCCTGACAATCAGCTCAGTCACATGATGTCTCCCTGGGATGAGAAGTGGATGCGTTTCGTCTGAGGTCCACTGTGCTCTTTTCAGTCGACCTCCCACTCTGAGAAGTCCACTTGTGTCCACGAATGGACTTGTTGAGAGGGCTAGATTTTTTTACAGCCTCACCTCGGTCCAGGTGTTTCAAATCATCGGCAAAGGCCTCTCTCTGAACAATGTGGATGACTATGTCTCTGGCCCGGTGAAGCTGAGCCTCACCAAGGTGCAAACTGCATTCATGCCAGCCTTGACAGATGCTCTCGGGTCTGTGTTTGAAAGACTTAACTATGTGTTGCAGCCTAGCAATTGCCCTAAGCAGGAGATTCCAGCTGGAAAATCTCTCAAATCTTGCACTTCCTAAATGACCTCCTGACACAACGGTGGAGCAGGTCACGATGTCTGGCCGCAGTTCTAAGTCTGTCTCCGGGTCAACGAGGTTGAATGGCATCTCCTGCATTCAACTTTGTTTGGAGTCAGTGAGGAAAGCTGGCCCACTCAGCCATGTGGAGGAAGACAGCTGCTGGGTAGGAAGTGCCCTTGTGGCATGATCAGCTGGATTTAGATGAGTGGGTACGTAATGCCACTGACGTGTTCGTGTAGATCGCCTGATACATTCTACTCTGTTATGAACGTAAACATAAAACCGTCTCTTCTCATTAAAAATGTAGCCCAGTACCACTTTTGAGTCTGTAAAGAAATACACATCATCCACCTCCATATCCAGCTCTTCTTGAACCAATTCCGCTACTTCCACAGCCAGAACTGCTGCGCAGAGCTCCAGTCTCGGAATGGTGATGTCTGGTTTTGGAGCAAGCCTTGCTTTTCCAAAGAGGAAGCCTACTTCACTGTGGCCCTCTGCATCTGTTAGTTTCAAGTAGGCTACAGCACCCACAGCCTTAGTAGATGCATCACAGAAAATGATGATCTCTTTTCTCTGTGCTACTGATGAGGGAATTGTGGTGTACATTCTTGGGATGTTCAACTGTTGTAAGAGTTCTTCCACTTTTCCCACGAGTCCTGTTTTCCTTTTGGCAGCTGAGCATCCCAATCACAAGTATCAGAAGAGATATCTCTCAGAATAGCACGACCCTCAATGCTGACAGGCACTGCAAAGCCAAGGGGGCCATATAGGCTGTTAATTACTGACAGCACACCAAGTTTTGTGAATGGCCTTTCACTGATTGCCACCTGGAACATAAACAGGTCTGCAGAGAGATCCCATCCCAATCCTAAACTACGCTGCATAGGTGGGGAACTTTGCTTAAGTTTGAGGTCCTGTGGGCAGGAAGCAAGGTCTTCATCTGGGAAGGTGTCTGTGATGGTTGGGCTATTGGATGATCTTGTGCAGGCGTATGTTTGCTTGTGCTAGCATTTTCTGAGTTCTGAGCAGCACATCAGTGGCTTCAGTCTCAGTAGAGAATGATTTCAATCCATCATCCACATAAAAGTGGCGTTCTATGAATAGCCTTGCGTCCCTTCCATACTCCTTTTCGCCTTCGATGGCTGTCCTTTTCAGCCTATAGATAGCGATTTATGGTGATGGGCAATTTCCAAATACATGGACCCTCATTCGGAACTCTGCAATTTCTCCATCTAGGTAATGGTTCTGAAACCACAAAAAACGCAGGTAATCACGGTGATCTTTTTTGACAACAAAATTGTGGAACATTTACTGTACACCTGCCATCACTGCATAAGGCTCAAGTCTGAAACGGACGAGCACACCTATAAGGGTGTTGTTCAGATCTGGGCCTTTGAGTAGCATATTATTGAGGGATACATTGTTGCATTGAGCACTTGAGTCAAAGACTATCCTGATTTTCCCTGGCTTTTGAGGATGGTAAATGCCAAAGCTGGGAAGATACCAACACCCTTGTCTGGTTTTAACAGGAGGGGCTTTTTCTGCATGCCCTTTGCTGAACATCTTCTCCATAAAGTCCACGTAGTGGTCCTTCATTTCAGTCTTCTTTTTCAATGTTCGCCGAAGTGATATGAGGCGATGCAGGGCTTGGTCTTTATTGCTGGGTAGGCGTTGTCGTGGAGAACGAAAAGGAAGTGGGGCTACCCAGTTGTTTGCCTCATCTTTGTAGAATCCTTCATGCATGATGTTCATAAATGATTCATCTTCAACAGAGAGAGCTAACTTTTCATCGTCAACTGTTTGCTTGAAGATAAGTGTGCCTACATCACCTTTAGTCAGTGTATTTTCAAGGAGGGGGCAGGTGTCTGTGAGCCTCTCCTTGATAACAATTCTGTTCTCACAGGGGGTGAAAAAACTGGGTCGTCCACTCTCAAGTATGCTTGTCTTGAAAGAGTTCACAGTAGGTTTATGAGCTCCTGTGAGGCAAACATCCCCTATGATCACCCACCCCAAATCAAGGCATTGAGCATAAGGTGCATCGTGTGGGCCGTTGAGCTGATTACGCACCTTGTGAGCTCGAATGAGGTCCCTACCAAGGAGGAGGAGAATCTCTGAGGAAGGATCTAGTGGGGGTATCTGAGATGCAATGGGTTGAAGATGAGGGTGGTGGGCTGCAGCCTCTGGAGTCGGGATCTCCCTCCTATTGTCAGGAATCTGGTTGCATTCAGTGAGCACTGGTAATGATATTGACACATTTCCATCCATTCCCTCAATGATGAAGCCGCTAGCTCTCCTTCCGCTGGTGTTTGTTACACCAGCACATGTCTTCATTGTGTAGGGCAAGGTTTCACCTTGATGCCAAACATGTCAAAGAAGCTAGATCGTGCTAATGACACATTACTTTGGTCATCTAACATGGCATACATTTTCCTCTTCTTTTCAGGGTGTGCAGTAGGGTACACGTTGACCAGGCAAATATTAGAACATGACTTCCCTTGGTGTCCTTTACCACATACCACATAACTGGATGTGGTGACAGTGGAATGTGGGTGTTCCTGCTCCCCGCCGTGACCCTCTGTAGGTGTGTTGGGCTCTTATGCTGTCCATGGTGGTTGTGGGTCAAACTCTTTCACCACCCATGGCGGTGGGCCAGCATGCAATGCTGAAACATGACTATTGCTGTTGCACTCTGAACACTGAATCACTGCTTTACAGTCTCTGGCCCTATGATCTGTAGACATACAGCAGATTGAGTGTTCTTTAAGCAAACTTTTCATTCTTTTCATTCTAAAACCTCTACATTTAGCAAGTGAATGTGGCTTCAGATGAATGGGACACTGCTTGTCTGGACCAGGTGGCGGCAAATCAGCCTCGTTGGGTATCTCTACCTGTGTTTTGTTTGCTGTGAAAGGAACTCTGACTTTGGTTTGCGGAGGTGTCTTTTCTGCTTTGAGGAACAGAGTGTTATTGCTTTGTAATGTGAAGCTGGGATCTGTCTTAATTTCTGCATGACTATTTACAAACTCTACAAAGTAAGAAAAAGGCGGGTAAAAGGCATTGTGTTGTCTCTTATATCTTGTTCCTTGCTTGATCCATGCCTCTTGGAGATTATCTGGGAGCTTTTCCACAATGGGGTTTATTCCTCTTGATGTGTCCAAGAAACTGAGGCCTGGCAGATAACCTTCATTCTTTGCTGCTTGTAGTTCAAGAAGAAGATCTGCTAGCTCTTGCAACAGATGGTTGTCTTTACGAGAGACCCAGGGAAAAGCCTCCAGACGCTTGAACAGAGATGCTTCAATGACTTCTGATGAGCTGTAATTTTTGTCCAATCTTTGCCACAAACGCCTAAGACCTGTCTCTGGATCATTCACATGGACTGCTCTGATCCTCAGAGCATGCTGAAGAGATTCCCCTTCGAGTCATTTTGTGAGTAAATCAAGCTCCTCGCTTGCCTTTAAGTTCAGTCCTTCAATGCCATTGTGAAACATAGACTTCCAAGCGATGTAGGTCTCTGGCTTGTTGTCGAACACCTTGAACGCCGTGGTCAGAAGGTCACGGCGTGCAAGGTAAGCAGCAAGTTCTGACATTTCAGTTGGCCTGGGGCTCGATCTATCTCGGATACGTTTGTTGTCTGTTTCAAAGTCTGCTCTGTTGAAAGCAGGTGAGGCATAACTAGGCTGCCATCTACCTGGAGTCTCTGCGAAACACCCCGGGATGTATCCTGCAGCTGCTGCACACCCTGGTGTAAATCCGGTAGCCGCGGCACACCCGGGTGTACTTCCAGACGCTGCGGAATTCTCAGGTGAACATCTAGTGGTGGCAGTCAGGTGTGTTCCCAGTTGCATGTGGCGTACGATAATCCAGCTCATGTATATCATGGTACTTTGATGGAGACACTTAACGGTCCCTTTTAAATTCCGAGTCATTGTTGAAGTGGGTTTTGATATATTGCTCGACGCGTTTAAGTGTCGCAGGTGTGGTAACAGGGATACCGAGGCCGGTTACTTCGGTGTGTTTATTTTGGCTTTCAGCTGCCTCCTCGAGGACTATTGCCGCAGCGTGGGCAGCTTCGGCTTCTCCCTCTTGCTTCAGCGCATTAAGCCGCGCTTCTATCCGTGCCTTCTCGACCTCCATGTCAATTTGGCCTTTGGCAAACTCAGCCTTGGTGCGGGCGGCTTCAGCTGCAGCCTGTGCTTGTGCTGCAGCTAGGCTGGCGCTTGACTGATTTGATCTGGCTGATCCACAATCTGACCTGACTTCCAGCTGAGAGAAGGGAGGTGATTTATCCTTGCCGGGCATTTTGGAGAAGAGGTCCTCGGCGAAGCACTTGACGTATGGCAAGTCTTTTTACTCTTCTGCCCTCAGCTATGTGGCTCTATACAGCCTAGATAGCGAGCTAAACAAAGTGGCAACTTCTAAAGACACTGGAGATGGGTTTCATAGTGTTTACTGAACCACAATTTGTAAAACTGAAAATACAAAAAATAAAGATATGTTTTCAATAAACAAGCATCATTTTGTGCTTCAACAATGGCATATTTCTAAATCATATACTCCAAGTTTACTAGTAATTCCAGCATTTTCAATGCGCCAACCGAAGCTAGTCATCGCTTAGCATTGCTAAATATGTGGCTGTCGCCTTAACCTAAAACATTGCTAACATTCAAGCTAGCTATTATCCTTAATGTTAGATAACTTAACACTTACAGACTGTCTCGTGTCAAAACACAGTACGTATCACCGAAGACACAGAATTTTCACCGTCTTCACTATACTGAGAGCTTGATAAAAAAAACACTTCCCGAACGTACTTAAGCATAACGCTGATGCATGTTTACGCCACTAGATGGCAGTGTTCCTCCACAAACTACGCAACAAACCGAGAGACAGAATAATGACTATGTGGTTATTTGCTTTTACCTGGTGTGTTTTATGCTGTAAAGGAGACTATTGTTTCTTGTTAATGTAATTTGTTATTCATCTGAACTTTGGAAACCGCAAATGTTACTTTTCAGAGGACCACATGCTTTCACACTTAGAGGGTAGTATAGGTGAAATCCATTTCAATAATTTCAATTAATACATTTTCTTTTGATCACCAATTATTTTGTTGAGTTACTCAACTGTACATGCATTTTTGGTCATGTGCATGCAGGCTGTATCTTTTGGGTTCTGCATTAAAGCATTAGAACTGTATTTTATGAAGTGTTTATACATAAAACAGATGCGCTCTTGTGGGTAAATCAAATGCTTTCATACCTGATTGATGTCATTCCTGTTGAACTGGATTCATGAGAGCGTGTACAAGCTTTAATTAGAGTCTGGGCTCTTTTCAGATTGTACTTTGCAGATGCAGTGAATAATAAATATAAAAATGCTGGATGCTGGATATCACAATATTGTATTTCACTATACAGTGGGGGTATATTGTTAGTGCTTCTATATTAGTGTGAGTGCTACCATAAAGGTATAGGGGAAAGCTGGAGAACATTCACCCTACTACACCACTTTGTCCCAGGCCAAGCAGCCACTGAATGCTACAGTATGAAACGCTCCAAAGGGAATACATCAGAGGACTTTTATTCTGAAGCATAACCATCACCCTGCACATATATTGATAGATTACATTTCTTACATTGTTGGATATGACGAGGATGTTCCCATGTGCAAATCCAGGTGCAGTCAATGTCAGCCGTGCTTCAGACATGTGACAATCTGCAGAATCTGTTCCAGTGGGGGTGCAGAGATGTCTCAGTCTCAGTTTTTTCACAGATTGAAAGTTGAGGTAACTTTGCCCGCACATCCAGCAGAGGGTGCTGTTGTGACGTGTTGAACAGGAAATGGGCACCTTTTGCGTATTCATTAAGGAGCGTGTCCATACCAGAATGCCAGTCTGAATAGCGTGCCTGGCTCAAAAGACAGAAACACGGTTATTCCGAAGTCCTCCCAGGGTATCAGCCCAACCACGGTGCCTCCAGCTTTCTGCATCTCGTACAGTATTTCTGCAGCGCTTGACACCAGAGCACCAGACATTTCACATCGTACAGAGAGTGTCAGTCTGAATAGTGTAATAATCCTATGATATACATCTTCCACAAATCTGGTGTAGATTATAACAATTTAAACAATTTCCGTCTAATTTCCAACCTCCCATTTGTCTCAAAAGGACTTGAACGTGTTGTGGCAGCCCAACTTCAAACTCACCTGGATTCAAATAACCTCCTTGAACCCTTCCAATCTGGCTTCCGACCAAAACATAGTGTTTCTGTGTCTGTCTGTCCGTGTGTCTGTCTGTGTGTGTCTGTGTGTGTCTGTGTGTGTCTGTCTGAGTGTGTCTGTGTGTGTCTGTGTCTCTGTTCCTCTGTGTAGTTACTGTGGGGCAGGGGTGCACAACTCCGGTCCTGCACGGCCAATCTGTGCACAGCGTTTCCTTCCAACTGATGACCTTGATTTTAGTTTGCAGACATTTCTATAAACTATGCTTGCAGTCTGTGTCTGTAGCCGGTACATATGCAAATGTCAGATCAAGACATGATTGGGCTACAATCGATAAGATTCTTGTTAAAACATTGTTACGAGAGCATTGTACAAAAAGTATTGGAACAGCACGGTCAATTCCTTTGTTTTTGCTCGACGCTAAAAACAATAGAGTTTGAGGTCAAAAGATGAGAGATCCCAATTTCACCTTTTATTTCCTGGTATTTTTATCTAGATTTGTTAAATAACTTATCAGAACATATCACCTTTTGTATTAGACCACCCAATTTTTAGGTGAGAAAAAGTATTGGAACATGTGACTGACAGGTGTTTCTTGTTGTCCAGATGTGTCCTGTTACATTGACTAAATAGTTCTGTATGTGTACTCTTGGTTTAAGCCTTGGGTTTTGCCTGTTGAAGAAATTTAAATAAACCGCTGGCATACTGAGCAACAGATATGAAACAGGTCGACCACGGAAAACAACAGCAGTTGATGACAGAGATATTGTCAGAGCTATGAAGAAAAACCCCAAAACATCAGTCAGAGACAGGAAGTGTCATGGCTTAGGCTTGCATGGAGTGGGTTCACTAATCTGGATTGATGATGTAACTTTTTAGACTGCCCAAGTCAATCACCAGGCCTGAACTTAATTGAGCACGCATTTCACGTCCTGAAGAGGAGATTGAACGGGAAAAAACCCTCAAACAAACAGCAACTGAAAGAGGCTGTGTTGTACCCCTGAATAATAATTGTGACTCAACACAGTGTTTCTCCACTGATGGCTTAATCACAAGTTCTCCCCCTACTGCACAAAGGCAGGCATGAGTAATCAATATCAGGTTAGCAGAATAAGATCGTTTTGCAGATCACTGATTTTTAACTTCATCACATTACAGACCATGAATTCAGTCTTTTTAAACTTTGCAAATTATGAGTGTATTACTGCTTTTCACTTGTCACAGCTGCAGTAAAAGCCTGGAAAGGCATCACAAAAAGATTAATACAACAGTTTGATGATGTCAATGGGTCACAGGCTTGATGCAGTTATTGCAAGCAAGGGATAAGCTACAACATATTAAGTATTATTTACTTTAATACTCTCTGTACCAATACATTTGCTCACCTAGAAATTGGGTGGTCTGATACCAAAGGTGCTATGTTTTAAGTACATCCAGGCGTAAATACGGGGAAATAAAAGATTAAATTATGAACTCTTGTTTATCTTTTTATCCCAACCCCAAATGTATTCGGTGTATTACAAAGGAATTGGCCTCACTGTTCCAAACGATCTCATTTAATTTATTTTCATACATGGCACATAAATGGATCCAGTGGTCCTTTTCTGCATCCCGTAAATCCAATCCAGTTCAGGCACGTGACCATCTCTGTAAGAGAGAGAGGACAAACCCAGTCAAAAATCTCCCGCTGACTGAGAACCACAAACCTGATCTGCAGGTTTGTTTCTGTTTTGACGCACATTGGGTGTGTTCTGTCCCAGGTTCAGCAGCGGTGAAAGTATCAGACCGAGAGACGGAGAGACTGTAACATGGAGGCTAAAGCTTTGATTCCTGAGGATGATCTCTGTTGCTCTGTATGTTGTGACATTTTTAAAGAGCCAGTTGTTCTGAAATGCAGCCACAGCTTCTGTAGAGTGTGTCTGCAGCAGTGCTGGGAAGAGAAGGGCTCTCGAGAGTGTCCCATCTGCAGGAGAAAGGCCTCTATGGATGATCCTCCTCTAAACCTGGCCTTAAAAAACATTGTGGAGTCTTACTTAAAGCAGAAGACTGAGAGAGAAATGACAGACAAGACTGAGGCTCGCTGTAGTCTTCATGGAGAGAAACTTGTTTTATTCTGTGAACATGACAAAGAGCCTCTCTGTTTCATCTGTCAGACTTCAAGAAAACACAGAAACCACCCGGTCTGTCCAGTGGAAGAGGCCGCTCTGGAGTTGAAGGTATTCTTTTTTAAATCATAATTAAAAATTCAAGTCAGCATTGAATCTGCATTTTGAATTTTAAAGCATCAAAACAGCAAGTATTTTAGATTTCAGTCCAATGTACTTGGAGTAAAATGTGGGCATGGTTAAGTCCAGAAGTCCACAGTTGTGATTACGGGCCTTTTATAGTGAATACAGTTCCATAAATGTAACATTGAAATACAGTGTGATTTCATAAATATATAGCAATGATGTGTGAGATTAGATACTGACAGCACAAATATAGCACAAGACTTTTACTCTAACAAAATAAAGGTCTAGATCTGATAAAAGTACTGTCATATAAACTGTTAACTGCTTGAGGAGAGAACTGTGCAACAACCAGGAAGTGCAGAAAATCTACACTGAGTGAATAACCAGTGGAGACAGAGCTGTATTACTTTCTCAAAATGGATGTGTTAATATCGAACACAATAAATCAAGCCGGTTCTATGAATGCTTCAACATTCCTTACAGTTGGCTGTAAATTATATGTATGTACAGCCCAGTATTATTATCCTATTTTGCTGAAATATTTTATTGGTTTAATTGTGCTGAAAATGCAAAATAACATATTGTGTTATGACGCTCTATAAGAATATTTCACTGATCTTTCCTCGAGTGTAGTATTTTCCATACTACATTTCCCACGTACTTACAGTTACAAAATTACACTGACCGTCACTAGTGTAGCAGGGGTAATACTGTGCTATTTGTGAGAATAAGTCTTAACTGGTTCATATCACTCCAGGAGGAACTCAAGCCTGCACTTAATCTTGTCAAAGAAAAACTGAAGAAGTTTACTGAGGTTGAACAAGGATGTAAGAAGACAGCAGAACACATCAGGGTGAGTAACACAATTATTAAATATGTAGTATTTTTGATGAATGTTGTGTGTGACATGGATAACAAACACACTAATTGCCATACATGAATAACAAAGCGTAGTTACACTATTCAGGTTTAAAATGGTGTTTGAATTGCAGAGTCAAGCCCAGCACACAGAGAGGCAGATAAAGGCAGAGTTTGAGAAGCTCCAGCAGTTCTTGCGTGAGGAAGAGGAGGCCAGACTAGCTGCACTGAAAGAGGAAGAGGAGCAGAAGAGTCGGATAATGGAGGAGAAGCTAGAACACATCAGTGGAGACATCTCCACCCTTACAGACAAAATCACAGCTCTAGAGACGGCCATGGAGACCGAAGACACCTCCTTTTTAAAGGTAGGAGCTTCATTTACTGACCGAGTTTATACCGATTAACCTCAGTAAAGTAACGTCATGTGTGTTATCATCCTCTTCACTTTCATTAACATGGCTCCTGCTGTTTCTCACCTATTGTTTCTCATAATGGAATGGACTGAATACATTTATACACTCACAATGATGCTCTTATTGTGTGTTTTTTTCAGAGCTACAACAACATCAAGGAAAGGTATGTGGACTCTCAGCTCATTTCATCTTGTGTGTTTAAGTCTCTTCAGTTCCCGATGCTGACTGACTCCTGCCTGTCGTTACAGAGCCCAGTGCACACTGCAGGACCCAGAGCTGCTCTCAGGGGCGCTGATAGACGTGACCAAACACCTGGTCAACCTGACGTTCAGAGTCTGGGAGAAGATGCTGGGGATGGTGCAGTACAGTGAGTATCTGGGCCAGATGCTGAAATCAGGTTTTTTTTACAAACATTTAATGAACACATGAAAGAGGAGGAACAGGCTGCATGTTGACATGGTGCTGAAGATAAACAGCACAGAGTCATCCAGTCTCAGAGCAGGGAGATCCTGAGGGCTGCACTGCACTGCTCGCAGTTTAATATCAGAACACACACAGACACAGAATTAACACACAATGTAAAACCTCATCAATAATATGCTTTATTAGCTGTGAGAATTGATTGTATTGAATTTGCAATGATGTGTTCATTGATTCATGACTTTTCATAATGCAAATAGGTTTTATATTTAAAATATGAATCACTATAACTACAGTATATTGTTATCCATAACTAGTTTATGTCATTTCCTGTGTATGGGACCTAATCTGAATACAGTATGTGAAATGGTCCTGCCACACGCCATGGGCGGACACAAGAGATGGACACAGGGAGGTTGTTATGATCGGAGCCATTTGCAGACTCCAAGATGTAATAAATAACAAGCTTCAATCAAAGTGCCACAGAAATAGTTCAGTGCACGGCAATAAGGGCAATACAGGCAAGGCAGTTTGAGTCCAAAGGGTCAGAGTCCAAACAACCAGAGCAGTGTGGAGAAGGCAGGGTGGGGTGTGGGGGTGTGGACAGGTAACCAGAGCAGTGTGGAGAAGGCAGGGTGGGGTGTGGGGTGTGGGGGGGTGTGGACAGGTAACCAGAGCAGTGTGGAGAAGGCAGGGTGGGGGGTGGGGTGTGGACAGGTAACCAGAGGAGTGTGGAGAAGGCAGGGTGGGGTGTGGGGTGTGGGGGGAGTGGACAGGTAACCAGAGCAGTGTGGAGAAGGCAGGGTGGGGGGTGGGGTGTGGACAGGTAACCAGAGCAGTGTGGAGAGGGCAGGGTGGGGGGTGTGGGGGGGGTGTGGACAGGTAACCACAGCAGTGTGGAGAAGGCAGGGTGGGGGGTGGGGGGAGTGGACAGGTAACCAGAGGAGTGTGGAGAAGGCAGGGTGGGGTGTGGGGTGTGGGGGGGTGTGGACAGGTAATCGGGAGAAAGGGAAAACATGGAATGGAACATTGACATAAAACACATAGAAAAGGATAATCAGGGAAATGAACTACAACGGAGGCATGGAACGTGACAGGAAAACATGAAACTAAACATTTAACAACACAAATACAAGCTATGATAAAAGCTATGATACAATAACACGAGACGTGAGGCAGCACTGGCATTTTAATAAATAAAAAATAAGAAATTCGGAATAAAAAAATACATTTAAAAAATAAAAAATAATAATAAGCTTCATTTGTATTGCATACATAAAATGTAGCTCAAAGGGCTTTGCATTCAGCCAGTTACAAATAATTATAAAAACAACACATTGTAGATAAAATATAATAATAATAAATACTGTGATTGTGGAAATACATTCACACAACAAACAAATAACAAGACAAGACAAACACTAACACGACTGCCTTAAAGGAGCGACGGTCTTAAAAGAAAGCTCCCTCAGTCTCTTTTGGTGGTGTAGTTGGCCAGGGCCCCGGCCGGGATATTTCATGCTGCCAGTTGCACCTCCCCTGACAGCAGCGGTAGGAGGCGCAACGCCCACTCCTCCACCAGGTGTGTGTGTTCTCTCCTGTACCTCTTCTTCCCACCGTTTAAATATCTCTCTTCTTCATATTTCAGCTCCTGTGATGATGGACCCCAACACTGCACATGCCTATCTCTCTCTCTCTGATGATCTGACCACTGTGAGACACACAGGTACAGCGCAGAACTGTCCTGACAACCCAGAGAGATTTAACCGCTGTGTAAATGTGCTGGGATCTGAGGGGTTCACCTCAGGGAAACACAGCTGGGAGGTGAAGGTTGGGAATAAACGTCAGTGGGATGTCGGAGTGGTGAACGAGTCCATCAACAGGAAGGGAAGCCTAAAATACAGCCCCGGGAAAGGATACTGGCTCATAGTGCTGAGGAATGGTGATGAGTACAGTGCAGCAGGAGTTACTGACCTCACACTGAAGAGGAAACCCCAGAGCATCAGGGTGCAGCTGGACTATGACAGGGGGGAGGTGTCCTTCTTCAACTCCAGTGACATGTCACTCATTTACACTTTTAAACACACATTTACTGAGAGAGTGTTCCCATTCTTCTCTCCCTGGCCGAGAGATGGTGGTAGGAACGATGAGCCCCTGAAAATCTGCCCAGTGAAAGTCTCAGTAACAGTGACGTCATCCCAGTGAAGGTGTTTGTGTAAAAATTAAATTAGAAATGCTGTCAGGGATTTAGGATGTGTCTGATCTGCCTCAGCATGCCTGGCTGTTGACTTGAGCTTTGGGGGGTTGATGGTGTACCAGTACCCAATGGAAGATAAACAGACAGAGGTACACTCTCAGTGTCTAGACAGGGACACACATCTAGCACAAAGGGGGGTGTCTGTCACAAGGGAGTAATGACTATGTGGTTATTTGCTTTTACCTGGTGCGTTTTGTGCTGTAAAGGAGACTATTGTTTCTTGTTAATGTAATTTCTTATTCATCCAAACTTTGGAAACTGCAAATGTTACTTTTCAGAGGACCAAATGCTTTCACACTTATAGGGTACTATAGGTGAAATCCATTTCAATAATTTTGATTAATTAATTTTCTTTTCATCACCAATTATTTTGTTGAGTTACTCAACTGTACATGCATTTTTGGTCATGTGCATGCAGGCTGTATCTTTTGGGTTCTGTTTTGAAGCATTTGAACTTTATTTTATGAAGTGTTTATACATAAAACAGATGTGCTCTTGTGGGTAAATCAAATGCTTTTATACCTGATGGATGTCATTCCTGTTGAACTGGATTCATGAGAGCGTGTACAAGCTTTAATTAGAGTCTGGGCTCTTTTCAGATTGTACTTTGCAGATGCAGTGAAGAATAAATTCACCCTGTCAGTACCATGCTGTACATCTGAGCCTTCAGTAGCCTTACCTGCACACCTGCCATTGGTCTCAAACTCTTTTCATATCTGCATGATATGTTTTTATTGAACGTGTTAATGAACACATACTGCACACCCAAAGTTTCATACCTATGATCCATTCCAAACTTATTTCATGCTCTACCTGAATACTTTTAAGAGCATATTCATTTCCATTTTTAGTGCTATACATACAGTATGGAGGGCTGGATACAGTAGAGATTGAGATCCATAAAAATGCTGGATGCTGGATATCACAATATTGTATTTCACTATACAGTGGGGGTATATTTTTAATTCTTCTACATTAGTGTGAGTGCTACCATAAAGGTATAGGGGAAAGCTGGAGAACATTCACCCTACTACACCACTTTGTCCCAGGCCAAGCAGCCACTGAATGCTACAGTATGAAATGCTCCAAAGGGAATACATCAGAGCACTTTTATTCTGAAGCATAACCATCACCCTGCACATATATTGATAGATTACATTTCTTACATTATTGGATATGACGAGGATGTTCCCATGTGCAAATCCAGGTGCAGTCAATGTCAGCCGTGCTTCAGACATGTGACCATCTGCAGAATCTGTTCCAGTGGGGGTGCACAGATGTCTCAGTCTCAGTGTTTTCACAGATTGAAAGTTGAGGTAACTTCGCCTGCACATCCAGCAGAGGGTGCTGTTGTGACGTGTTGAACAGGAAATGGGCACCTTTAGCGTATTCATTAAGGAGCGTGTCCATACCAGAATGCCACTCTGAATAGCGTGCCTGGCTCAAATGACAGAAACGCGGTTATTCTAAAGTCCTCCCAGGGTATCAGCCCAACCACGGTGCCTCCGGCTTTCTGCATCTCGTACAGTATTTCTGCAGCGCTTGACACCAGAGCACCAGACATTTCACATCGTACAGAGAGTGTCCGTCTGAAGAGTGGAATAATCCTTTGATATACATTCTCCAGACAATAAAATGACAACAGTATAACAGCAGCTACAGGTAATGCCTTTCTGTGTAACTGAGAAATAAACTATTACTGCAGCCTTAAATGATGCATTGCTCGTAGAGGGTAACCCTGATTCTTATTTGTTGTAATTCTTCTTATTTGGGGTGGCAAGGCTCAGGCGGTAAGAGCAGTTGTCGGGCAGTCGGAGGGTTGCCGGTTTGATCCCCCGCCCGGGCTGTGTCAAAGTGTCCCTAAGCAAGACACCTAACCCCCAAATGCTCCTGACGAGCTGGTCGGTTGTCAATTGTACAACGCTTTGGATAAAGGCGCTATATAAATGGCAACCATTTAAATGCTTTCCCTGGGTTTTCAAATTTTTTTTTTTACAGAAGACATTCCAGGCTCAAATTAGTTGCAAGTGTTGAATTGTATCTGAATCGTAAAGAACTGCTCTTTTTTAGAATCAGGCTGGCTGCCCTTTAAACATTAGAACTGTTTGTGGCCCTGTCAAAAATCAAAAAGGCTACTGAACACCTTCAAAACACTGACAACTATGCACACCATCCAGCCCCAGCAGGCCTGGCCCTTCTCCGAGTGTACCAGGGATAGCAGCAACACGCTAACGCGGCTGCAGAGATTGTTTGTGGCCTCGATGATTTTTGGCAGCCGCTATTGTATATAGGGACATGCAAGGTCGCTGGTTCGATCCCCGGTGCGGCCACAATTTGATCTGCAAAGCCTTTGGGCCCTTGAGCAAGGCCCTTAACCCTGCATTGCTCCAGGGGAGGATTGTCTCCTGCTTAGTCTAATCAACTGCACGTTGCTCTGAATAAGAGCTTCTCCCAAATGCCAATAATGTAATGTAATGTAATATAGAGTCCCTAGTACATATAAATTAAATTAATTGTTTGTGAAGCCATTCATTTGGAGACCAGGACCTCCATGCAAGGAATCCCCTCAAACACACATTAGGTGCGTGACAGACTGATGACCTTTGATCATGACTCCCCCCGGGACTCAGGAACAGGTCATCCGGACGCTGTATGTCCGTGGCCGCTGTCGACAGAACAGGTGACACCCTTCCCCACGCGACAGGTGAGAACATACCTGTCACCTTTCACCTTGGGGTTAGTGATGGAGCAGCCAGTCTGGAACAGCATGAGTGTCAGCGAGCCGTGTCAAGCCTTATCAACACTAAGTCATGCCCATTTCCATAACGCGGAGCTGCAAACACTCATGGAGAAGTGTGCCAAAGGAAACTGAGGCTTTTATAGTTAAAGGGTATCACTGCTGAAAATTATACTTCCAATTTCGTGTTTCTTACCATACCTTTTGTTAAATATTCTTTTCTGAGAATATTGTTTCACAGCAAAGAAAATCAATGGTCTTCAACAATGTTATTGCATGACTGAGGTGTCCTCCTACCTAACATCTCTTTGTTGGTTGATGCCAGCCCTCCCAGAATGTGGGAGATTCAAATGGGTTCTATTCTAACATTCTGTGTCTTATTTTGGGCCCCAGTTTTGAAAGTTTCTATGCCCTGCTCCCCTTACTTATGAATGCAAGCCCCACCTTAATGAAACATGCGCCATGGTATTGATCAAATGGAATCCGGACCTGCTTTGTAAACTTCAAAATAAAAGTCTCATATTCAGAATCACAAAGCCAGGAGAGATAAAATGATTGTACATACTGGGGGGTCAAACGGTGGTGTTTAGAGTTTACTATATTGCATGTGTCAGCTTCATTCAATTCAGTACACATACTGCAAAGCCCCTTTGATGGTTGATTAGTAATGCCTTTGCCCACAAGTCTAAAGCAGGATCGCAAAGTAGGAACACTCAGTTAGCTGGATAGCTGTGCCTAGATCAGCTCTTTTCACTTCAGTCCATGTTCCAGATTTGAGAGGGGTTCCAGGCTGTACTGAGTGCAGCCATCCAGCTGACTGAGTAACTCATCCTGCTTGGTGAAACAGGCCCCAGGGGTCACTTGTGGAAACATCTGAGAAGGTCAGCGCGCACCACGTTTGTCTTACGGTCCCCTGCTGATGAAAAGACTCCCAGTCTCCCAGTCCTCTTCCCTATCCCTGCAAGGTGAGTGGGGAATGGGTGAAACCTGCAGGAATACCCATCCTACCTTTTGGAAAACCAAAAGGAAACAGGAGGTAGAGAGGTCCTTCTTCAGCCTCGGAAAAAGGGCCGTGGAATCAGAGACGACTTTAGACTTCAGAAGGAGAAACGTTGGTGTGTTCTGGTCTATTACTACATGGGAAATGTACAGTAAATCACATGCATTAAAACCCAGCCTAAACATATGGAAAATATTTTCTCCCAAATGAAAACTGACTGTTCATATTCATTCATTCATCAAGTTTATCCAAGTCCCTGTGATTTTAGAAAAATAACACTAAAATATCTTTCAGAAAGATATTTCCACTATCTGGGAAAACGTTGTTTCGATACAGAGATGTTTCAAAAGGTGCAACATATATTATTTTGTTCATTTCATGAAATTAAATCTACACCATAACTTAATTCCGATGTGAGCCTTCTTGTACACTTTGCATAGTGGAAACTGAATTGATGAATGTCGACTCTCCCTCGTGCAGTGGGTAGCACTGCCGCTTCACAGCAAGGAGGTCCTGGGTTCGAATCCCCGTCGGCCGGGGCCTCTCTGTGTGGAGTTTGCATGTTCTCCCCGTGTCTGCGTGGGTTTCCTCCGGGTACTCCGGTTTCCTCCCAAAGTCCAAAGACATGCACGTTAGGCTGATTGGAGAGTCTAAATTGCCCGTAGGTATGAGTGTGTGAGTGAATGGTGTGTGTGCCCTGCGATAGACTGGTGACTTGTCCTGGGTGTATTCCTGCCTTTCGCCCAATGTATGCTGGGATAGGCTCCAGCCCCCCTGCGACCCTGATCAGGATAAGCAGGTTCAGATAATGGATGGATGGATGGACTCTCCCTCATAAAAAAATAAAATAAAAACTGCTTTTGCTTGTAAATGCATATCTTTTGGGGAAATATTTAGCCCACCTACTTATTCATGCGATTATCTAACCAGCCAATTGTGTAGAAGCAGTGCAATGCATGCAGTCATGTAGATATGGGTCAGGAGCTTCAGTTAATGTTCACGTAAAACATCAGAATGGGGAATATAAGTGACGTGGAATGATTGTTGGTGGCAGAGAGGGTGGGTTTGAATATCTCAGAAACTGCTGAGTGTCCGTCTTTCTGTCTGTGTCTGTGTGTGTCCGTCTTTCTGCGTGTGCCTGTGTGTGTCTGTGTGTGCCTGTGTGTGTCTGTGTGTGTCCGTCTTTGTGTGTGTGTCTGTGTGTGTCCGTCTTTCTGAGTGTGTCTGTGTGTGTCTGTGTGTGTCTGTGTCTCTGTTCCTCTGTGTAGTTACTGTGGGGCAGGGGTGCACAACTCCAGTCCTGCACGGCCAATCAGTGCACAGCGTTTCGTTCCAACCGATGGCCTTGATTTTAATTTCCGGACATTTCTATAAACTATGCTTGTTATGTGTCTGTAGCCAGGGCATATACAAATGTCAGATCAAGACATGTTTGGGCTACAATCGGTAAGATTCTTCTTAAAACATTGTTACGAGAGCATTGTACAAAAAGGTCAATTCCTTTGTTTTTGCTATAGCCTGAAGACAATAGAGTTTGAGGTCAAAAGATGTACATGAGAGATCCGAATTTCAGCTTTTATTTCCTTGTATTTTTATCTAGATTTGTTAAATAACTTATCAGAATGTATCACCTTTTGTATCAGACCACCCAAGTTTTAGGTGAGCAAAAGTATTGGAACATGTGACTGACAGGTGTTTCTTGTTGCCCAGGTGTGTCCTGTTACATTGACTAAATAGTTCTGTGTGTGAACTCTTGGTTTAAACCTTGGATTTTGCCTGTGAAGAAATATAAATAAACCGCTGGTGTACTGAGCAACAGATATGAAACAGGTCGACCACGGAAAACAACAGCAGTTGATGACAGAGACATTGTCAGAGCTGTGAAGAAAAACCCCAAAACATCAGTCAGTGACAGGAAGTGTCATGGCTTAGGCTTGCATGGAGTGGGTTCACTAATCAGTATTGATGATGTAACTTATGATGATAGCACCAGTATAAATTCAGTCTACAAAAGTCTACAAAAACATTCTGTCTGAAAAGTTATCGAGAAATGCGTCCAAACTAATTAGGAAGAACTTCATCATGCAGCAAGACACAACTTCATTCGGGGCAGGAAGTGGATGGTTTGAGACTGGCCAAGTCAATCACCAGACCTTAACTTAATTGAGCACGCATTTCACGTCCTGAAGAGGAGATTGAAGGGAAAAAACCCTCGAAACAAACAGCAACTGAAAGAGGCTGTGTTGTGTAAAACCCCACAGCTAACCCAATGACGGAATTTAGCGGGGGCCGAAGGGGTTTTGCGTGCTTGTCCTTCTGGCGTTGCTGGGAGAACATTAGTTGGGTTAATTATTATCCTCCGTACAAGAACAGAGCACAATTATGTTTAAGAATATACTGGGTCCGTTGCCATGGGTCGGATATGGATTGACCTGCCCCATAGCCCGCTTATAGCTGGCCAGAAACGGATCAGTACAATTCTTAATATTCTCCGTTCTCAAACGGGGCCGTATTGTACGCTTAGTGGTTACTATAGTTTTACTCGTTTATCTGACTCCATTTAAAATATAATTTAGAAATTTGGGTTTGCAACTTACGCGGACCTCGGGAGTGATTACATTCAACTTGTACCTGCGCCACCATTACTCAATAGATGCTCCCGGTATTAGCATTACTGCTGAAATCTCAGTTCGGTGGAGAACTCAGAGGCTGCGGGTCCAGTCAACACAATACATGCAAACCTGCCATGATAGTTGCGAGCCCAGGTCGGCGTAGCATTGTCTGGGCTCCTTAGAGCTAATTTGGCAGGAACCAGCGCCGTAACGCCCATGGGTTCCCTTCGCACCAAATCACAAGAGCCTTGCGTCGCCCGACCCTTAAGGGACAGAAATTGCTGGCCTCACAACTTAGAACTACCACAGGTGTACCGCCCCGCCGATCGTCGGTCTTTGGCCACCATTTCCCCCTGAGTATTTCAGTTGTAATTTAGGCTGAAAAGGTACAAGATGAATTAGAGTCATGTAGATCACGCAAGTTACAAAGAAAATAGTTTATTCGCAGACAGGTAGGTTATTAGCTTTAGAATATCACAATCAAGTATAAAATACACAAATTAAGAATAGAGATAGAGTAAATAATCATACCTAGCCTGCTTGGACTACACACAAACACAGAGTATAGGATATGCCGTATGGAAAGTCGAATACGATCTTCCTGATACTTACATACACGTACAATATGCTGTGTGGGAAGTCGAATACGATCTTCCACTGCTACACATACATACATACATACAAACATACATACACAAGACATGTTGTGTGGGAAGTCGAATACGATCTTCCCAGATTGGTCTGTCTCCCTTGCTTTTATGCCAAATCATACGTTTGGAACCAGGCGGCAGTGCCATAAATCAACCCGGAGGGGTGGTCAAATCTGGAATTTAGACCCCCACCGTTGGGGGTTGTTGAGTAGGGAAAATGAGATGATTACCAGGAGAGGACGTGTAGGTTTTCCCTTGGGATACTGAAACTATAGTTTATTAAATTCCATTTGGTATGAAATGTATCTCATCCGATTCCTTGATTTTATCAGATCACATCCATACCAAACAGATTACCCTTATATTTTATTATGTTGCAGTTATCATGAAACTTCCCTCCTGATTATCCATTTTACCTGCAATTCCTGTTACCATTACATAAGACTTAATGCAATAATACAAGGATCACATGGGCAATGTTTTCAAGGTGTTACCGGGTCTATTTACTATCTTAATAGCAGTTTTGAATATTTAATCTAAGAGAGCAGTCACCGGTGTAATGACAGCAGTGCCCAAATGAGGGCACTGTGGCATTGTCCGGAGTCTTCCCCCTTGGAAGTGACCAGGAATGGGGTCACAGGGAGGTCACCAATGTTCGGGAGGATTCTTTTCCCATGACCCAACTGGCCTTGGACCACTCATACATCTTAACTCCCCAACAGGTAGTCTAAACAACATTGGAACCCCAGCTCTCAGGCCCCTCACAAATGGCAGCCCTTCCTGACCTTAACCACTATGCTACAGGCCGCCCCATCATATCTATCATATATATCTGTTGGGAGTTTTCATGATAACTGCATTATGCTGTAAATATGTTTTTGTGCCTCTCATGGTAATATACCTTTTGGATAAACCTGATTTGGGTGAATGAAAGGAAAGGAGACATTCCAGACTGTTTGGTTTCTTCTCCTTATCTCCGAAATCCAGGCCTTAGTTCTTGACCCTAAAAGTGAGTCACCCATCTATAATTTACAGCCAGGCCCACCAGGCAGGGGGCTAAAACACATGGCTTCTACAGAGACAGCTTTTGCCCAGTTTCCCCTCGGCTCCTGAATGGTTGTGATATCAAAGGTAGACTGTTACAAAAACTAGACCATTACACCAGTCGCACTGAACCAATCAGAATAACACCAAACATCAACATATTCTGACCTGGGATTATCATGAAACATCTTTATACCATCTCCAATATTCCTGTTCTGGAATGTGAGAAAAGAAGGTGCCTCTAAGAATCCTTCTCTAGCTCTCCCCCACAGACATGTGTGCCAACGGTGGGGGCTAAGAATGTATGCTCCAGGAGGGGGAAGTCAGCAAGCTGACCAGCGCATGAGACCAAATGTTACTTATGACTGGCTTACAGTTGTACCCCTTGAATAGGGGGACGAAATAATACTTGCGATCAATATCAGATTAGCAGAATAAGATAATTTTGCAGATCACTGATTTTTAACTTTATCACATTACAGACCGTGAATTTAATCTTTTTAAACGTCGCAAATTATGAGTGTATTACTGCTTTTCACTTGTCACAGCTGCAGTAAAAGCCTGGAAAGGCATCACAAAAAGATTAATACAACAGTTTGATGATGTCAATGGGTCACAGGCTTGATGCAGTTATTGCAAGCAAGGGATATGCTACAACATATTAAGTATTATTTACTTTAATACTCTCTGCACCAATACTTTTGCTCACCTACAAATTGGGTGGTCTGATACCAAAGGTGCTATGTTTTAAGTAGTTTAGTGCATCTAGGCGTAAATACGAGGAAATAAAAGATGAAATTATGAACTCTTGTCTTGTGTTCATCTTTTTATCTCAACCCCAAATTTGTTATGCCAGGGGAAACAGAGGAACCAAAAGCAGGCAGGGGTGCAGACAAAATGGCAGATTTAATGCAAAAACAGGGACAGACAGAGTGGAGTCAAAATACAGGCCAAGGTCAAAACCAGGAGGTCAGTCCAAAAAGGCAGAGGTACAAATATTATTACATTACATTATTGGCATTTGGCAGACGCTCTTATCCAGAGCGACGTACAGTTGATTAAACTAAGCAGGAGACAATGCAGGGTTAAGGGCCTTGCTCAAGGGCCCAACGGCTGTGCGGATCTTATTGTGGCTACATCGGGATTAGAACCGCCAACCTTGTGTGTCCCAGTCATTTACCTTAACCACTACGCTACAGGCCGCCCCTATCTAAACAAGCAAAGAATTCCAGGGAAGCAGTCAGGGGTCAAAACCGGAAATCCAATAAACAAGGGCAAGGACTCAGGAACAAGGGCAAGGGCAAGGGCAAGGGCAAGGGCAAGGGCAAGGGCAAGGCAACAAGGAGGCTAGAACTGGGGAAAGGAATCAAGGGCTCAGGACAAGAAAACAGGACAAGACGAACTAGCAGCATGCAACTGAAAAGGACAGGTATAAATACACAGGGGAATGAGACAAACTAGGCGGGGCATGGGAGTGAGGGCGGTCTAACAAATAAACATCAGGTGAGACACATGAAAGGTAAACGGACAATAACAAGGGGGAAACGAAAACACGGACTGGATTCACAATGACACACATGTAATACAAACGGCTCCGGACTAGAGAGTAGACAATTGCAGAGAATCAGGAGATGCAGAGATACATAGAGACAGGTGCGAACACTTCGCTGAAACTAAGCAAGTAATCAGTGATAGAATAGGGAGGCGGAGTTACAGAACAGAATTGAAACTGGAGATGCATTTGTAAGTTAGTTAAGTGATTGAAATTACAAATACCCAAAACTAGGGAATGTTAGTTTGTTAGTTTGACAAACATATTAGTGTGTTAGTATAATTAGTATTGTACAAATTCAATGTTAGTTGGGATTAGTATATTAGTGCTATGTACAAACATGAAATGGAGAGAAAGCAGGAAGTAAGGAATGCAAGATTGGAAGGAAGATTGAACCCCGGAACTACCGAAAACACCCGAATAGTGGGGCACACAGACAAGGGAGTGACTGGGCTAGAAAACATTCAGACTCAGACATCACAGGGGAAGATGAGTGCAAAGACTAATGAATATAAACAGTACACCAGACATGAATGTGAAAAAGAATAAATTACAAGAATAATGATAAAAACAATGATAAACTAACACACAGAACACAGGAACATAACACAAATGTATTCAGTGTATTACAATAACAAAGGAATTGGCCTCACTGTTCCAAATTATCTCATTTAATTAATTTTCATACATGGTACATGAATGGATCCAGTGGTATATTACTGCATCCTGTAAATCCAATCCAGTTCAGGCACGTGACCATCTCCGTAAGAGAGAGAGGACAAATCCAGCCAAGAATCTCCCGCTGACTGAGAACTACAAGCCTGATCTGCACTTCCTGTTCCTGCTTATTCCTGTTTTGACGCACATAGGGTGTGTTCTGTCCAAGGTTCAGCAGCGGTGAAAGTATCAGACCGAGGGACGGAGAGACTGTAACATGGAGGCTAAAGCTTTGATTCCAGAGGACGATCTCTGTTGCTCTGTATGTTGTGATATTTTTAAAGAGCCTGTTGTTCTGAAATGCAGCCACAGCTTCTGTAGAGTGTGTCTGCAGCAGTGCTGGCAAGAGAAGGGCTCTCGAGAGTGTCCCATCTGCAGGAGAAAGGTCTCTGTGGATGATCCTCCTCTAAACCTGGCCTTAAAAAACATTGTGGAATCTTACTTAAAGCAGAAGACTGAGAGAGAAACTACAGACAAGACTGAGGCTCGCTGTAGTCTTCATGGAGAGAAAGTTGTTTTATTCTGTGAACATGACAAAGAGCCTCTCTGTTTCATCTGTCAGACTTCAAGAAAACACAGAAACCACCCGGTCTGTCCAGTGGAAGAGGCCGCTCTGGAGTTGAAGGTATTCTATTTTAAATCATAATTAAAAATTAAAGTCAGCATTGTATCTGAAAGTCTTGTTTTAAAGCCTCAAAACATCCAGTATTTTAGATTTCAGTACAATGTACTAGGAGTAAAATGTGGGCATGGTTAAGTCCAGATTCACAGTTGTGATTATGGGCCTTTTATAGTGAATACAGCTCCATAAGTGTAACATTGAAATACAGTGTGATTTCATAAATATATAGCAATGATGTGTGAGATTAGACACTGACAGCACAAATATAACATAAGACTTTTACTCTAACAAAATAAAGGTCTAGATCTGATAAAACTACTTTCATATAAACTGTTCTCTGCTTGAGGAGAGAACTGTGCAACAACCAGGAAGTGCAGAAATCTACACTGAGTGAATAACCAGTGGAGACAGAGCTGTATATACTCTCTCAAAATGGATGTGTTAATATTGAACACAATAAATCAAGCTGGTTCGATGAATCCTTCAACATTCCTTAGAGTTGGCTGTAAATTATATGTATGTACAGCCCAGTATTATTATCCTATTTTGCTGAAGTTTTGCTCACATTGGTTTAATTGTGCACATATTGTGTTATGACGCCCTATAAGAATATTTCACAGATCTTTACTCGAGTGTAGTATTTTCCCTACTACATTTCCCATGTGCTTACACTTACAAAATCACACTGACCGTCACTATTGTAGCAGGGTAATACTGTGCTATTTGTGAGAATAAGTCTTAACTGGTTCATATCACTCCAGGAGGAACTCAAGCCTGCACTTAATCTTGTTAAAGAAAAACTGAAGAAGTTTACTGAGGTTGAACAAGGATGTAAGAAGACAGCAGAACACATCAGGGTGAGTAACACAATTAGTAAATATGTAGTATTTTTGATGAATGTTGTGTGTGACATGGATAGTAACACACCAACTGCCATACATAAATAACCAAGCGTAGTTACACTATTCAGGTTTAAAATGGTGTTTGAATCGCAGAGTCAAGCCCAGCACACAGAGAGGCAGATAAAGGCAGAGTTTGAGAAGCTCCACCAGTTCCTGCGTGAGGAAGAGGAGGCCAGACTAGCTGAACTGAAAGAGGAAGAGGAGCAGAAGAGTTGGATAATGGAGGAGAAGCTAGAACACATCAGTGGAGACATCTCCACCCTTACAGACAAAATCACAGCTCTAGAGACGGCCATGGAGACCGAAGACACCTCCATTTTAAAGGTAGGGGCTTCATTTACTGACCGAGTTTATACCGATTAACCTCAGTAAAGTAACGTCACGTGTGCTGACTGTTATCATCCTCTTCACTTTCATTAACATGGCTCCTGCTGTTTCTCACCTATTGTTTCTCATAATGGAATGGACTGAATACATTTATACACTCACAATGATGCTCTTATTGTGTGTTTTTTTCAGAGCTACAACAACATCAAGGAAAGGTATGTGGACTCTCAGCTCATTTCATCTTGTGTGTTTAAGTCTCTTCAGTTCCCGATGCTGACTGACTCCTGCCTGTCGTTACAGAGCCCAGTGCACACTGCAGGACCCAGAGCTGCTCTCAGGGGCGCTGATAGACGTGGCCAAACACCTGGGCAACCTGACGTTCAGAGTCTGGGCGAAGATGCTGGGGATGGTGCAGTACAGTGAGTATCTGGGCCAGATGCTGAAATCATGTTTTTTTTACAAACATTTAATGAACACATGAAAGAGGAGGAACAGGCTACATGTTGACATGGTGCTGAAGATGAACAGCACAGAGTCATCCAGTCTCAGAGCAGGGAGATCCAGGAGGGCTGCACTGCTCACAGTTTAATAACAGAACACACGCAGACACAGAATTAACACACAATGTAAAACCTCATGAATTATATGTTTTATTCGCTGTGAGAATTGTTTGCATTGAATTTGCAATGATGTGTTCATTGATTCATGACTTTTCATAATGCAAATAGGTTTTATATTTAAAATAAGAATCACTATAACTACAGTATATTATTATCCATAACTAGTATATGTCATTTCCTGTGTATGGGACCTAATCTGAATAGAGTATGTGAAATGGTCCTGCCACACGCCATGGGCGGACACAAGAGATGGACACAGGGAGGTCGTTATGATCGGAGCCATTCGCAGACTCCAAGACGTAATAAATAACAAGCTTCAATCAAAGTGCCACAGAAATAGTTCAGTGCACGGCAATCAGGGCAGTATAGGCAAGGCAGTTTTGTGGTAGAGTCCAAAGGGTCAGAGTCCAAACAACCAGAGCAGTGTGGAGAAGGCAGGGTGGGGGGTGGGGTGTGTGGACAGGTAATGGGGAGAAAGGGAAAACATGGAATGGAACATTGACATAAAACACATAGAAAAGGATAATCAGGGAAATGAACTACGACAGAGGCACTGAACGTGACAGGAAACATGAAACTAAACATTTAACAACTGTGGTAACCCGCTGGTAGAGAGAGAGAGAGAGAGAGAGAGAGAGAGAGAGAGTAGAATTCGTGGAAAAAAAAAAAATTTATTATAATTTTTTTTTTCTTTTTTTCCAGTGCTCGTGCCTTCAGGGCACTTCTTTAGTGTCCCTGTGAGAGGGGAAAACACGTCCCAATGTCGACTTACCCCCTCCCGGAGATCTTGGCACTGTCGGTCCGTTAAGTGTTCCCTGGTGGTCACCTCCGGCGTTCCAGTGGCGCCCCCTGCTGTCAGACATAGGGGAGCAGAGTCGTGCACGGGTTCATGCCATTTTTTTAATAGGTTGACATGGTAGGTCTGGAGGGTATGTCTCCGCCCTACCTGCCTTAGGGTGTAATTGACCGGCCAGACTTTGGCAACCACTTCGTAGGGGCCATGCCACTTAGCCAGGAATTTACACTCACTCGTGGGGACGAGTACCATTACCTTCTCTCCGGGTCGGAACTTGCGCACCTGGGCATTTCTGTTGTAGACCCGGGCTTGCTCTGCCTGGGCCTTACTCATGTGCTCCCTCACCATCGGCCAGATTTTTGCCATTCTTTGGTCCATGTTCGCCACATGTTCCACCAGGGAGCGCTGTCGGGACGGCTGTTGTTCCCAGGCTTCTTTGGCCAGGTCCAGCAGGCCCCGGGGCCGCCTCCCGTAGAGTAACTCGAAGGGAGCGTATCCTGTAGACGCCTGTGGAACCTCACGGATGGAGAACAGCAAGTACGGCAGTAAATGATCCCAGTCCTTACCATCGGTGGCCACCATCTTCCTCAACATAGACTTCAGGGTCTTATTGAAGCGCTCCACCAGGCCGTCAGTCTGGGGGTGGTAGACCGACGTCCGCAGTTGTTTCACTCGCATTTCTTTCATCACCCCGGACATGAAGCAGGAGCCCTGGTCAGTTAGTACCTCCTCGGCAATCCCAACCCTGCTGAACAGTAAAAACAGTTCTTTTGCCACATTTTTCCCTGTCGCGGCCCGCAATGGTACGGCCTCAGGGTAGCAGGTGGCATAATCTAAAATCACCAGAATATAGCGGTGACCCCTGCTAGACTTGGGTAGGGGCCCCACGATGTCCAGGGCTATCCTGCGGAAAGGTACATCGATGATGGGTAGCGGGATTAGCGGGTTACGGTACATTACCTTTGGGCTATGCAGTTGACAAACCGAGCAATGCTGGCAATAGTCCTCCACAGCTTTTTTTATGCCCGGCCAGTAAAACTCCATCGTCTTCTCGCGCCCCAGGTGCGCCCCCAACGGGTGGGTGTGGGCGAGGTACAGGACTTTGGAAGTAGCTGCTCCACTTCGTCCTCCTTAACCCTACTCACGCGATACAGTAAGCCATTTTGTACTTTAAAATAGGGTATGGTCAGCCTACTCACCCCACCTTGGGGAACGCCCTTGATAGAGGCTGCAGTTTTCCAGGCCTGGGTGAGGAGGGGGTCTTGCAGCTGGGTGGAGCCGAACTCTGTTGGCGCCCCTGGGGTCTCTCGTGGGAACCCCGAAAATTCCCCTGTGCTGCTGTGTTCGGCCACCAGGGGTTGCTGTGGGGTCGATCCCTGGGGTCGAACGCCCACTCCTCCACCAGGTGTGTGTGTTCTCTCCTGTACCTCTTCTTCCCACCGTTTAAATATCTTTCTTCTTCATATTTCAGCTCCTGTGACGATGGACCCCAACACTGCACGTGCCGATCTCTCTCTCTCTGATGATCTGACCACTGTGAGAGACACAGATACAGCGCAGAACTGTCCTGACAACCCAGAGAGATTTATGCCCTGTGTGTCTGTGCTGGGATCTGAGGGGTTCACCTCAGGGAAACACAGCTGGGAGGTGAAGGTTGGGAATAAACCTAAATGGACTATAGGAGTGGCGAAAGAGTCCATCAACAGGAAAGGAAATGAACCAGTCAGCCCAGAGGATGGATACTGGCTCATAATGCTGAGGAATGGTGATGAGTACAGAGCAGCAGGAGTTACTGACCTCACACTTGAGAGGAAACCCCAGAGCATCAGGGTGCAGCTGGACTATGACGGGGGGGAGGTGTCCTTCTTCAACTCCAGTGACATGTCACTCATTTACACTTTTAAACACACATTTACTGAGAGGGTGTTCCCATTATTCTCTCCCTGTGTGAGAGATGATGGTAGGAACGATGAGCCCCTGACAATCTGCCCAGTGAAAGTCTCAGTAACAGTGACGTCATCCCAGTGAAGGCGTTTGTGTAAAAATGAAACTAGAAATACTGTCTGAGATTTAGGATGTGTCTGATCTGCCTCAGCATGCCTGGCTGTTGACTTGAGCTTTGGGACACATGCTGGAGATGATCGGGGTGGGGGTGTTGATGGTGTACCAGTACCCAATGGAAGATAAACACACAGAGGTACACTGTCTCAGTGTCTAGGAACACACATCTAGCACAAAGGGGGGTGTCTGTCACAAGGGAGTAATGACTATGTGGTTATTTGCTTTTACCTGGTGCATTTTATGCTGTAAAGGAGACTGTTGTTTCTTGTTAATGTAATTTCTTATTCATCTAAACTTTGGAAGCTGCAAATGTTACTTTTCAGAGGACCACATTCTTTCACACTTAGAGGGTAGTATAGGTGAAATCCATTTCAATAATTGCAATTCATTCATTTTCTTTTCATCACCAATTATTTTGTTGAGTTACTCAACTGTACATTCATTTTTGGTCATGTGCAAGCAGGCTGTATGTTTTGGGTTCTGTTTTGAAGCATTAGAACTGTATTTTATGAAGTGTTTATACATAAAACAGATGTGCTCTTGTGGGTAAATCAAATGCTTTTATACCTGATCGATGTCATTCCTGTTGAACTGGATTCATGAGAGCGTGTACAAGCTTTAATTAGAGTCTGGGCTCTTTTCAGATTGTACTTTGCAGATGCAGTGAAGAATAAATTCACCCTGTCAGTACCATGCTGTAGGATTTACATCTGAGCCTTCAGTAGCCTTACCTGCACACCTGCCATTGGTCTATAACTCTTTTCATGTATGCATGATATGTTTATATTGAACGTAGGATGTAATGAAGATGTATGGGAAACAAGTCCATGATAGACACTAGATATTCAGTGTAAAACTATAAAAACATCAGGCTTTATGTAATTTCTTTATATTTTCATGTATATTTTGTGTACTCTGTATGTACATGCTCTGACATCAATTGATTCTGTCTCAAATGGTTTGGAATGGTACAAGCCTCTTCTTTCATTTAAGTCTTCAACCATGTGTGTGCAGTAAATAGTTTGAGATATTGACACTTTTATAGGACTAGTACAAAATAAGCTGAAATTGCTTCAGAGAAGTACATTGTGCAAACTAGCAACCACAGAACTTCTCAAGTCCTTTGAACAGACCTGATTGGCCAAAAGGCCATAATGGTGTCCAGATACTTAAACTCCTCCTCTCACTCTTTATGTTGTTGTGGCCCTGTAGTTGGTATCCAGAGAGTAAGCATTGTGTTAATGAACACATACTGCACACCCAAAGTGTTATACCTATTACCCATTCAAAACTTATTTCATGCTCCTCCTGAATACTTTTAAGAGCATATTCATATCCATTTTAAGTGGTATACATACAGTATGGAGTGTCGAGGACCCGGCCCTAGGCCCCCCTGATGAGAGATTGACAGGGATGGGTTAGGAAGGAATGCATTGTTAACCCCTCGCACATGCCATTGAGGTGGTAGCAAGAACGCCCCCGTAAGAGGAAAAATATGGGGTTCAGAGATAATGAGCAGCCATACTTGTCAGTGGAGGAGTCTGAAGTCAGGGGACTTAGATTTATGGTTTTAAGGAGCAAGGTTAAAGTTCTGACTGAGGCCATGCATAGAATGAGTTCCAGCATAACCTTGGAGGAGATTCAACATGCTGAGCGAGCAGTCGGGGAATACCCCAACCCTACAGGGGAGGAGTACAATGCCTGGTAAAAGCAAAAAGATAAGGAAAACTGAAGGGATGTCAATACCGAAAGAATATTAAGAGGCTTTAAGGGCCTTCCTGATTATAATCTGATAATTTATTGGATAGATTCAAAGGACTGACTGTAGAAGAGTTGGAGGATGATTTACACTCAGCTATTGGCTGGATGTCCTTTGTAGATCCCTTAAGGCGCCGCGGAGAGGGGCACCTGAAGAGTGTGTTGAGATGGTGGAGATGGAGGGCACTAACTTCTGGCTTGTATGAAGTCAAAGTTTGGAGAGAGTCCAAGGAGAGATTATGACAGGGAGACAAATACCAGTGATGAATAGGTTCATTAAAAAATTACATAAGAGCTAGTGTTTTTCCACTCGTATACTGAGATGGTGGAAACTCCCAACCGGAGGGGCACATGAGATAAAGTATTGGGGAAATTTCTTTTGAGGTATGAGAAAATGACAGTGGGACAAACAGAAGTGATGAATATGGTCATTAAAAAGTTGCATAAGAGATAAATGTCTTCCCACTCGATATATTGGGGACATTTCTTATCAAAAAAAAAAAGGTACACTTTTATACGGAAAAAGGATATATAAGGAATAAGCTTTTAGACCTTAGGATAGCATCTCAGAATTTTGCTTCAGAAGATGTCTATGGGCTGTTGAAGAGAGAGCAATGCAGGACAGCTGTAGTCAAGCTGGAGTGGCGCGCTCCTTCTGCGCGCCACTCCAGGATATGGATATGGAGAGAGGAGTGACGTACGCGGTGCGGACTCAGCCCAAGAGTTGTGGCAGCGGGACTGATGTCGAAGAGGTGTTCATGCGCAACCCTCATCCTACAGAAAAGCTGGTGAAAGAGTTAAAGGGCTTTTACGACATGCTTGGAGCCGTGAACTACACCTGGAGGCCAACAGACGGGACGCGGGGTTCCTCCACGCTACAGAACACCTTCCTGCTGGACCCACGCAAGAACCTGAAGCCTCCCCCCCTAACCTCAGTGTCAGTGAGGAGAGGCATATGCTGCGGCTGCACTGCAAAACCCCCGACGTGTTTGAAGACATACCAGTGCACATCCCATACAACAGGCAGGAGAAGTACGAAGTGCAAAGTCACGTCTTTCGAAAGTCTGGGTCCTGATCCTGCCCCAGATTCCCAAACCAATGCAGCTGTTCAAAGAGCTCATCAACAGCAAGGAGGAGGGATCAAATCCCGCAGAAAATGAGATGGTTATATTTAGGGCATGGGTGATAATTATAATCTATATTACTTGTAAAAGTAGGAAAAGTAGTACATAGAAGCTCAACGTTATAAGTTTCCTTTCATTTTTATGTCTTTTCGTTTTCAGTAAGATACTATAGAAGGTAGCATTATTAGGTGATTTAAAAATTATAAGTTTCCTTTCATTTTTATGTCTTTTATTTTTTAGTAAGATACTATATACGATATAAATAAGTAGTAGACTTTAGGGGTGTTCGTACCCATTGTATTAATGGAAGTTCAGTAGCTTTTATCTCCGTGAAGGGGGAGCCATAAGATAAGGTAAAGGCCAAAGAGGATGATGGGTATTTGAGGGGTGTACCTTGACTTTTAAACATCATGGTGAAAAGGTAAATTAGAAAGAGCTAAAGGGGTATATGTAACTTGCATGTGATCAGCAAACTGAAAGATGATATATATACTGTAATCTGTATAACTCTATTCTTTTGATTGATTATAATAAAGTATATCTTACTATAATCAAATGTGATAAAGATTCTTTTAGAGGAATACATTGAATACAGGACATCGTATACCAGATTTGCATCACACCCTTCACTTCGAGACTGGGCTGGAAGTTCAGTAGAACTTACCAGGGCTCCAGAACGTTCGGAGTACTTGAGTTCGTCCCCGAGACACCTCATGGTGAGGTACTGCTCGTGGGAACGTGAGGTCTGAGCTCGGCAAGGGGTCCGTGGCTCACGACAGGAGGGCTGGATACAGTAGAGATTGAGATACATAAAAATGCTGGATGCTGGATATCACAATATTGTATTTCACTCTACAGTGGGGGTATATTGTTAGTGCTTCGACATTAGTGTGAGTGCTACCATAAAGGTATAGGGGAAAGCTGGAGAACATTCACCCTACTACACCACTTTGTCCCAGGCCAAGCAGCCACGCTCCAAAGGGAATACATCAGAGGACTTTTATTCTGAAGCATAACCATCACCCTGCACATATATTGATAGATTACATTTCTTACATTGTTGGATATGACGAGGATGTTCCCATGTGTAAATCCAGGTGCAGTCAATGTCAGCCGTGCTTCAGACATGTGACCATCTGCAGAATCTGTTCCAGTGGGGGTGCAGAGATGTCTCAGTCTCAGTGTTTTCACAGATTGAAA
Organism: Conger conger; assembly: GCF_963514075.1. Classification (NCBI taxonomy): domain Eukaryota; kingdom Metazoa; phylum Chordata; class Actinopteri; order Anguilliformes; family Congridae; genus Conger; species Conger conger. The sequence goes on along the minus strand of NC_083767.1, from coordinate 60,555,098 downwards.
GTTGAGGTAACTTCGCCCGCACATCCAGCAGAGGGTGCTGTTGTGACGTGTTGAACAGGAAATGGGCACCTTTAGCGTATTCATTAAGGAGCGTGTCCATACCAGAATGCCACTCTGAATAGCGTGCCTGGCTCAAATGGACAGAAACACGGTTATTCTAAAGTCCTCCCAGGGTATCAGCCCAACCACGGTGCCTCTGGCTTTCTGCATCTCGTACAGTATTTCTGCAGCGCTTGACACCAGAGCACCAGACATTTCACATCGTACAGAGAGTGTCCGTCTGAAGAGTGGAATAATCCTATGATATACATCTTCCACAAATCTGGTGTAGATTATAACAATTTCCGTCTAATTTCCAACCTCCCATTTGTGTCAAAAGTACTTGAACGTGTTGTGGCAGCCCAACTTCAAACGCACCTGGATTCAAATAACCTCCTTGAACCCTTCCAATCTGGCTTCCGACCAAAACATAGTGTTTCTGTGTGTGTCTGTGTGTGTCTGCATCTGTATGTGTCTGTCTGCATCTGTCTGTCCATGCGTCTGTGTTTCTGTGTGTGCCTGTGTGTGTCTGTGTGTGTCTGTATTTGTCTGTGTGTGTCTTTGAGAGTCTGTGAGGGCGGCCTGTAGCGTAGTGGTTAAGGTAAATGACTGGGACACCCAAGGTCGATGGTTCTAATCCCGGTGTAGCCACAATAACATCCGCATAGCCGTTGGGCCCTTGAGCAAGGCCCTTAACCCTGCATTGCTCCAGGGGAGGATTGTCTCCTGCTTAGTCTAATCAACTGTATGTCGCTCTGGATAAGAGTGTCTGCCAAATGCCAATAATGTAATGTAATGTCTGCGTCTGTCAGTGTGTGCCTGTGTGTGTCTGTCTTCCTGTGTGTGTCTGTGTGTGTCTGTCTTCCTGTGTGTGTCTGTGTGTGTCTGTCTTTCTGTCTGTGTCTGTGTGTGTATGTGTCTGTCTGTGTGTGTTCGTCTTTCGGTGTGTGTCTGTGTGTGTGTCTGTGTCTCTGTTCCTCCACGGAAAACAACAGCGGTTGATGACTGAGACAGTGTCAGAGCTATGAAGAAAAGCCACAAAACATCAGTGAGTGAAAGGAAGGGTGAAGATGAGTGTTTCTGTGTTTGTGTGTGTCTGTGAGTGTCTGTGTGTGTCTGTCTTTCTGTGTGTGTCTGTGTGTGTCTTTATCTGTATGTGTCTGTCTGTGTGTGTCTGTGTGTGTCTGTGTCGCTGTTCCTCCGTGTAGTTAGTGTGGGGCAGGGGTGCACAACTCTGGTCTTGCAGGGCCAATCAGTGCACAGCATTTCGTTCCAACCGATGGCCTAGATTTTAGTTTCCAGACATTTCTATGAACTATGCTTGCAGTCTGTGTCTGTAGCCGGTGCATATACAAATGTCAGATCAACACATGATTGGGCTACAATCGGTAATATTCTTCTTAAAACATTGTTACGAGAGCATTGTACAAAAAGGTCAATTCCTTTGTTTTTGCTATACCCTGAAGACAATAGAGTTTGAGGTCAAATTATGTATGTGAGTGATGCGAATCTCAGCTTTTATTTCCTGGTATTTTTATCTAGATTTGTTAGATAAAAATTGACCACCCAATTTTTAGGTGAGAAAAAGTATTGGAACATGTGACTGACAGGTGTTTCTTGTTGCCCAGATGTGTTACATTGACTAAATAGTTCTGTATGTGTACTCTTGGTTTAAGCCTTGGGTTTTGCCTGGGAAGAAATATAAATAAACCGCTGGCGTACTGAGCAACATGAGACGGGTGCGTGGGGGTTGGACCCAAAATGCACGACTCAGAAACAATAATCGGATAAAGTCCCGGCAGGGCTTTATTCGGGACGAATCCCAGGAGCGTAGTCAAAACAAGCAAAGTCCATACACGTAGATCCAGCCAGACAAACAATAAACAAACAAAAAGCACGGTGCCGAGGGAAGAGGCAAACTCATAGTCGGTAGACGTGCAGGGAGGTCCGGTAGCAGGAGAGCCGTCAGCGGGGCAGAAGTACAGGCGGACGGCAGGCAGGGTCGTAGTCGAGGGCGATGCGGAAGTCGAAACCATAAAACAAACAGCGAGGCAAAGGTACAAAATCGGAAGGCGAGGACGTGGTCAAAAACAGACGATGGTCAACAAAACAGAAATCAATAATCGATGGTCGGTAAACAGGCTTGGATCGTAACGTGTAATCAATGATAGTAAATGCTCAAGAGTTGCTTTGACTGACAAGAGGCAGACAATTTCGCGAAGAACAGTAGTGCGACTGGGATATAAATGCAGGTGTAGACAATTAGTTAGAGAGCAGCAAGGAAATGAAAAACAGGTGCGATGGATGACAAGTTTAACAAGGTAATTAGTAATCGTTAGTAATAAACCTATCCTGCCCTAGCATTAGTAAATTAGTAAATTACATGCACGAGAAACGTAAGGTAACATGAACACATGATTCGTTTTTTAGTTCTACCCAATCCTGATCTAGCATTAGTAGTTTTAGTAAATAGACAAATGGAAACAATTAGGGTGTGAATGACAGAAAGAGAGAGAGAGAAAAGGCGGAACGCAAGGTTTGCGGAAAGACATGTAAAAGTGTATGTATAACCAATGACCAGTCTACGTAACAATAAACATAAATCAAAACATAACACTAAACGAACTAAGACGATAACCACTCAACATAACAAGGTAAAATAATCGTAACTAAACATAACTAGACATGACGAAAAAATTAATCGTAACAAGAAACAAACTAAACAACATGACGAACCTAGACTAACATAATACATGATAAGACAATACGTGACTAAGACAAAATGAATAAACATAAAACATGGCAAGACAGACCTGAAACGTGACACAACAGATATGAAACAGGTCGACCACGGAAAACAAAAGCAGTTGATGACAGAGACATTGTCAGAGCTATGAAGAAAAATCCCAAAACATCAGTCAGTGAGAGGAAGTGTCATGGCTTAGGCTTGCATGGAGTGGGTTCACTAACCTTTATTGATGATGTAACTTATGATGATAGCACCAGTATGAATTCAGTCTACAAAAGTCTACAAAAACATTCTGTCTGAAAAGTTATCGAGAAATGCATCCAAACTAATTAGGAGGAACAGTGCTACAAGACAATGACCCAAAACACACTTACAACACAACTTCCTTCGCGGCAGGAAGTGGAAGGTTTTAGACTGGCCAAGTCAATCACCAGACCTTAAATTAATTGAGCAGGCATTTCACGTCCTGAAGAGGAGATTGAAGGGAAAAAACCCTCAAACAAACAACAACTGAAAGAGGCCGTGTTGTACCCCTGAATAATAATTGTGACTCAACACAGTGTTTCTCCACTGATGGCTTCAACACAAGTTCTCCTCCTACTGCACAAAGGCAGCCATGAGTAATCCATATCAAGTTAGCAGAATAAGATCGTTTTGCACATCACTCATTTTTAACTTTATCACAATCCAGACCGTGAATTCAGTCTTTTTAAACTTTGCTAATTATGAGTGTATTGCTGCTTTTCACTTGTCACAGCTGCAGTAGAAGTCTGGAAAGGCAGCACAAAAAGATTAATACAACAGTTTGATGATGTCAATGGGTCACAGGCTTGATGCAGTTATTGTAAGCAAGGGATATGCTAGAAAATATGAAGTATTATTTACTTTAATACTCACCGTACCAATACTTTTGCTCACCTAGAAATTGGGTGGTCTGATACCAAAGGTGCTATGTTTTAAGTAGTTTAGCACATCTAGGCGTAAATACGAGGAAATAAAAGATGAAATTATGAACTCTTGTCTTGTGTTCATCTTTTTATCTCAACCCTAAATGTATTCAGTGTATTGCAATAACAAAGCAATTGGCCTTGCTGTTCCAAAATTTTATTTATTTTTTAAATTTATTTTCATACATGGCACATGAATGGATCCAGTGGTAAATTACTGCATCCTGTAAATCCAATCCAGTTCAGGCACGTGACCATCTCCGTAAGAGAGAGAGGACAAACCCAGCCAAGAATCTCCCGCCGACTGAGAACTACAAGCCTGATCTGCAGTTCCTGTTCCAGCTTCTTACTGTTTTGAAGCACATGTTCTGCGTTCTGTCCAAGGTTCAGCAGCGGTGAAAGTATCAGACCGAGAGATGGAGAGACTGTAACATGGAGGCTAAAGCTATGATTCCTGAGGATGATCTCTGCTGCTCTGTATGTTGTGACATTTTTAAAGAGCCTGTTGTTCTGAAATGCAGCCACAGCTTCTGTAGAGTGTGTCTGCAGCAGTTGTGGGAAGAGAAGAGCTCTCGAGAGTGTCCCATCTGCAGGAGAAAGGCCTCTAAGGAGGAACCTCCTCTTAGCCTGGCCTTAAAAAACATTGTGGAATCTTACTTAAAGCAGAAGACTGAGAGAGAAACTGCAGACAAGACTGAGGCTCGCTGTAGTCTTCACGGAGAGAAACTTGTTTTATTCTGTGAACATGACAAAGAGCTTCTCTGTTTCATCTGTCAGACTTCAAGAAAACACAGAAACCACGCGGTCTGTCCAGTGGAAGAGGCCGCTCTGGAGCTGAAGGTATTCTTTTTTAAATCATAATTTGAAATTAAAGTCATCATTGTATCTGAAAGTCTTGTTTTAAAGCCTCAAAACATCCAGTATTTTAGATTTCAGTACAATGTACTAGGAGGAAAATGTGGGCATGGTTAAGTCCGGATTCACAGTTTTGATTGATTCTGGGCCTTTTATAGTGAATACAGCTCCATAAATGTAACATTGAAATGCAGTGTGATTTCATAAATATATAGCAATGATGTGTGAGATTAGATACTGACAGCACAAATATAACACAAGACTTTTACTCTAACAAAATAAAGGCCTAGATCTGATAAAACTACTGTCATATAAACTGTTATCTGCTTGAGAAGAGAACTGTGCAACAACCAGGAAGTGCAGAAATCTACACTGAGTGAATAACCAGTGGAGACAGAGCTGTGTATACTCTCTCAAAATGGATGTGTTAATATCAAACACAATAAATCAAGCTCGTTCTATGAATGCTTCAACATTCCTTACAGTTGGCTGTAAATTATATGTATGTACAGCCCAGTATTATTATCCTATTATGGATAATAATATGAAATATTTTATTGGTTTAATTGTGCTGAAAATGCACAATAACATATTGTGTTATGACGCTCTATAAGAATATTTCACTGGTCTTTATTCGAGTGTAGTATTTTCCCTACTACATTTCCCATGTGCTTACACTTACAAAATTACTCTGACCGTCACTAGTGTAGCAGGGGTAATACTGTGCTATTTGTGAGAATAAGTCGTAACTGGTTCATATCACTCCAGGAGGAACTCAAGCCTGCACTTAATCTTGTTAAAGAAAAATTGAAGAAGTTTACTGAGGTTGAACAAGGATATAAGAAGACAGCAGAACACATCAGGGTGAGTAACACAATTAGTAAATATGTAGTATTTTTGATGAATGTTGTGTGTGACATGGATAACAATCACACCAACTGCCATACAGAAATAACAAAGCGTAGTTACACTATTCAGGTTTAAAATGGTGTTTGAATCGCAGAGTCAATCCCAGCACACAGAGAGGCAGATAAAGGCAGAGTTTGAGAAGCTCCACCAGTTCCTGCGTGAGGAAGAGGAGGTCAGACTAGCTGCACTGAAAGAGGAAGAGGAGCAGAAGAGTCGGATAATGGAGGAGAAGCAAGAACACATCAGTGGAGACATCTCGACCCTTACAGACAAAATCACAGCTATAGAGATGGCCATGGAGACCGAAGACACCTCCTTTTTAAAGGTAGGAGCTTCATTTACTGACCGAGTTTATACCGATTAACCTCTGTTATGATTCTCTTCACTTTCATTAACATGGCTCCTGCTGTTTCTCACCTATTGTTTCTCATAATGGAATGGACTGAATACATTTATACACTCACAATGATGCTCTTATTGTGTGTTTTTTTCAGAGCTACAACAACATCAAGGAAAGGTATGTGGACTCTCAGCTCATTTCATCTTGTGTGTTTAAGTCTCTTCAGTTCCCGATGCTGACTGACTCCTGCCTGTCGTTACAGAACCCAGTGCACACTGCAGGACCCAGAGCTGCTCTCAGGGGTGCTGATAGACGTGGCCAAACACCTGGGCAACCTGACGTTCAGAGTCTGGGAGAAGATGCTGGGGATGGTGCAGTACAGTGAGTATCTGGGCCAGATGCTGAAATCAGGTTTTTTTTACAAACATTTAATGAACACATGAAAGAGGAGGAACAGGCTGCATGTTGACATGGTGCTGAAGATAAACAGCACAGAGTCATCCAGTCTCAGAGCAGGAAGATCCTGAGGGCTGCACTGCACTGCTCGCAGTTTAATATCAGAACACACGCAGACACAGAATTAACACACAATGTAAAACCTTTTTAATAATATGCTTTATTAGCTGCGAGAATTGTTTGCATTGAATTTGCAGTGATGTGTTCATTGGTTCATGAATTTTTATAATGCAAATACCTTTTATATTTCAAATGTGAATCATTATAACTACAGTATAACTTGTATATGTCATTTCCTGTGTATGGGACCTAATCTGAATAGAGTATTTGAAATGGTCCTGCCACACGCCTTGGGCGGACACAAGAGATGGACACAGGGAGTTATGTTATGATCGGAACCATTCACAGACTCCAAGACGTAATAAATAACAAGCTTCAATCAAAGTACCACAGAAATAGTTCAGTGCAGGGCAATCAGGGCCATCAGGGCAATACAGGCAAGGCAGTTTTGTGGTAGAGTCCAAAGGGTCAGAGTCCAAACAACCAGAGCAGTGTGGAGAGGGCAGGGTGGGGTGTGGGGGGGAGTGGACAGGTAATCGGGAGAAAGGGAAAACATGGAATGGAACATTGACAAATAACACATAGAAAAGGATAAACAGGGAAATTAACTACGACAGAGGCACGGAACACGACAGGAAAACATGAAACTAAACATTTAACAACACAAATACAAAGAACAAGCTATGATACAAAAACACGAGACGTGAGGCAGGATGAATGTCGGTTTTCACTGGTGTTTTAATAAAAATAATAATAATAAAAATAATAATAATAAGCTTGTATAGCATATATAAAATGTAGCTCAAAGAGCTTTGCATTCAGCCACTTACAAATAATTATAAAAACAACACATTGTAGATACAATATAAAAATATGAAATACTGTGATTGTTGAAATACATTCACACAACAAACAAATAACAAGACAAGACAAACACTAACACGACTGCCTTAAAGGAGCGACGGTCTTAAAAGAAAGCTCCCTCAGTCTCTTTTGGTGGTGTAGTTGGCCAGGGCCCCGGCCGGTATATTTCGTGCTGCCAGTTGCACCTCCCCTGACAGCAGCGGTAGGAGGCGCAACGCCCACTCCTCCACCAGGTGTGTGTGTTCTCTCCTGTACCTCTTCTTCCCACCGTTTAAATATCTCTCTTCTTCATATTTCAGCTCCTGTGACGATGGACCCCAACACTGCACATGCCAATCTCTCTCTCTCTGATGATCTGACCACTGTGAGAGACACCGATACAGTGCAGAACTGTCCTGACAACCCAGAGAGATTTAACGCCAGTGTGTGTGTGCTGGGATCTGAGGGGTTAACCTCAGGGAAACACAGCTGGGAGGTGAAGGTTGGGAATAAACGTGAGTGGGATGTAGGAGTGGTGAAAGAGTCCATCAACAGGATGGAAGAGCTAACATACAGCCCAGGGAAAGGATACTGGGTCATAGCGCTGAGGAATGGTGATGAGTACAGTGCAGCAGGAGTAGATGACCTCACACTGGAGAGGAAACCCCAGAGCATCAGGGTGCAGCTGGACTATGACGGGGGGGAGGTGTCCTTCTTCAACTCCAGTGACATGTCACTCATTTACACTTTTAAACACACATTTACTGAGAGGCTGTTCCCATTCTTCTCTCCCTGTTTGAGAGATGACAGTAGGAACGATGAGCCCCTGGAAATCTGCCCAGTGAAAGTCTCAGTAACAGTGACGTCATCCCAGTGAAGGTGTTTGTGTAAAAATGAAACTAGAAATGCTGTCAGAGATTTAGGATGTGTCTGATCTGCCTCATGCAAGCATGCCTGGCTGTTGACTTGAGCTTTGGGACACATGCTGGAGATGATCGGAGGGGGGGGGGGGTTGGTGTACCAGTACCCAATGGAAGATAAGCAGAGGTACACTGTCTCAGTGTCTAGACAGGTACACACATCTAGCACAAAGGGGGGTGTCTGTCACAAGGGAATAATGACTCTTCTGCCCTCAGCTATGTGGCTCTACACAGCCTAGGCAGCGAGCTAAACAAAGTGGCAACTTCTCGAGACACTGGAGATGGGTTTCATAGTGTTTACTGAACCACAATTTGTAAAACTGAAAATACAAAAAATAAAGATATGTTTTCAAGAAACAAGCATCATTTTGTGCTTCAACAATGGCATATTTCTAAATCATATACTCCAAGTTTACTAGTAATTCCAGCATTTTCAATGCGCCAACCGAAGCTAGTCATCGCTTAGCATTGCTAAATATGTGGCTGTCTCCTTAACCTAACAATGCTAACATTCAAGCTATCATGTAAGACTACAAATAATACATGTCTAAAGCTTTATCCTTAATGTTAGATGACTTAACACTTACAGACTGTCTCGTGTCAAAACAGTACGTATCACCGAAGACACAGAATTTTCACCGTCTTCACTATACTGAGAGCTTGATAACAAAAACACTTCCCGAACTTACTTAAGCATAACGCTGATGCATGTTTGCGCCACGAGATGGCAGTGTTCCTCCACAAACTACGCAACAAACCGAGAGACAGAATACATCTTAAGGATGTCAACCCCAAACCTTGTATATAACCAAAAATAAAATAAAAATGAGTTCACAGTCTCTCAGTGAGTGTCCTTTGATACTAAAAGGATGACTTCGCTTATAGGGCGCAAGTAAAGTCTCTGTTCACCCTTCCGACTGACCTTTACCTCGACCTTCCTCACTCTGCCGTCCTCACTGGGAAAATGCCAACTGGCCAGTTGTTCCTTTTTTTGTTCCTTCAGCAGAACCACGTCTCCCTCATGCAGGTTTGGTCTTGAGGTTTGCTATTTCCGTCGATCGTGTAGCCCACTAATGTATTCTTTCCTCCAGCGTCCCCAGAATACATTGGCCAAGTACTGCACACGCCGCCACTGTGTCCTGAAAAGGTCACGACTTTCAAATTGACCTGGTGGCACTGGCGGTGTGCCATGCTTTTGTGTGAGCAACATTGTAGGGGTCAGAATCACAGGGTGTTGTGGGTCTGTGGAAACTGTTGTGAGCGGCCGTGCATTCACTATTGCAGTCACTTCAGCCATGAATGTTACCAACACCTCATGAGTTAGCTTGGCATTGCCGTGTTGCAGAAGCATTGCATCCAGAATTTGACGGGACACTCCAATCATCCGTTCCCAGGATCCGGCCATGTGCGAAGCAAGAGGAGGATTAAACTGCCACTGGCAACCACTGTTCTCAAGGTAGGTTTGAATGTTCTTATTGTGGCATCCTTTCTTGTCAATCTGTAGCTCTTTGCAAGCACTCACAAAGTTGGTTCCGCAATCAGATCTGAGAAGTTTTGCGGCACCTCTGATAGCAAAGAAGCGGCGCAGGGCGTTGATAAATGATGATGTGTCCATTGATTCAATTATTTCAATATGTATGGCGTGTATGCTCATACAAGTGAAAATCACGGCCCACCTCTTGGCCTCTGCTTGACCTCCCCTTGTTTTCCTTACTGAGACAGGCCAAGGGCCAAACACATCTAGGCCCACAGATGTAAATGGAGGGTCTGTGCATAGTCTGTCCTCTAGTAAGTCAGCCATGATCTGTTCTTGTTGTTTGCCTCTCAGTCCTCCTCCCCCACCCCCCTCATCACTCACACCTGATGACTTTGTCTCCTTCTTTGAAAAGAAGGTTGATGCTATTCGCAATTCCTTCTCCCAACCCTCCCCCCCTGCTGACCCTCCTACCCTCCCCAACTCCCTAACCTCCTTTTCTCCCCTCTCTGACGCCGACACATTGAAACTCCTTACATCCCACCGCCCGACCACCTGTCCTCTTGACCCCATCCCCTCTCCCCTCCTACAATCTATATCCGATGACATTCTCCCTTTTCTCTCCTCTATAATCAACACCTCCCTCTATTCCGGCACCATGCCCTCTTCCCTGAAGAGGGCCAGAGTCACTCCCCTCTGCCCTGAACAACGGCCTGTCTCTCTTCTTCCCTTTCTCGCTAAAACTCTGGAACGGGCGGTCTGCTCCCAACTGTCCACTTATCTTCTCCAGAACAATCTCCATGACCCCAAACAGTCTGGCTTCAAGAGTGGCCACTCCACTGAGACCGCCCTGCTTGCGGTCACTGAGGCACTCTACTCTGCTAAAGCCGAATCCCTCTCCTCTGTCCTCATCTTCCTCGACCTTTCGGCCGCCTTCGATACAGTCAACCATGAGATTCTGCTCTCATCGCTGTCTGGGATGGGTGTCACAGGGTCTGCACTCACTTGGTTTTCCTCCTACCTCTCTGGTCACTCCTACCAGGTGACTTGGAGGGGCTCAGTCTCTGACCCTCACCCCCTACAAACTGGAGTCCCGCAGGGCTCAGTTCTTGGGCCTCTCCTCTTCTCGCTATACACCATGTCTCTTGGTTCTGTTATCTCTTCCCATGGCTTTTCTTATCATTCTTACGCTGATGACACCCAACTCTTTATTTCCTTCCCTCCCGACACCCAAGTCACCACACAGATCTCTGCCTGCTTGGCTGATATCTCTGCGTGGATGGCTTCAAACCACCTGAAGCTCAACCTTGCCAAAACTGAGCTTCTCTACATCCCTGCTAAGTCCTCTCCGTCAATCGACCTCTCACTGACTGTTGAGGACTTTGTACTTTCCTCCTCCCATACGGCAAAGAATCTTGGGGTGACTCTTGATAACTGCCTCACCCTGGCTCCACAAGTATCCTCCACTGCCAGAACCTGCAGGTTCTTTCTGTATAATATACGCCGTATCCGTCATCTCCTGACTGAGAAAGCCACCCAGCTCCTAGTCCAGGCGCTCGTCATTTCCCGCCTGGATTACTGCAACTCCCTCCTAGCCGGTCTCCCAGTGTGTACCATCAAGCCCCTCCAGCTGGTCCAGAATGCTGCAGCCCGCCTGATCACCAGTCAGCCCAGGTCGGCTCATGTCACCCCGCTTCTCATTGGCCTCCACTGGCTTCCTATTGCCGCACGCATCCGTTTCAAGGCCCTAGTGTTGGCATTTCAGGCTGTTAAGGGGACTGCCCCACCTTACATACAATCATTGATCACTCCCTACTCCCCAGCGAGACCACTCCGGTCTGCCAGCTCTGGTTGCCTTATGGTTCCCTCTCTACGTGCACCTGGCGGTTATGAACGTAAACATAAATCCGTCTCTTCTCATTAAAAATGTAGCCCAGTACCACTTTTGAGTCTGTAAAGAAATACACATCATCCACCTCCATATCCAGCTCTTCTTGAACCAATTCCGCTACTTCCACAGCCAGAACTGCTGCGCAGAGCTCCAGTCTCGGAATGGTGATGTCTGGTTTTGGAGCAAGCCTTGCTTTTCCAAAGAGGAAGCCTACTTCACTGTGGCCCTCTGCATCTGTTAGTTTCAAGTAGGCTACAGCACCCACAGCCTTAGTAGATGCATCACAGAAAATGATGATCTCTTTTCTCTGTGCTACTGATGAGGGAATTGTGGTGTACATTCTTGGGATGTTCAACTGTTGTAAGAGTTCTTCCACTTTTCCCACGAGTCCTGTTTTCCTTTTGGCAGCTGAGCATCCCAATCACAAGTATCAGAAGAGATATCTCTCAGAATAGCACGACCCTCAATGCTGACAGGCACTGCAAAGCCAAGGGGGCCATATAGGCTGTTAATTACTGACAGCACACCAAGTTTTGTGAATGGCCTTTCACTGATTGCCACCTGGAACATAAACAGGTCTGCAGAGAGATCCCATCCCAATCCTAAACTACGCTGCATAGGTGGGGAACTTTGCCTAAGTTTGAGGTCCTGTGGGCAGGAAGCAAGGTCTTCATCTGGGAAGGTGTCTGTGATGGTTGGGCTATTGGATGATCTTGTGCAGGCGTATGTTTGCTTGTGCTAGCATTTTCTGAGTTCTGAGCAGCACATCAGTGGCTTCAGTCTCAGTAGAGAATGATTTCAATCCATCATCCACATAAAAGTGGCGTTCTATGAATAGCCTTGCGTCCCTTCCATACTCCTTTTCGCCTTCGATGGCTGTCCTTTTCAGCCTATAGATAGCGATTTATGGTGATGGGCAATTTCCAAATACATGGACCCTCATTCGGAACTCTGCAATTTCTCCATCTAGGTAATGGTTCTGAAACCACAAAAAACGCAGGTAATCACGGTGATCTTTTTTGACAACAAAATTGTGGAACATTTACTGTACACCTGCCATCACTGCATAAGGCTCAAGTCTGAAACGGACAAGCACACCTATAAGGGTGTTGTTCAGATCTGGGCCTTTGAGTAGCATATTATTGAGGGATACATTGTTGCATTGAGCACTTGAGTCAAAGACTATCCTGATTTTCCCTGGCTTTTGAGGATGGTAAATGCCAAAGCTGGGAAGATACCAACACTCTTGTCTGGTTTTAACAGGAGGGGCTTTTTCTGCATGCCCTTTGCTGAACATCTTCTCCATAAAGTCCACGTAGTGGTCCTTCATTTCAGTCTTCTTTTTCAATGTTCGCCGAAGTGATATGAGGCGATGCAGGGCTTGGTCTTTATTGCTGGGTAGGCGTTGTCGTGGAGAACGAAAAGGAAGTGGGGCTACCCAGTTGTTTGCCTCATCTTTGTAGAATCCTTCATGCATGTTGTTCATAAATGATTCATCTTCAACAGAGAGAGCTAACTTTTCATCGTCAACTGTTTGCTTGAAGATAAGTGTGCCTACATCACCTTTAGTCAGTGTATTTTCAAGGAGGGGGCAGGTGTCTGTGAGCCTCTCCTTGATAACAATTCTGTTCTCACAGGGGGTGAAAAAACTGGGTCGTCCACTCTCAAGTATGCTTGTCTTGAAAGAGTTCACAGTAGGTTTATGAGCTCCTGTGAGGCAAACATCCCCTATGATCACCCACCCCAAATCAAGGCATTGAGCATAAGGTGCATCGTGTGGGCCGTTGAGCTGATTACGCACCTTGTGAGCTCGAATGAGGTCCCTACCAAGGAGGAGGAGAATCTCTGAGGAAGGATCTAGTGGGGGTATCTGAGATGCAATGGGTTGAAGATGAGGGTGGTGGGCTGCAGCCTCTGGAGTCGGGATCTCCCTCCTATTGTCAGGAATCTGGTTGCATTCAGTGAGCACTGGTAATGATATTGACACATTTCCATCCATTCCCTCAATGATGAAGCCGCTAGCTCTCCTTCCGCTGGTGTTTGTTACACCAGCACATGTCTTCATTGTGTAGGGCAAGGTTTCACCTTGATGCCAAACATGTCAAAGAAGCTAGATCGTGCTAATGACACATTACTTTGGTCATCTAACATGGCATACATTTTCCTCTTCTTTTCAGGGTGTGCAGTAGGGTACACGTTGACCAGGCAAATATTAGAACATGACTTCCCTTGGTGTCCTTTACCACATACCACATAACTGGATGTGGTGACAGTGGAATGTGGGTGTTCCTGCTCCCCGCCGTGACCCTCTGTAGGTGTGTTGGGCTCTTATGCTGTCCATGGTGGTTGTGGGTCAAACTCTTTCACCACCCATGGCGGTGGGCCAGCATGCAATGCTGAAACATGACTATTGCTGTTGCACTCTGAACACTGAATCACTGCTTTACAGTCTCTGGCCCTATGATCTGTTGACATACAGCAGATTGAGTGTTCTTTAAGCAAACTTTTCATTCTTTTCATTCTAAAACCTCTACATTTAGCAAGTGAATGTGGCTTCAGATGAATGGGACACTGCTTGTCTGGACCAGGTGGCGGCAAATCAGCCTCGTTGGGTATCTCTACCTGTGTTTTGTTTGCTGTGAAAGGAACTCTGACTTTGGTTTGCGGAGGTGTCTTTTCTGCTTTGAGGAACAGAGTGTTATTGCTTTGTAATGTGAAGCTGGGATCTGTCTTAATTTCTGCATGACTATTTACAAACTCTACAAAGTAAGAAAAAGGCGGGTAAAAGGCATTGTGTTGTCTCTTATATCTTGTTCCTTGCTTGATCCATGCCTCTTGGAGATTATCTGGGAGCTTTTCCACAATGGGGTTTATTCCTCTTGATGTGTCCAAGAAACTGAGGCCTGGCAGATAACCTTCATTCTTTGCTGCTTGTAGTTCAAGAAGAAGATCTGCTAGCTCTTGCAACAGATGGTTGTCTTTACGAGAGACCCAGGGAAAAGCCTCCAGACGCTTGAACAGAGATGCTTCAATGACTTCTGATGAGCTGTAATTTTTGTCCAATCTTTGCCACAAACGCCTAAGACCTGTCTCTGGATCATTCACATGGACTGCTCTGATCCTCAGAGCATGCTGAAGAGATTCCCCTTCGAGTCATTTTGTGAGTAAATCAAGCTCCTCGCTTGCCTTTAAGTTCAGTCCTTCAATGCCATTGTGAAACATAGACTTCCAAGCGATGTAGGTCTCTGGCTTGTTGTCGAACACCTTGAACGCCGTGGTCAGAAGGTCACGGCGTGCAAGGTAAGCAGCAAGTTCTAACATTTCAGTTGGCCTGGGGCTCGATCTATCTCGGATACGTTTGTTGTCTGTTTCAAAGTCTGCTCTGTTGAAAGCAGGTGAGGCATAACTAGGCTGCCATCTACCTGGAGTCTCTGCGAAACACCCCGGGATGTATCCTGCAGCTGCTGCACACCCTGGTGTAAATCCGGTAGCCGCGGCACACCCGGGTGTACTTCCAGACGCTGCGGCATTCTCAGGTGAACATCTAGTGGTGGCAGTCAGGTGTGTTCCCAGTTGCATGTGGCATACGATAATCCAGCTCATGTATATCATGGTACTTTGATGGAGACACTTAACGGTCCCTTTTAAATTCAGAGTCATTGTTGAAGTGGGTTTTGATATATTGCTCGACGCGTTTAAGTGTCGCAGGTGTGGTAACAGGGATACCGAGGCCGGTTACTTCGGTGTGTTTATTTTGGCTTTCAGCTGCCTCCTCGAGGACTATTGCCGCAGCGTGGGCAGCTTCGGCTTCTCCCTCTTGCTTCAGCGCATTAAGCCGCGCTTCTATCCGTGCCTTCTCGACCTCCATGTCAATTTGGCCTTTGGCAAACTCAGCCTTGGTGCGGGCGGCTTCAGCTGCAGCCTGTGCTTGTGCTGCAGCTAGGCTGGCGCTTGACTGATTTGATCTGGCTGATCCACAATCTGACCTGACTTCCAGCTGAGAGAAGGGAGGTGATTTATCCTTGCCGGGCATTTTGGAGAAGAGGTCCTCGGCGAAGCACTTGACGTATGGCAAGTCTTTTTACTCTTCTGCCCTCAGCTATGTGGCTCTATACAGCCTAGACAGCGAGCTAAACAAAGTGGCAACTTCTCGAGACACTGGAGATGGGTTTCATAGTGTTTACTGAACCACAATTTGTAAAACTGAAAATACAAAAAATAAAGATATGTTTTCAATAAACAAGCATCATTTTGTGCTTCAACAATGGCATATTTCTAAATCATATACTCCAAGTTTACTAGTAATTCCAGCATTTTCAATGCGCCAACCGAAGCTAGTCATCGCTTAGCATTGCTAAATATGTGGCTGTCGCCTTAACCTAAAACATTGCTAACATTCAAGCAAGCTATTATCCTTAATGTTAGATAACTTAACACTTACAGACTGTCTCGTGTCAAAACACAGTACGTATCACCAAAGACACAGAATTTTCACCGTCTTCACTATACTGAGAGCTTGATAAGAAAAACACTTCCCGAACTTACTTAAGCATAACGCTGATGCATGTTTGCGCCACAAGATGGCAGTGTTCCTCCACAAACTACGCAACAAACCGAGAGACAGAATAATGACTATGTGGTTATTTGCTTTTACCTGGTGTGTTTTATGCTGTAAAGGAGACTATTGTTTCTTGTTAATGTAATTTCTTATTCATCTGAACTTTGGAAACTGCAAATGTTACTTTTCAGAGGACCACATGCTTTCACACTTAGAGGGTAGTATAGGTGAAATCCATTTCAATAATTTCAATTAATACATTTTCTTTTGATCACCAATTATTTTGTTGAGTTACTCAACTGTACATGCATTTTTGGTCATGTGCAAGCGGGCTGTATCTTTTGGGTTCTGTTTTAAAGCATTAGAACTGTATTTTATGAAGTGTTTATACATAAAACAGATGTGCTCTTGTGGGTAAATCAAATGATTTTATACCTGATTGATGTCATTCCTGTTGAACTGGATTCGTGAGAGCGTGTACAAGCTTTAATTACAGTCTGGGCTCTTTTCAGATTGTACTTTGCAGATGCAGTGAATAATAAATATAAAAATGCTGGATGCTGGATATCACAATATTGTATTTCACTATACAGTGGGGGTATATTGTTAGTGCTTCTATATTAGTGTGAGTTCTACCATAAAGGTATAGGGGGGGGGGCTGTTGTGACGTGTTGAACAGGAAATGGGCACCTTTAGCGTATTCATTCAGGAGCGTGTCCATACCAGAATGCCAGTCTGAATAGCGTGCCTGGCTCAAATGACAGAAACACGGTTATTCCAAAGTCCTCCCAGGGTATCAGCCCAACCACGGTGCCTCCGGCTTTCTGCATCTCGTACAGTATTTCTGCAGCGCTTGACACCAGAGCACCAGACATTTCACATCGTACAGAGAGTGTCCGTCTGAAGAGTATAATAATCCTATGGTATACATCTCCCACAAATCTGGTGTAGATTATAACAATTTAAACAATTTCCGTCTAATTTCCAACCTCCCATTTGTGTCAAAAGTACTTGAACGTGTTGTGGCAGCCCAACTTCAAACTCACCTGGATTCAAATGACCTCCTTGAACCCTTCCAATCTGGCTTCTGACCAAAACATAGTGTTTCTGTGTGTGTCTGTATCTGTACGTGTCTGTGTGTGTCTGTCTGTCCGAGTGTCTGTGTTTCTGTGTGTGCCTGTGTGGGTCTGCTTCATTCTGTGTCTGTCCGTGTGTCTGTATTTTCTGTGTGTGTCTCTGAGTGACTGCCTTCTGTGTGCATTTGTGTTTCTGCGTCTGTCTGTGTGTGTCTGTGTGTGTCCGTCTGTCTGTGTGTGTCTGTGTGTGTCTGTGTCTCTGTTCCTCCGTGTAGTTCCTGTGGGGCAGGGGTGCACAACTCCAGTCCTGCACGGCCAATCTGTGCACAGCTTTTCGTTCCAACCGATGGCCTTGATTTTAGTTTCCGGACATTTCTATAAACTATGCTTACAGTCTGTGTCTGTTGCTGGTGCACATACAGATCAAGACATGATTGGGCTACAATAGGTAAGATTCTTGTTAAAACATTGTTACAAGAGCATTGTACAAAATGTATTGGAACATGTGACTGACAGGTGTTTCTTGTTGCCCAGATGTGTCCGGTTACATTGACTAAATAGCTCTGTATGTGTACTCTTGGTTTAAGCCTAGGGTTTTGCCTGTGACGAAATATAAATAAACGCGTACTGAGCAACAGATATGAAACATCAGTCACTGACAGGAAGTGTCATGGCTTAGGCTTGCATTCAGTGGGTTCACTAATCTTTATTGATGATGTAACTTATGATGATAGCACCAGTATGAATTCAGTCTCCAAAAGTCTACAAAAACATTCTGTCTGAAAAGTTATCGAGAAATGTGTCCAAACTAGGAGGAACTTCATCATGCAGCAAGACAATGACCCAAAACACACTTACAACACAACTTCATTCGGGGCAGGAAGTGGAAGGTTTTAGACTGGCCAAGTCAATCACCAGACCTTAACTTAATTGAGCATGCATTTCATGCCCTGAAGTGGAGATTGAAGGGAAAAAACCCCCAAACAAACAGCAACTGAAAGAGGCTGTGTTGTACTCCTGAATTGGGGGACGAAATAATAATTGTGACTCAACACAGTGTTTCTCCACTGATGGCTTCATCACAAGTTCTCCTCCTACTGCACAAAGGCAGGCATGAGTAATCAATATCAGGTTAGCAGAATAAGATCGTTTTGCAAATCACTGATTTTTAACTTCATCACATTACAGACCGTGAATTCAATCTTTTTAAACGTCACAAATTATGAGTGTATTACTGCTTTTCACTTGTCACAGCTTCATTAAAAGCCTGGAAAGGCATCACAAAAAGATTAATACAACAGTTTGATGATGTCAATGGGTCACAGGCTTGATGCAGATATTGCAAGCAAGGGGTATGCTACAACATATTAAGTATTATTTACTTTAATACTCTCTGTACCAATACTTTTGCTCACCTAGAAATTGGGTGGTCTGATACCAAAGGTGCTATGTTTTAAGTAGTGTAGCACTTGTAGGCGTAAATACGAGGAAATACAAGATGAAATTATGAACTCTTGTCTCGTGTTCATCTTTTTATCTCAACCCCAAATGTATTCAGTGTAATAGAAAGGAATTGGCCTCACTGTTCCAAATGATCTCATTTAATTTATTTTCATACATGGCACATAAATGGATCCAGTGGTACATTACTGCATCCTGTGAATCCAATCCAGTTCAGGCACGTGACCATCTCCGTAAGAGAGAGAGGACAAACCCAGTCAAGAATCTCCCGCTGACTGAGAACTACAAACCTGATCTGCAGTTCCTGTTCCTGCTTATTCCTGTTTTGAAGCACATTGGGTGTGTTCTGTCCCAGGTTCAGCAGAAGTGAAAGTGAAAGTATCAGACCGAGAGACGGAGAGACTGTAACATGGAGGCTAAAGCTTTGATTCCCGAGGACGATCTTTGTTGCTCTGTATGTTGTGACATTTTTAAAGATCCTGTTATTCTGAAATGCAGCCACAGCTTCTGTAGAGTGTGTCTGCAGCAGTTCTGGGAAGAGAAGAGCTCTCGAGAGTGTCCCATCTGCAGGAGAAAGGCCTCTAAGGAGGATCTTCCTCCAAACCTGGCCTTAAGAAGCATTGTGGAGTCTTACTTAAAGCAGAAGACTGAGAGAGAAACAACAGACTGAGGCTCGCTGTAGTCTTCATGGAGAGAAAGTTGTTTTATTCTGTGAACATGACAAAGAGCCTCTCTGTTTCATCTGTCAGACTGCAAGAAAACACAGAAACCACCCGGTCTGTCCAGTGGAAGAGGCCGCTCTGGAGCTGAAGGTATTCTTTTTATAATCATAATTTAAAATTCAAGTCAGCATTGCATCTAAAAGTCTTGATTTATAGAAGTACTTTTTTTACTAGAAGTAAAATGTGGGCATGGTTAAGTCCTGATTCACAGTTGTGATAGTGGGCCTTTTATAGTGAATACAGCTCCATAAACTTAACATTGAAATACAGGGTGATTCCATAAATATATATCATTTATGTGTGAGATTAGATGCTGACAGCACAAATATAACACAATACTTTTACTCTAACAAAATAAAGGTCTAGATCTGATAAAAGTACTGTCATATAAACTGTTAACTGCTTGAGGAGGGAACTGTGCAACAACCAGGAAGTGCAGAAATCTACACTGAGTGAATAACCAGTGGAGACAGAGCTGTATATACTCTCTCAAAATGGATGTGTTAATATCGAACACAATAAATCAAGCCGGTTCTATGAATGCTTCAACATTCCTTACAGTTGGCTGTAAATTATATGTATGTACAGCCCAGTATTATTATCCTATTTTGCTGAAATATTTTATTGGTTTAATTGTGCTGAAAATGCAAAATAACATATTGTGTTATGACGCTCTATAAGAATATTTCACTGATCTTTCCTCGAGTGTAGTATTTTCCATACTACATTTCCCACGTACTTACAGTTACAAAATTACACTGACCGTCACTAGTGTAGCAGGGGTAATACTGTGCTATTTGTGAGAATAAGTCTTAACTGGTTCATATCACTCCAGGAGGAACTCAAGCCTGCAATTAATCTTGTTAAAGAAAAACTGAAGAAGTTTACTGAGGTTGAACAAGGATGTAAGAAGACAGCAGAACACATCAGGGTGAGTAACACAATTAGTAAATATGTAGTATTTTTGATGAATGTTGTGTGTGACATGGATAACAAACACACTAATTGCCATACATGAATAACAAAGCGTAGTTACACTATTCAGGTTTAAAATGGTGTTTGCAGAGTCAAGCTCAGCACACAGAGAGGCAGATAAAGGCAGAGTTTGAGAAGCTCCAGCAGTTCTTGCGTGAGGAAGAGGAGGCCAGACTAGCTGCACTGAAAGAGGAAGAGGAGCAGAAGAGTCGGATAATGGAGGAGAAGCTAGAACACATCAGTGGAGACATCTCCACCCTTACAGACAAAATCACAGCTCTAGAGACGGCCATGGAGACCGAAGACACCTCCTTTTTAAAGGTAGGAGCTTCATTTACTGACCGAGTTTATACCGATTAACCTCAGTAAAGTAACATCATGTGTGTTATCATCCTCTTCACTTTCATTAACATGGCTCCTGCTGTTTCTCACCTATTGTTTCTCATAATGGAATGGACTGAATACATTTATACACTCACAATGATGCTCTTATTGTGTGTTTTTTTCAGAGCTACAACAACATCAAGGAAAGGTATGTGGACTCTCAGCTCATTTCATCTTGTGTGTTTAAGTCTCTTCAGTTCCCGATGCTGACTGACTCCTGCCTGTCGTTACAGAGCCCAGTGCACACTGCAGGACCCAGAGCTGCTCTCAGGGGCGCTGATAGACGTGGCCAAACACCTGGGCAACCTGACGTTCAGAGTCTGGGAGAAGATGCTGGGGATGGTGCAGTACAGTGAGTATCTGGGCCAGATGCTGAAATCAGGTTTTTTTTACAAACATTTAATGAACACATGAAAGAGGAGGAACAGGCTGCATGTTGACATGGTGCTGAAGATAAACAGCACAGAGTCATCCAGTCTCAGAGCAGGGAGATCCTTAGGGCTGCACTGCACTGCTCGCAGTTTAATATCAGAACTGACGCAGACACAGAATTAACACACAATGTAAAACCTCATCAATAATATGCTTTATTAGCTGTGAGAATTATTTGCATTGAATTTGCAATGATGTGTTCATTGATTCATGAATTTACATAATGCAAATATTAAAATATTAAAAATTAAAATATGAATCACTATAACTACAGTATATTATTATCCATAAGTAGTATATGTCATTTCCTGTGTATGGGACCTAATCTGAATAGAGTATGTGAAATGGTCCTGCCACACGCCATGGGCGGACACAAGAGATGGACACAGGGAGGTCGTTATGATCGGAACCATTCGCAGACTCCAAGATGTAATAAATAACACGCTTCAATCAAAGTGCAACAGAAATAGTTCAGTGCAGGGCAATAAGGGCAATACAGGCAAGGCAGTTTGAGTCCAAAGGGTCAGAGTCCAAACAACCAGAGCAGTGTGGAGAAGGCAGGGTGGGGTGGGGTGTGGGGGGGTGTGGATAGGTAACCAGAGCAGTGTGGAGAAGGCAGGGTGTGGGGTGTGGGGTGTGGACAGGTAACCAGAGCAGTGTGGAGAAGGCAGGGTGGGGTGTGGGGGGAGTGGACAGGTAACCAGAGCAGTGTGGAGAGGGCAGGGTGGGGTGTGGGGGGGCGTGGACAGGTAACCAGAGCAGTGTGGAGAAGGCAGGGTGGGGTGGGGGGTGTGGGGGGGTGTGGACAGGTAACCAGAGCAGTGTGGAGAAGGCAGGGTGGGGTGTGGGGTGTGGACAGGTAACCAGAGCAGTGTGGAGAGGGCAGGGTGGGGTGTGGGGTGTGGGGGGGTGTGGACAGTGTCGTGAGCCACGGACCCCTTGCCGAGCTTACAGATTACAGTGTACATATCATCTTTTGCAGTTTGCTAATCACATGCAAGTTACATATACCCCTCTTAGCTCTTTCTAAATTACCTTTCCACCACGATGTTTAAAAATCAAGGTACACCCTTCCTATATCCATCCTCTTTGGCCTTAGCCTTATCCTATAGCTCCCCCTTCTTGACGTTTAAAAAGAAACTATTCCTATAATATTATATTTATCTAAATATGATAACTTCTCTACATTTTTCTACTTTATATAGTACCCTAATGAGAAATAAAAGATATATAAAAGTAAACTTATAATATGTTACTTTTTCTACTTCTACAAGTAATATAGATTATAATTACCACTCATGCCCTAAATATAGCCATCTCGTTTTCTGCGGGATTTGATCCCTCCTCCTTGCTGTTGATGAGCTCTTTGAACAGCTGCATTGGTTTGGGAATCTGGGGCAGGATCAGGACCCAGACTTTCGAAAGACGTGACTTTGCACTTCGTACTTCTCCTGCCTGTTGTCTGGGATGTGCACTGGTATTTCTTCGAACACGTCGGGGGTTTTGCAGTGCAGCCGCAGCATATGCCTCTCCTCACTGACACTGAGGTTAGGGGGGGGAGGCTTCAGGTTCTTGCGTGGGTCCAGCAGGAAGGTGTTCTGTAGCGTGGAGGAACCCCGCGTCCCGTCTGTTGGCCTCCAGGTGCAGTTCACGGCTCCAAGCATGTTGTAAAAGCCCTTTAACTCTTTCACCAGCTTTTCCGTATGATGAGGGATGCGCGTGAACACCTCTTCGACATCAGTCCTGCTGTCACAACTCTTGGGCTGAGTCCGCACCGCGTACGTCACTCCTCTCTCCATATCCATATCCTGGAGTGGCGCGCAGAGGGAGCGCGCCACTCCAGCTTGACTACAGCTGTCTTGTGTTGCTCTCTCTTCACCAGCTCGTAGATATCTTCTGAAGCCAAATTCTGGGATCCTGCTCTAAGGTCTAAAAACTTATCCCTTATATATCTTTTTTGCATATAAAAGTGTACCTTTTTTGATAAGAAATGCCCCCATTATGTCAAGCGGGAAGACATTTATCTTTTATATAACCTGTTTTTTAATGATCATATTAATTATTTCTGTTTTTCCAATTGTCATTTTCTCATACCTCAAAAGAACTGTCCCCAATATTTTATTTCATGGGCCCCTCTGGTTTGGGAATTTCCACCATCTTAATATACGAGTGGAAAAACACTAGCCCTTATGTTGTTTTTAATGAACCTATTCATCACTGGTGTCTGTGTCAGTTTCATAATCTCTCCTTGACTTCCTCCAAACTTTGATTTCATGCAAGCCAGACGTTAAAGCCTGCCACCATCCCAACACCCTCTTCAGGTGCCCCTTTTTGTGGCGCCTTAAGGGGTCTACAAAGGTCATCCAGCTAATAGCTGAGTGTAATTCATCATTCAACTCCTCTATAGTCAGTCCTTTAAATCTATTCGATAAGTTATTTGTGTTATCCTCAGGAAGGCCCTTGAAGCCTCTTAATTTTCTTTCGGTATTGACGTCCCTTCCGTAAAGAACTGCTGTTTCTTCAGAGTCAGGCTGGCTGCCCTTTACACATTAGGACTGTTTGTGTCAAAAATCAAAATGGCTACTGAACACCTTCAAAACACTGACAACTATGCACACCATCCAGCCCCAGCAATGTAATGTAATGTCATATAGAGTCGCAAGTACATATAAATTAAATCAATTGTTTGTGAAGCCATTCATTTGGAGGCCAGGACCTCCATGCAAGGAATCCCCTCAAACACACATTAGGTGCGTGACAGACTGATGACCTTTGATTATGACGCCCCCCGGGACTCAGGAACAGGTCATCCGGACGCTGTATGTCCGTGGCCACTGTCGACAGAACAGGTGACACCCTTCCCCACGCGACAGGTGGGAACATACCTGTCACCTTTCACCTTGGGGTTAGTGATGGAGCAGCCAGTCTGGAACAGCATGAGTGTCAGCGAGCCGTGTCAAGCCTCATCAACACTAAGTCATGCCCATTTCCATAACGCGGAGCTGCAAACACTCATGGAGAAGTGTGCCAAAGAAAACTGAGGCTTTTATAGTTAAAGGGTATCACTGCTGACAATTATACTTCCAATTTCATGCTTCTTACCATACCTTTTGTTAAATATTCTTTTCTGAGAATATTGTTTCACAGCAAACAAAATCAATGGTCTTCAACAATGCTATTGCATGACTGAGGTGTCCTCCTACCTAACATCTCTTTGTTGGTTGATGCCAGCCCTCCCAGAATGTGGGAGATTCAAATGGGTTCTATTCTAACATCCTGAGTCTTATTTTGGGCCCCAGTTTTGTAAGTTTCTATGGCTTGATCCCCTTACTTATGAATGCAAGCCCCACCTTAATGAAACATGCGCCATGGTATTGATCAAAAGGAATCCTGACCTGCTTTGTAGACATCAAAATAAAAGCCTCATATTCAGAATAACAAAGCCAGGAGAGATAAATGATTGAGGTGTGCATACCGGGGGGGTCAAACGCTGGTGTTTAGAGTTTACTGTACTGCATGTGTCAGCTTCATTCAATTCAGTACACATACTGCAATGCCCCTTTGATGGTTGATTATTAATGCCTTTAGCCCACAAGTCTAAAGCAGTATCGCAAAGTAGGAACACTCAGTTAGCTGGATAGCTGTGCCTAGATCAGCTCTTTTGACTTCAGTCCATGATCCAGATTTGAGAGGGGTTCCAGGCTGTACTGAGTGCAGCCATCCAGCTGACTGAGTAACTCATCCTGCTTGGTGAAACAGGCCCCAGGGGTCACTTGTGGAAACATCTGAGAAGGTCAGCGCGCACCACGTTTGTCTTACGGTCCCCTGCTGATGAAAAGACTCCCAGTCTCCCAGTCCTCTTCCCTATCCCTGCAAGGTGAGTGGGGAACGGGTGATACCTGCAGGAATACCCATCATACCTTTGGGAAAACCAAACGGAAACAGGAGATAGAGAGGTCCTTCTTCAGCCACGGAAAAAGGGCCGCGGAATCAGAGACGACTTTAGACTTCAGAAGGAGAAACGTTGGTGTGTTCTGGTCTATTACTATATTGGAAATGTACAGTAGCCAGTAAGTTGCATTAAAACCCAGCATAAACATATGGAAAATCTTTTCTCCCCAATGGAAACTGACAGTTCATATTCATTCATTCATCAAGTTTATTCAAGTCCCTGTGATTTTAGAAAAATAACACTAAAATATCTTTCAGAAAGATCTTTCCACTATCTGCGAAAATGTTGTTTCAATACAGAGGTGTTTCAAAAGGTGCAACATGTGTATATTCTTTTCTTTTGTTTCATGAAATTAAATCAACACAATAATTTAATTCCTATGTGTGCCTTCTTGTACACTTTGCATAGTGGAAACTGAATTTGAAAATGTGCACTCTCCCTCGTAAAGAAAATAAAATAAACTGCTTAATCTCATAAATGCATATCTTTTGGGAAATATTTAGCTCACCTACTTATTCATGTGATTATCTAACCAGCCAATTGTGTAGAAGCAGTGCAATGCATACAGTCATGTAGATATGGGTCAGGAGCTTCAGTTAATGTTCATGTAAACCATCAGAATGGGGAAAAAATGTGATCTAAGTGACCGTGGAATGATTGTTGGTGGCAGAGAGGGTGGGTTTGAGTATCTCAGAAATTGCAGATCTCCTGTGATTTCCACGCACACTTGTCTCTAGAGTTTGCAGAGAATGGTGTAAAAAAACAAATTCATTGAGCAGCAGTTCTGCTCACCTGCTAGACCCCCATCAGTCTGGCTTCAGATCGGGCCACTCGACAGAGACTGCGCTCCTCTCCATCAGTGAATCACTCCACGCCGCACGAGCAGCCTCCCTCTCCTCTGTCCTTATTCTTCTAGATCTCTCTGCTGCCTTCGACACTGTGGATCACTCCATCCTCCTGTCCGCCCTGTCAGCAACGGGCATCTGTGGCCCAGCCCTGGACTGGATTGAGTCCTACCTCTCTGGTCGCTACTTCCAGGTTGCCTGGGCTGGTACGGTACCTCGGCCCCTTGCCTCAGGAGTTCCCCAGGGCTCAGTCCTAGGCCCGCTTCTTTTGTCTCTTTACACTCGTTCCCTTGGCCCTGTGATCACTGCACATGGGCTATCCTACCACTGCTATGCGAACGATACCCAACTCTTCATCTCGTTCCCACCATCTGATACACAGGTTTCAGCCTGTATCTCTGCTTGCCTGAGTGACATCCAGAGCTGGATGGACAACCACCATCTAAAGCTCAACCCAGGTAAGACTGAAATGATATTCATCCCTGCTATTACCTCTCCCCATCTGGATCTCTCCATTTCCCTCAGGGATACCACACTTACGCCATCATCCAGTTCAAGGAACCGACTGTCCCTCTCTGAGAACATCGCGGCGGTGACCCGGTCATGCAGGTTCTTCCTATACAACATACGGAGAATCCGCCCCTTTCTCACCCCCTACTCGACCCAGCTCCTGGTCCAAGCGATGGTTCTGTCCCGCCTGGACTACTGCAATTCCCTCTTGGCTGGCCTCCCAGCGTCCGACATCAGACCCCTCCAACTTATCCAGAATTCAGCAGCTCGTCTGGTCTTCAACCTTCCCAAATTCTCACGTCACCCCCCTGCTTACTTCCCTTTGTAAGCCAGTCATAAGTAACATTTGGTGTCATGCGCTGGTCAGCTTGCTGACTTCCCCCTCCCGGAGCATGCATTGTTAGCCCCCACCTTTTGGCTGTGGGGGAGAGCTAGAGAAGGATTCCTGGAGCCCCCTTCTCTCACATTCCTACAGGGTTTGAGTACAGGAATACTGAAGATGGCATAAAGATGTTTCATGATAATCACAGGTCAGAATATAGTAATGTTTGATGTTATTCTGATTGGTTCAGTGCGACTGGTGTAATGGTCTAGTTTTTGTAACAGTCTACCTTTGATATCATAACCATCCAGGAGCTGAGGGGAAACTGGGCAAAAGCTGTCTCTGTAGAAGCCATTTGTTTTAGCTCCCTGACCAAGGTCTCACTGTGGGAGTTTGGCGGTGAATTACAGATGGGTGACCCGTTTTTAGGGTCAAGAACTAAGGCCTAAAGTTTGGAGATAAGGAGAAGAAACCAAGCAATCTGGGGTTTTGTCTCCTTTCCTTTAATTCACCCAAATCAGGTTTATCCAAAAAGGCATATTACCATGAGATGTACAAATACATATTTACAGCATAATGCAGTTATCATGAAGACTCCCAACTACATCATTCATAGATATGATGGGGCAGCCTGTAGCAAAGTGGGACTCAGGAAGGGCTGCCATTTTTGAGAAACCTGAGAGTTGGGGCTTCTGGTACATGTCAAAGGCGATGCTGTTTGGACTACCTTTGGGGGAGTTTCAGGCCAGAGCTTCGGCGCCAAGGAGATAAGGACGGTTGTATGAGTGGTTTAAGGTCAGTAGGTCATGGGAACCATGACCCACCACCAGGGCACCTCCTATCGGAAAGGCTCCGGACACTCCACAAGTGCCCTCATTTGGGCACTGCTGTCATTACACTGGTGACTGCTCTCCTAGATTGAATATTCAAAACTGCTATTGAGATGGTAAATAGACCTGGTAAAACCTTGAAAACATTGCCCATGTGATCCTTGTATTATTGCATTCGATCGCATTTGACTTCCCACGCAACATGTCTTGTTTATGTATGTATGTATGTGTAACAGCGGAAGATCGCATTCGACTTCCCACACGGCATATTTTATACTCTTTGTTTGTGTATAGCCAAAGCAGGCTAGGTATTTATTTAATCTATCTCTATTCTTAATTTGTGTATTTTGTAATTGACTGTGATATTCTAAAGCTAATAACCAACCTGTCGGCGAATAAACTATTTTGTTTGTAACTTGCATGATCTCCATGACTTTAATTCATCTTGTACCTTTTCAGCCAAAATTACAACTGAATACTCAGGGGGACGATATTGATCAAAAATTCGACTGATCAGCGGCTTGGTGCTTTTGTGGTGTTTCCAAGCTGGGAAAGGCAGTCAAGTTCGGCCCATAAAAGGATTGGTGGTGTATGGCTCTTGTAATTTGGCTCGAAGGGAACCCATGGGCTTTTATAGGCCGGTTCTTGTCAAGTTAATTCTAAGGAGCCCTCTAAATACACGCCGACCTGGGCTCGCAACTATCATGGCAGTGTTTTGCATGTATTGTGTTGGCTAGACCCTCAGCCTCAGAGACCCTCAGAGTTCTCTGCCGAACTGAGATTTCAGCAATAATGCTAATCCCGGGAGCATATATTGAGTAATGGTGGCGCAGGTATGAGTCAAGTGTAATCACTCCCAAGGTTTGCGTATGTTTCAAACCCAAATAACGAGTCAGATAACGAAGGTATTGACCCTACTGTGCAGATTCTTGGTCAGCCCAGACCAGTAAAGAGCGGAAGGCAGAGTGGTGCTACTATCTTTGTAACGTGGTTTATTCATTAGCTGACTCTCCGCATAGTGGTCATTATTATTTAACCCTATTAATGTTCTCCCAGCAACACCAGAAGGACAAGCATGCAAACCCCTTCGGCCCTCGCTAAATTCCGTCATTGGGTTAGCATGGGGTTTTACACCTCCACTGGCTGCCTGTCATGGCTTGCATAAAATTCAAAACATTGGTGCTAGCCTTCCAAGCAGTTAAGGGGTCTTCCCCAGCTTACCTACAAAAAATCATCAGACCCTACACCCCTGCCAGACCTCTTCGTTCAGCCTCCACAGGCTGCTTGGCACCTCCCCCTCTCCGAACTTCCACCTCACGCTCACGACTACTGTCTGTTCTTTCTCCACGGTGGTGGAACGAACTCCCCGTTGAGGTCAGAACTGTAGAATCTCCATCTCTCTCCATCCCTCCCTACCTCCCTGTGAACCTTAATTGTTGTCGTTCTGTGATTTACTTTTTTGTGTATCGGTATTTTTAGTTTGACTAGGTAAGCAGTGTTTGGCTAGTTAAGTTTGGTCACTTTTGCTTTGTTGTTTGTTTATTTGTTTGTTTAAAAAGAAAAAATAATGAAATGGGCCCTGGTCCTTATCTTTGTTGTACAGGTAGCAGTTGAAATTGTACTTCCCTCTAGGGTCTTTCAGCGAACTTATCCCTGGTTAAGGGTATGCACTTTGTTATACGTCGCTCTGGATAAGAGTGTCTGCCAAATGCCATTAATGTAATGTAATGTAATGTTCTGCAGAAAGAAACAGCTTGTTAATGAGAGAGGTCAGAGGAGATTGGCCAGACTGGTTGAAGCTGACAGAAAGGTGACAGTAACGCAAATAACTACACATTACAACAGTGGTATGCAGAAGAGCATCTCTGAATACACAACGCATCATAAGTCGCAGAAGTACTTGAGGTTCTGCTAAATGAAGATGTTGTTGTACTCTACGTGTGAAGGTAACTCTAACTGAGGAAGTCACTCCAGATACGAGGTTCTGCTAAAGGCTTAGATGGTAGTATACTTTAAGTATGAAGGTTTCTATAAATCATGCCGGTTCTCTCCTGTACCTGAGCTCAGTAAACTCTTCAGGAGCTATACCCCTATCCACTCTGTGTTTGCATGCAGAGTGAGCTGCTTGCTGAGGTAACCATCTACTGTCCTGGAGTCCTGACAGGCCTTGTCTGTCTGTATGTGTCTGTCTGTGTCCGCGTGCGTCTGTGTGTGTCTGCGTCTGACTGCGTGTCTGTGTATGTCGGTATGTGTCTGTGTGTGTCTGTATGTGTCTGTCTTTCTGTGTGTGCCTGTGTCTGTCTGTGTCTGTGTGTCTGTGTGGGTCTGTATCTGTATGTGTCTGTCTGTCTGTGTTCCTGTGTTTCTGTGTGTGTCTGTGTGTGTATGTCTGTGTGTGTCTGTGTGTGTCTGTGTGTCTGTTCCTCCGTGTAGTTACTGTGGGGCAGGGGTGCACAACTCCGGTCCTGCACGGCCAATCAGTGCACAGCGTTTTGTTCCAACTGATGACCTTGATTTTAAATAAATCGCTGGCGTACTGAGCAACAGATATGAATCAGGTTGACCACGGAAAACAACAGCGGTTGATGACTGAGACAGTGTAAGAGCTATGAAGAAAAACCACAAAACATCAGTCAGTGACAGGAAGTATGAAGATCTGAGTGTTTCTGTGCTTCTGTGTTTCTGTGTGCCTGTGAGTGTCTGTGTGTTTCTGTGTGTGTCTGTCTTTCTGTGTGTGTCTGTGTGTGTCTGTATCTGTATGTGTGTGTCTGTCTGTGTGTGTCAGTGTGTGTCTGTGTCTCTGTTCCTCCGTGTAGTTACTGTGGGGCAGGGGTGCACAACTCCGGTCCTGCACAACCAATCTGTGCACAGCGTTTCGTTCCAAATGATGGCCTTGATTTTAGTTTTCAGACATTTCTATAAACTATGCTTGCAGTCTGTGTCTGTAGCCGGTGCTGTAAGGCGGAAATTAATTAATTAATAATATTAATATCTGGCATTATCACTCAGGGCTGGTCAGCTTGCTGGCTTCCTCTGGTATTGTGGGAAAATGTGGCTGTAAAGTAATTTAAGCCAGGAGCATGCACCATTAACCCCCACTATCTCCGCACCCATACGGGCAGGAGCCTGTGGGGGAAGACTCAGGCCTCCAGCCGTAAAACTCATTACGACGGGGCAACATCCTTTACGGCACGGGAAGGTTTCAGAGGGCACGGCCTGTTAGGCCCTGACCTTCTCCTGAACCCCCCTTTATTGCTCTTTCCCTCTTTACTCAGTCACGAAATGATGTGTACAGCACTGGATGTTTCATGACAAAGTCAGTTTAGATAATATTCATGTTTGGTATTATTCTGATTGTTTCAGTGCGACTGGTGCAATGGTTTTATTTCTGCAACAGAAAACCCTGGACATCATAACCAACCAGGAGAAACTGTGTGGAGCTCTGCCCCAGTGAAAGCCATGTGCCTCGATCCCCCTGCGTGGCTCCAAATTACAGATGGGTGACCCATTTTTAGGGTTAACATCAAAGGCCAGATTTTGGATTTAAGGACAGCAAACTAAGCAATCTGGGAGAATGCAATCAGCCTCCCGTGCACACAGTGCACGTAATTTCTACGTACAGGGTGTCTGTAGCCAGACTCCCGTATGTAGCTTTTATTACCAGGTATGACTTTTAAGACTCCGTAATTTGGTTTCCGTTGTAATGTTTTTTGATTGGGAACTAGTATGTAATTACGTGTATGTAACCTGCCTGGTAAAATAAAATTGTTAAAACTTGATCTGTTTGGTTTTCCTTACTGACACTTAATGTTACACAGGGAATGCGTGGTTTACCCCCTCGAACTGGTCTAGGGAGGATGATTATTTTCACTTACTGTATCACGGTGTATAGCAACCGTACACCTATGTTGGTAAATCCCTTGCCTCCGCATGGTAGTTTATTCATGTCGAGCACAGCCATAGCTATGTTGGTCTGCTTGGGTCCCTAGGCTGTAAACAGATATACCCGAGAGTAGCTATTCCTGCGACCTCAGTAATGACTACAGATAGCTAGTCAGTTCGTGAGACGTGCACATAACGCGCGATGTGACATGCGGTGGTACCAGCAGAGGACTGTTCAGAGAGTTCTTCTCAGTACAGGATTCCTATAGCGATCAAGTGAAAATTATAAATAAGACATCCACCAAATGTGGACAACTAATCTAAATTATTATTCTAAAATGGAGTCAGATAAACGAAGGTGAATATATTGGCCCTATTGTGGAGATTCTTGGTCAGCCCGGACCAGTAAAGAGCGGAAGGCAGAGTGGTACTACTGCCTTTGTATCGTGGTTTATTTATTGGCTGATCTAGAATCTCCGCATAGGGGCCACTAATTTTTAGCCCTATTAGTATTCTTTCAGCAACACCAGAAGGACGAGCACGCTGATACCTTCAGCCCTCGCTAAATTCCGTCGTTGGGTTAGCGTGGGGTTTTACAGTGCATATACAAATATCAGATCAAGACATGATTGGGCTACAATCGATAAGATTCTTGTTAAAACATTGTTACGAGAGCATTGTACAAAAAGTCAATTCCTTTGTTTTTGCTATGCACTGAAGACAATAGAGTTTGAGGTCAAAAGATGTACAAGAGAGATCCGAATTTCAGCTTTTATTTCCTGGTATTTTTATCTAGATTTGTTAAATAACTTATCAGAACGTATCACCTTTTATATCAGACCACCCAATTTTTAGGTGAGCAAGAGTATTGGAACATGTGACTGACAGGTGTTTCTTGTTGCCCAGATGTGTCATGTTACATTGATTAAATAGTTCTGTATGTGTACTCTTGGTTTACGCCTTGGGTTTTGCCTGTTGAAGAAATATAAATAAACCGGTGGCGTACTGAGCAACAGATATGAATCAGGTTCACCACGGAAAACAACTGCGGTTGATGACTGAGATAGTGTCAGAGCTATGAAGAAAAACCACAAAACATCAGTCAGTGATAGGAAGTGTCATGGCTTAGGCTTGCATGGAGCAACTTAACTTAATTGAGCACGCATTTCACGTCCTGAAGAGGAGATTGAAGGGAAAAAACCCTCAAACAAACAGCAACTGAAAGAGGCTGTGTTGTACCCCTGAATAATAATTACGACTCAACACACAGTGTTTCTCCACTGATGGCTTCATCACAAGTTCTCCCCCTACTGCACAAAGGCAGGCATGAGCAATCAATATCAGGTTTGCAGAATAAGATCGTTTTGCACATCACTGATTTTTAACTTCAGCACATTACAGACCGTGAATTCAGTCTTTTTAAACGTCACAAATTATGAGTGTATTACTGCTTTTCACTTGACACAGCTGCAGTAAAAGCCTGGAAAGGCATCACAAAAAGATTAATACAACAGTTTGATGATGTCAATGGGTCACAGGCTTGATGCAGTTATTGCAAGCAAGGGATATGCTACAAAATATTAAGTATTATTTACTACACTCTGTACCAATACTTTTGCTCACCTAGAAACTGGGTGGTCTGATCCCAAAGGTGCTATGTTTTAAGTAGTGTAGCACATGTAGGCGTAAATACGAGGAAATACAAGATGAAATTATGAGCTCTTGTCTCGTGTTCATCTTTTTATCTCAAGCCCAAATATATTCAGTGTATCACAAAGGAATTGGCCTCGCTGTTCCAAATTATCTCATTTAATTAATTTTCATACATGGCACATAAATGGATCCAGTGGTACATTACTGCATCCTGTGAATCCAATCCAGTTCAGGCACGTGACCATCTCCGTAAGAGAGAGAGGACAAACCCAGTCAAGAATCTCCCACTGACTGAGAACTACAAACCTGATCTGCACTTCCTGTGCCTGCTTGTTGCAGTTTTGAATCACATTGGGTGCGTTCTGTCCCAGGTTCAGACGGAGAGACTGTAACATGGAGACTAAAGCTTTGATTCCTGAGGACGATCTCTGTTGCTCTGTATGTTGTGACATTTTTAAAGAGCCTGTTGTTCTGAAATGCAGCCACAGCTTCTGTAGAGTGTGTCTGCAGCAGTGCTGGGAAGAGAAGAGCTCTCGAGAGTGTCCCATCTGCAGGAGAAAAGCCTCTATGGATGAATCTTCTCCAAACCTGGCCTTAAAAAACATTGTGGAGTCTTACTTAAAGCAGAAGACTGAGAGAGAAACGACAGACAAGACGGAGTCTCACTGTAGTCTTCATGGAGAGAAACTTGTTTTATTCTGTGAACATGACAAAGAGCCTGTCTGTTTCATCTGTCAGACTTCAAGAAAACACAGAAACCACCCGGTCTGTCCAGTGGAAGAGGCCGCTCTGGAGCTGAAGGTATTCTTTTTTAAATCATAATTCAAAATTCAAGTCAGCATTGTATCAGAAAGTCTTGTTTTAAAGCATCAAAACATCCAGTATTTTAGATTTCAGTACAATGTACTCGGAGTAAAATGTGGTCATGGCTAAGTCCAGATTCACAGTTGTGATTGTGGGCCTTTTATAGTGAATACAGCTCCATAAATGTAACATTGAAATACAATGTGATTTCATAAATATATAACAATGATTTCTGAGATTAGATACTGACAGCACAAATATAACACAAGATCTTTACTCTAACAAAATAAAGGTCTAGATCTGATAAAACTACGATCATATAAACTGTTATCTGCTTGAGGAGAGAACTGTGCAACAACCAGGAATAACCAGTGGAGACAGAGCTGTAAATACTCTCTCAAAATAGATGTGTTAATATCAAACACAATAAGTCAAGCTGGTTCTATGAATGCTTCAACATTCCTTACAGTTGGCTTTTAATTATATGTGTGTACAGCCCAGTATTATTATCCTATTTTGCTGAAATATTTTATTGGTTTAATTATGCTGAAAATGCACAATAAAATATTGTGTTATGACGCTCTAAAAGAATATTTCACTGGTCTTTATTCGAGTGTAGTATTTTCCCTACTATATTTCCCATGTGCTTACACTTACAAAATTACACTGACCGTCACTAGTGTAGCAGGGGTTATACTGTGCTATTTGTGAGAATAAGTCTTAACTGGTTCATATCACTCCAGGAGGAACTCAAGCCTGCACTTAATCTTGTTGAAGAAAAATGGATTAATTTTCCTGAGGTTGAACGAGAAAGTAAGAAGACAGCAAAACACATCAGGGTGAGTAACACAATTAGTAAATATGTCGTATTTTTGATTAATGTTGTGTGTGACATGGATAACAAACACACCAACAAACACACATACATAAATAACAAAGCATAGTTACACTATTCAGGTTTAAAATGGTGTTTGAATCGCAGAGTCAAGCCCAGCACACAGAGAGGCAGATAAAGGCAGAGTTTGAGATGCTCCACCAGTTCCTGCGTGAGGAAGAGGAGGCCAGATTAGCTGCACTGAAAGACGAAGAGGAGCAGAAGAGTCGGGTAATGGCTCTAGAGACGGCCATGAAGACCGAGGACACCTCCTTTTTAAAGGTAGGAGCTTCATTTACTGACCGAGTTTATACCGATGAACCTCAGTAAAGTAACGTCATGTGTGCTGACTGTTATCATCCTCTTCACTTTCATTAACATGGCTCCTGCTGTTTCTCACCTATTGTTTCTCATAATGGAATGGACTGAATACATTTATACACTCACAATGATGCTCTTATTGTGTGTTTTTTCAGAGCTACAACAACATCAAGGAAAGGTATGTGGACTCTCAGCTCATTTCATCTTGTGTGTTTAAGTCTCTTCAGTTCCCGATGCTGACTGACTCCTGCCTGTCGTTACAGAGCCCAGTGCACACTGCAGGACCCAGAGCTGCTCTCAGGGGCGCTGATAGACGTGGCCAAACACCTGGGCAACCTGACGTTCAGAGTCTGGGAGAAGATGCTGGGGATGGTGCAGTACAGTGAGTATCTGGGCCAGATGCTGAAATCAGGTTTTTTTTACAAACATTTAATGAACACATGAAAGAGGAGGAACAGGCTGCATGTTGACATGGTGCTGAAGATAAACAGCACAGAGTCATCCAGTCTCAGAGCAGGGAGATCCTGAGGGCTGCACTGCTTGCAGTTTAATATCAGAACACACGCAGACACAGAATTAACACACAATGTAAAACCTCATCAATAATATGCTTTATTAGCTGTGAGAATTGTTTGCATTGAACTTGCAATGATGTGTCCATTGATTCATGAATTTTCATAATGCAAATAGGTTTTATATTTAAAATATGAATCACTATAACTACAGTATATTATTATCCATAACTAGTATATGTAATTTCCTGTGTATGGGACCTAATCTGAATACAGTATTTGAAATGGTCCTGCCATGGGCGGACACAAGAGATGGACACAGGGAGGTCGTGATGATCGGATCCATTAGCAGACTCCAGGGAATGGGACACGGGGGGGAACATGCAAACTCCGCACAGAGAGGCCCCGGCCGACGGGGTTTCAAACCCAGGACCTCCTTGCTGTGAGGCGCCTTCAGCCAGTTACAAATAATAATAAAAACAACACATTGTAGAAACAATATAAAACTAATAAATACTGTGATTGTGGAAATACATTCACTCAACAAACAAATAACAAGACAAGACAAGCACTTACACGACTGCCTTAAAGGAGCGACGGTCTTAAAAGAAAGCTCCCTCAGTCTCTTTTGGTGGTGTAGTTGGCCAGGGCCCCGGCCGGGATATTTCATGCTGCCAGTTGCACCTCCCCTGACAGCAGCGGTAGGAGGCGCAACGCCCACTCCTCCACCAGGTGTGTGTGTTCTCTCCTGTACCTCTTCTTCCCACCATTTAAATATCTCTCTTCTTCATATTTCAGCTCCTGTGATGATGGACCCCAACACTGCACATGCCTATCTCTCTCTCTCTTATGATCTGACCACTGTGAGAGACACAGATACAGCGCAGAAATGTCCTGACAACCCAGAGAGATTTTACCCATGTTTAAATGTGCTGGGATCTGAGGGGTTTACCTCAGGGAAACACAGCTGGGAGGTGAAGGTTGGGAATAAACCTAAGTGGGATGTAGGAGTGGTGAAAGAGTCCATCAACAGGAAGGGAGATATAACATACAGCCCAGAGAGAGGATTCTGGGTCATAAGGCTGAGGGATGGTGATAAGTACAGTGCAGCAGGAGGTACTGACCTCACACTGGTGAGGAAACCCCAGAGCATCAGGGTGCAGCTGGACTATGACAGGGGGGAGGTGTCCTTCTTCAACTCCAGTGACATGTCACTCATTTACACTTTTAAACACACATTTACTGAGAGGGTGTTCCCATTCTTCTCTCCCTGTTTGAGAGATGGTGGTAGGAATGATGAGCCCCTGAAAATCTGCCCAGTGAAAGTCTCAGTAACAGTGACATCATCCCAGTGAAGGTGGGGGGGGGGGGGGGGGGGTTGATGGTGTACCAGTACCCAATGGAAGATAAACAGACAGAGGTACACTGTCTCAGTGTCTAGACAGGTACACACATCTAGCACAAAGGGGGGTGTCTGTCACAAGGGAGTAATGACTATGTGGTCATTTGCTTTTACCTGGTGCGTTTTATGCTGTAAAGGAGACTATTGTTTCTTGTTAATGTAATTTCTTATTCATCTGAACTTTGGAAACTGCAAAGGACCAAGTGCTTTCACACTTATAGGGTACAAAAGGTGAAATCCATTTCAATAATTTCAATTAATAAATTTTCTTTTCATCACCAATTATTTTGTTGAGTTACTCAACTGTACATGCATTTTTGGTCATGTGCATGCAGGCTGTATCTTTTGGGTTCTGTTTTGAAGCATTTGAACTTTATTTTATGAAGTGTTTATACATAAAACAGATGTGCTCTTGTGGGTAAATCAAATGCTTTCATACCTGATCGATGTCATTCCTGTTGAACTGGATTCATGAGAGCGTGTACAAGCTTTAATTAGAGTCTGGGCTCTTTTCAGATTGTACTTTGCAGATGCAGTGAAGAATAAATTCACCCTGTCAGTACCATGCTGTAGGATTTACATCTGAGCCTTCAGTAGCCTTACCTGCACACCTGCCATTGGTCACAAACTCTTTACATTACGTTATTGGCATTTGGCAGACGCTCTTATCCAGAGCGACATACAGTTGATTAGACTAAGCAGGAGACAATCCTCCCCTAGAGCAATGCAGGGTTAAGGGCCTTGCTCAAGTGCCCAACGGCTGTGCGGATCTTATTGTGGCTAAACAGGGGATTAGAACCACCGACCTTGTGGGTCCCCGTCATGTACCCTAACCACTACGATACAGGCCACCCCAACTCTTTTCATATATGCATGATAGACACTAGATATTCAGTGTAAAACTATAAAAACATCAGGCTTTATGTAATTTCTTTATATTTTCATGAATATTTTGTGTACTCTGTATGTACATGCTCTGACATAAATTGATTCTGTCTCAAATGGTTTGGAATGGTACAAACCTCTTCTTTCATTTAAGTCTTCAACCATGTGTGTGCAGTAAATAGTTTGAGATATTGACACAGTGTTTGGATAGTTAACTTTGGTCACTTTTGCTCTGTTTGTTTGTTTGTTCAAAAATAAATAAATAAATAAATAAAAAAAATGGCCCTGGTCCTTATCTTTGTTGTATAGGTAGCAGTTGAAATTGTACTTCCCTCTAGGATCTTTCAGCGAACTTATCCCTGGTTATGGGTATGCACTTTGTTGTACGTCGCTCTGGATAAGAGCGTCTGCCAAATGCCAATAATGTAATGTAATGTAATGTAATTGACACTTTTATAGGACTAGTACAGAATAAGCTGAAATTGCTTCAGAAGAAGTACATTGTGCAAGCTAGCAACCACAGCACTTCCCAAGTCCTTTGAACAGGCCTGATTGGCCAAAAGGGACAGTTTGTTGTCTATAATGGTGTCCAGATACTTAAACTCCTCAACTCTTTCTGTTGTTGTGGCTCTGCAGTTGGTATCCAGAGAGTAAGCATTGTGTTAATGAACACATACTGCACACCCAAAGTGTTATACCTATTACCCATTCAAAACTTATTTCATGCTCCTCCTGAATACTTTTAAGAGCATATTCATATACATTTTAAATGCTATACATACAGTATGGAGGGCTGGATACAGTAGAGATATCCGGATGCTGGATATCACAATATTGTATTTCACTATACAGTGGGGGTATATTTCTAGTGCTTCATATGAGTGTGAGTGCTACCATAAAGGTATAGTGGAAAGCTGGAGAACATTCACCCTACTACACCACTTTGTCCCAGGCCAAGCAGCCACTGAATGCTACAGTATGAAACGCTCCAAAGGGAATACATCAGAGGACTTTTATTCTGAAGCATAACCATCACCCTGCACATATATTGATAGATTACATTTCTTACATTGTTGGATATGACGAGGATGTTCCCATGTGTAAATCCAGGTGCAGTCAATGTCAGGCGTGCTTCAGACATGTGACCATCTGCAGAATCTGTTCCAGTGGGGGTGCAGAGATGTCTCAGTCTCAGTTTTCACAGATTGAAAGTTGAGGTAACTTCGCCAGCAGAAGGTGCTGTTTTGACGTGTTGAACAGGAAATGGGCACCTTTTGCGTATTCATTAAGGAGCGTGTCGATACCAGAATGCCAGTCTGAATAGCGTGCCTGACTCAAAAGACAGAAACACGGTTATTCCAAAGCCCTCCCAGGGTATCAGCCCAACCACGGTGTCTTCGGCTTTCTGCATCTCGTACAGTATTTCTGCAGCGCTTGACACCAGAGCACCAGACATTTCACATCGTACAGAGAGTGTCCGTCTGAAGAGTGTAATAATCCTATGCGCGTAGAGAGTGATTCTTATTTGTTGTAATTCTTCCCATTTGGGGCGGCATGGCTCAGGCAGTAAGAGCGGTCGTCTGGCAGTCGGAAGGTTGCCGGTTCGATCCCCTGGCCGGGCTGTGTCAAAGTGTCCCTGAGCAAGACAACTAACCCCTAAATGCTCCTGATTGGCTGGTCGGTTGTCAATTGTACAACGCTTTGGAAAAAAGCCCTATAAAAATGCCAAACATTTAAATGCTGGGCGGCACGGATGGTGCAGTGGGTAGCACTGCCGCTTCACAGCAAGGAGGTCCTGGGTTCAAATCCCTGTCGGCCGGGGCCTCTCTGTGTGGAGTTTGCATGTTCTCCCCGTGTCTGTGTGGGTTTCCTCCAGGTACTCCGGTTTCCTCCCACAGTCCAAAGACATGCACGTTAGGCTGATTGGAGAGTCTAAATTGGTATGAGTGTGTGAGTGCATGGTGTGTGTGCCCTGCGATGGACTCGTGACCTGTCCTGGGTGTATTCCTGCCTTTCACCCAATGTATGCTGGGATAGGCTCCAGCCCCCCCTGCGACCCTATTCAGGATAAGCGGGTTAAGATAATGGATGGATGGATGGATTTAAATGCTTTCCCTGGCTTTTCTAAATAATTCTTTTCCAGAAAACATTCCAGGCTCAAATTAGTTGCAAGTGTTGAATTGTATCTGAATCGTAAAGAACTGCTGTTTCTTTAGAGTCAGGCTGGCTGCCCTTTAAACATTAGAACTGTTTGTGGCCCTGTCAAAAATCAAAATGGCTACTGAACACCTTCAAAAAACTATGCACACCAACCAGCCACGGCAAGCCTGGCCCTTCTTCTAGCGTACTAGGGATAGCAGCAA
Source organism: Conger conger (assembly GCF_963514075.1). Taxonomy (NCBI): domain Eukaryota; kingdom Metazoa; phylum Chordata; class Actinopteri; order Anguilliformes; family Congridae; genus Conger; species Conger conger. The sequence goes on along the minus strand of NC_083767.1, from coordinate 60,514,852 downwards.
CACGCTAACACGGCCGCCGAGATTGTTTGTGGGCCCTCTATGATTTTTGGCAGCCGCTACTGTATATCGGGATGTAAGGCGGAAATTACTAATCTGGCATTGGCTTCCTCTGGTACTGTGGCAATATGTGGCTATAAAGTAATTTAACCCCAGGAGCATACACCATTAACCCCCACCGTCTCCGCACCCATATGGGCAGGAGCCTGTGGGGGAAGACTCAGGCATCTGTTTTCTTGAGAAGCTCTCTTGTCCCTGGGTTTACTCAGGCCTCCAGCTGTAAAACTTGTTACGACAGGGGGCAACATCCTTTACGGCACGGGAAGGTTTCAGGAAGCCACGGCCTGTTGGGCCCGGGCTATTCTCTTGGACCCCCCTTCATTACTCCCTCCCTCTCACGTCTCCCCCATTCCTCAGTTTCCCTGAAAGTTTGCATAAAGCATCGGATGTTTCATGACGAAGTCAGTTTAGATAATATTCATGTTTGGTATTATTCTGATTGTTTCAGTGCGACTGGTGCAATGGTTTCATTTCTGCAACAGCAAACCTTGGACATCATAACCAACCAGGAACCAAGCAGAAACTGTGTGGAGCTCTGCCCCAGTGAAAGCCATGTGCCTCAACCCCCCTGATCAGATCTTGTTTTCTGGGGAGGCCTGGCTCCAAATTCCGAATGGTTATAAAACGCCAGATGGTTCATTGTTTCATTGCGGACCCATTTTTGGAGTCAACATCAAAGGCCTGATTTTGGATTTAAGGGGACCAAACCAACCAATCGGGGAGGATGCAATCTCCCGTGCACACCGTGCACGTAATTTCTACATACAGGGTGTCTGTAGCCAGACTCCCGTATGTAGCTTTTATTACCAGGTATGACTTTTAAGACTCCGTAATTTGGTTTCCGTTGTAATGTTTTTTGATTTGGAACTAGTGTGTAATTGCGTATGTAACCTGCCTGGTCAAATAAATTGTTAAAACTTGATCTGCGTGGTTTCGCTTACTGACACTCAATGTTATACAGGGAATGCTTGGTTACCCCCTCGAACTGGTCTAGGGAGGATGAATATTTACGCTTAATGTATCACGGTGTATCGCACCCGTAGACCTATGATGGTAAATCCCTTGCCTCCGCATGGTAGTTAATTCATGTCGAGCACAGCCGTAGCTAGGTTGGTCTGCTTGGGTCCCTAGGCTGTAAACAGATATACCCAAGAGTAGCTATTCCTGCGACCTCTGTAATGACTGCAGATATCTAGTCAGTTCGTGAGATGTGCACATAACGCGCGATGTGACATGCGGCGGAACCAGCAGAGGACTGTTCAGATGAGTAAATCTCAGTACAGGATTCTTATAGTGATCAAGTCAAAATTATAAATAAGACATCTACCAAAGGTAGATAACTAATCTAATTAATTATTCTAAATGGAGTCAGATGTAACTAATTGATTCTTGTTAAAACATTGTTACAAGAGCATTGTACAAAAAGTATTGGAACAGCAAGGTCAATTCCTTTTTTTTCGCTATACACTGAAGACAATAGAGTTTGAGGTCAAAAGATGATACATGATGATAGCACCAGTATGAATTAAGTCTACAAAAACATTCTGTCTGAAAAGCTACCGAGAAATGCATCCAAACTAATTAGGAGGAACTTCATCATGCAGCAAGACAATGACCCAAAACACGCATACAGCACAACTTCAATCGGGGCAGGAAGTGGAAGGTTTTAGAGTGGCCAAGTCAATCACCAGACCTTAACTTAATTAAGCACGCATTTCCCGTCCTGAAGAGGAGATTGAAGGGAAAAAACCCTCAAACAAAAAACAACTGAAAGAGGCTGTGTTGTACTCCTGAATAGGGGGATGAAATAATAATTGTGACTCAACACAGTGTTTCTCCACTGATGGCTTCAACACAAGTTCTCCTCCTACTGCACAAAGGCAGCCATGAGTAATCAATATCAGGTTAGCAGAATAAGATCGTTTTGCACATCACTGATTTTTAACTTCATCACATTACAGACCGTGAATTCAATCTTTTTAAACGTCGCAAATGATTAGTGTATTACTGCTTTTCACTTGACACAGCTGCAGTAAAAGCCTGGAAAGGCATCACAAAAAGATTAACACAACAGTTTGATGATGTCAATGGGTCACAGGCTTGCAAGCAAGGGATATGTTACAAAATATGAAGTATTATTTACATTATTTACTTAAATACTCTCTGTCCCAATACTTTTGCTCACCTAAAAATTGGGTGGTCTGATACCAAAGGTGCTATGTCTTAAGTAGTTTTGTACATCCAGGCGTAAATATGAGGAAATTAAAGATGAAATTATGAGCTCTTGTCTCATTCATCTTTTGATCTCAACCCTGAATGTATTCAGTGTAATAGAAAGGAATTGGCCTCACTGTTCCAAATTATCTCATTTAATTTATTTTCATACATGGCACATAAATGGATCCAGTGGTCCTTTTCTGCATCCTGTAAATCTAATCCAGTTCAGGCACGTGACCATCTCCGTAAGAGAGAGAGGACAAACCCAGTCAAGAATCTCCCGCTGACTGAAAACTACAAACCTGATCTGCAGGTTTGTTTCTGTTTTGACGCACATTGGGTGTGTTCTGTCCCAGGTTCAGCAGCGGTGAAAGTATCAGACCGAGAGACGGAGAGACTGTAACATGGAGGCTAAAGCTTTGATTCCTGAAGGCGATCTCTGTTGCTCTGTATGTTGTAACATTTTTAAAGAGCCTGTTGTTCTGAAATGCAGCCACAGCTTCTGTAGAGTGTGTCTGCAGCAGGTCTGGGAAAAGAAGAGCTCTCGAGTGTGTCCCATGTGCAGGAGAAAGGCCTCTATGAAAGATCCTCCTCTAAACCTGGCCTTAAAAAACATTGTGGAGTCTTACTTAAAGCAGAAGACTGAGAGAGAAACGACAGACAAGACTGAGGCTCGCTGTATTCTCCATGGAGAGAAACTTGTTTTATTCTGTGAACATGACAAAGAGCCTCTCTGTTTCATCTGTCAGACTTCAAGAAAACACAGAAACCACCCGGTCTGTCCAGTGGAAGAGGCCACTCTGGAGCTGAAGGTATTCTTTTTTAAATCACAATTTAAAATTCAAGTCAGCATTGTATCAGAAAGTCTTGTTTTAAAGCCTCAAAACATCCAGTATTTTAGATTTCAGTACAATGTACTAGGAGTAAAATGTGGGCATGGATAAGTCCGGATTCACAGTTGTGATTGTGGGCCTTTTATAGTGAATACAGCTCCATAAGTGTAACATTGAAATACAGTGTGATTTCATAAATATATAGCAATGATGTGTGAGATTAGATACTGACAGCACAAATATAACACAATACTTTTACTCTAACAAAATAAAGGTCTAGATCTGATAAAACTATTGTCATATAAACTGTTATCTGCTTGAGGAGAGAACTGTGCAACAACCAGGAAGTGCAGAAATCTACACTGAGTGAATAACCAGTGGAGACAGAGCTGTATATACTCTCTCAAAATGGATGTGTTAATATCGAACACAATAAATCAAGCCGGTACGATGAATGCTTCAACATTCCTTACAGTTGGCTGTAAATTATATGTATGTACTGCCCAGTATTATTATCCTATTATGTTGAAATATTTTATTGGTTTAATTGTACTGAAAATGCACAATAACATATTATGTTATGACGCCCAATAAGAATATTTCACTGATCTTTCCTCGAGTGTAGTATTTTCCATACTACATTTCCCACAGGCTTACAGTTACAAAATTACACTGACCGTCACTAGTGTAGCAGGGTAACACTGTGCTATTTGTGATAACTGGTTCATATCACTCCAGGAGGAACTCAAGCCTGCATTAAATCTTGTAAAAGAAAAACTGAAGAAGTTAACTGAGGTTGAACAAGAATGTAAGAAGACAGCAGAACACATCAGGGTGAGTAACACAACTAGTAAATATGTAGTATTTTTGATGAATGTTGTGTGTGACATGGATAACAACACCCCAACTGCCATACATAAATAACAAAGTGTAGTGTAAAACCCCACGCTAACCCAACAACGGAATTTAGCGAGGGCTGAAGGTATTAGCGTGCTTGTCCTTCTGGTGTTGCTGAAAGAATACTAATAGGGTTAAAAATTAGTGGCCCCTATGCGGAGAGTCGAAATCAGCCAATAAACAAACCATGATACAAAGACAGTAGTACCACTCTGCTACTCTTGGGTATATCTGTTAACGGGCTAGGGACCCAAGCAGACCAACATAGCTACGGCTGTTCTTGACATGAATGAACTACCACGTGGAGGCAAGGGATTTACCATCATAGGTCTACGGGTGCTATACGCCGTGATACATTAAGCGTAAATATTCATCCTCCCTAGACCAGTTTGAGGGGATAACCAAGCATTCCCTGTGTAACATTGAGTGTCAGTAAGCGAAACCACACAAATCAAGTTTTAACAATTTATTTTACCAGGCACGTTACATACGTAATTATACACTAGTTCCAAATAAAATATAAAAGCATTAGAAAGGAAACCAAATTACGGAGTCTTAAAAGTCATACCTGGTAATAAAAGCTACATACGGGAGTCTGGCTACATAGAAATTAGAGATTGCATCCTCCCCGATTGGTTGGTTTACTGTCCTTAAATCCAAAATCCAGGCCTTTGTTCTTGACCCTTAAAATGGGTCCACAATTAACCAATGAACCATCTGGCGTTTTATAACCATTTGGAATTTGGAGCCAGGCCTCCCCAGGAAACAAGATCTGATCAGTGGGGGTTGAGGCACATGGCTTTCACTGGGGCAGAGCTCCACTCAGTTTCTCCTTGGTTCCTGGTTGGTTATGATGTCCAGGGTTTGTTGTTTGTTTTCGGCATGAGTTTTCCCCCACAGGCTCCTGCCTGTATGGGTGCGGAGACGGTGGGGGTTAATGGTGTATGCTCCTGGGGTTAAATTACTTTACAGCCGCATATTGCCACCGTACCAGAGGAAGCCAGCAAGCACACTGAGTGACAATGCCAGATTTGAATAATTTCCGCCTTACAGTAGTTACACTATTCAGGTTTAAAATGGTGTTTGAATCGCAGAGTCAAGCCCAGCACACAGAGAGGCAGATAGAAATGGAGTTTGAGAAGCTCCACCAGTTCCTGCATGAGGAAGAGGAGGCCAGACTAGCTGCACTAAAAGAAGAAGAGGAGCAGAACAGTTGGATAATGGAGGAGAAGCTAAAACACATCAGTGGAGACATCTCCACCCTTACAGACAAAATCACAGCTCTAGAGACGGCCATGGAGACCGAAGACACCTCCTTTTTAAAGGTAGGAGCTTCATTTACTGACCAAGTTTATACCGATGAACCTCAGTAAAGTAACGTCATGTGTGTTATCATCCTCTTCACTTTCATTAACATGGCTCCTGCTGTTTCTCACCTATTGTTTCTCATAATGGAATGGACTGAATACATTTATACACTCACAATGATGCTCTTATTGTGTGTTTTTTCCAGAGCTACAACAACATCAAGGAAAGGTATATGGACTCTCAGCTCATTTCATCTTGCGTGTTTAAGTCTCTTCAGTTCCCGATGCTGACTGACTCCTGCCTGTCGTTACAGAGCCCAGTGCACACTGCAGGACCCAGAGCTGCTCTCAGGGGCGCTGATAGACGTGGCCAAACACCTGGGCAACCTGACGTTCAGAGTCTGGGAGAAGATGCTGGGGATGGTGCAGTACAGTGAGTATCTGGGCCAGATGCTGAAATCAGGTTTTCTTTACAAACATTTAATGAACACATGAAAGAGGAGGAACAGGCTGCATGTTGACATGGTGCTGAAGATAAACAGCACAGAGTCATCCAGTCTCAGAGTAGGAAGATCCTGAGGGCTGCACTGCTCACAGTTTAATATCAGAACACACGCAGACACAGAATTAACACACAATGTAAAACCTCATCAATAATATGCTTTATTAGCTGTGAGAATTGTTTGCATTGAATTTGCAATGATGTGTTCATTATTGATTCATGACTTCATAATGCAAATAGGTTTTATATTTAAAATATGAATCACTATAACTACAGTATATTATTATCCATAACTAGTATATGTAATTTCCTGTGTATGGGACCTTATCTGAATAGAGTATTTGAAATGGTCCTGCCATGGGCAGACACAAGAGATGGACACTGGGAGGTTGTTATGATCGGGGGGAGTGGACAGGTAATCGGGAGAAAGGGAAAACATGGAATGGAACATTGACATAAAACACATTGAAAAGGATAAACAGGGAAATGAACTACGACAGAGGCACGGAACGTGACAGGAAAACATGAAACTAAACATTTAACAACACAAATACGAAGAACAAGCTATGATACAAAAACACGAGACATGAGGCAGGATTAATGTCAGTTTTCACTGATGTTTTAATGATAATAATAATAATAATAATAATAATAATAATAATAAATAAATAAAAAATAATAATAATCATAATGATAATAAGCTTTATTTGTATAGCATACATAAAACATAGCTCAAAGAGCTTTGCATTCAGCCAATTACAAATAATAATAAAAACAACACATTGTAGAAACAATATAAAACTAATAAATACTGTGATTGTGGAAATACATTCACTCAACAAACAAATAACAAGACAAGACAAACACTAACACGACTGCCTTAAAGGAGCGACGGTCTTAAAAGAAAGCTCCCTCAGTCTCTTTTGGTGGTGTAGTTGGCCAGGGCCCCGGCCGGGATATTTCATGCTGCCAGTTGCACCTCCCCTGACAGCAGCGGTAGGAGGCGCAACGCCCACTCCTCCACCAGGTGTGTGTGTTCTCTCCTGTACCTCTTCTTCCCACCGTTTAAATATCTCTCTTCTTCATATTTCAGCTGCTGTGATGATGGACCCCAACACTGCACACGCCACCCTCTCTCTCTCTGATGATCTGACCACTGTGAGACACACAGGTACAGCGCAGAACTGTCCTGACAACCCAGAGAGATTTAACCCCAGTGTGTGTATGCTGGGATCTGAGGGGTTCACCTCAGGGAAACACAGCTGGGAGGTGAAGGTTGGGAATAAACGTGAGTGGGATGTAGGAGTGGTGAAAGAGTCCATCAACAGGAAGGGAGATATAACATGCAGCCCAGGGAAAGGATACTGGGTCATAGCGCTGAGGAATGGTGATGAGTACAGTGCAGCAGGAGTAGATGACCTCACACTGGTGAGGAAACCCCAGAGCATCAGGGTGCAGCTGGACTATAACAGGGGGGAGGTGGCCTTCTTCAACTCCAGTGACATGTCACTCATTTACACTTTTAAACACACATTTACTGAGAGGGTGTTCCCATTCTTCTCTCCCTGTTCGAGAGATGGTGGTAGGAACGATGAGCCCCTGAAAATCTGCCCAGTGAAAGTCTCAGTAACAGTGACGTCATCCCAGTGAAGGTGTTTGTGTAAAAATGAAACTAGAAATGCTGTCAGGGATTTAGGATGTGTCTGATCTGCCTCAGCATGCCTGGCTGTTGACTTGAGCTTTGGGACACATGCTGGAGATGATCGGGGGGGTTGACGGTGTACCAGTTGATGGTGTACTCGCATCAAATTCAAAACATTGGTGCTAGCCTTCCAAGCAGTTAAGTGGTCTTCCCCAGCTTATCTACAAAAAATCATCAGACCCTACACCCCTGCCAGACCTCTTCGTTCAGCCTCCACAGGCCGCTTGGCACCTCCCCCTCTCTGAACCTCCACCTCACGCTCACGACTGCTGTCTGTTCTGGCTCCACGGTGGTGGAACGAACTCCCCGTTGAGGTCAGAACTATAGAATCTCTCCCCACCTTCAAGCGCAAGCTGAAGACACACCTCTTCAAGCAGCACCTCTCCCCATCCCTCCCTACCTCCCTGTGAACCTTAATTGTCGTCTCTGTGACTTGCTTTGTGTATCGGTATTTTTAGTTTTCTAGGTAAGCAGTGTTTGGATAGTTAACTTTGGTCACTTTTGCTCTGTTTGTTTGTTTCTTTGTTCAAAAAAAACAAAAACAAATTGGCCCTCGTCCTTATCTTTGTTGTACAGGTAGCAGTTGAAATTGTACTTCCCTCTAGGGTCTTTCAGCGAACTTATCCCTGGTTATGGATATGCACTTTGTTGTACGTCGCTCTGGATAAGAGCGTCTGCCAAATGCCAATAATGTAATGTAATGTAACCAGTACCCAATGGAAGATAAACAGACAGAGGAACACTCTCAGTATCTAGACAGGTACACACATCGAGTACACCACTTTGTGCCAGGCCAAGCAGCCACTGAATGCTACAGTATGAAACGCTCCAAAGGGAATACATCAGAGGACTTTTATTCTGAAGCATAACCATCACCCTGGAATATATTGATAGATTACATTTCTTACATTCTTGGATATTACATCATCCACACAATAAAATGACAACAGTATAACAGCAGCTACAGGTAATGTCTTTCTGTGTAAGTGAGAAATAAACTATTACTGCAGCGTTAAATGACGCATTGCTTGTAGAGATTAACCCTGATTCTTATTTGTTGTAGTTCTTATTTGGGGAGGCATGGCTCAGGCAGTAAGAGCAGTCGGAGGGTTGCCAGATTGATCCCTAACCCCCAAATTCTCCTGATTGGCTGGTCGGTTGTCAATTGTACATCGCTTAGAATAAAGGCGCTATATAAACGCCAACCATTTAAATGCTTTCCCTGGGTTTTCAAATGTATTTATTTTTTTACAGACAACATTCCAGGCTCTAATTAGTTGCAAGTATTGAATTGCATCTGAATCGTAAAGAACTGCTCCTTTGTAGAGTCAGGCTGGCTGCCCTTTACACATTAGGACCGTTTGTGGCCTGTCAAAAATCGAAATGGCTACTGAACACCTTCAAAACACTGACAACTATGCACACCATCCAGCCTGGCACTTCTCCGAGCGTACCAGTGATAGCAGCAACACGATAACACGGCTGCAGAGATTGTTTGTGCGCACTCGGCAGCCGCTACTTTATATAGGGACATGCAAGGTCGCTGGTTCGATTCCCGGTGTAGCCGCAATTAGATCCACACAGCAGTTGGGCCCTTGAGCAAAGCCCTTAAACCTGCATTGCTCCAGGGGAGGATTGTCTCCTGCTTAATCTAATCAACTGTACGTCGCTCAGGATAAGAGCTTCTGCCAAATGCCAATAATGTAATGTAATGTAATGTAAAACCCCACAGCTAACCCAATGACGGAATTTAGCGGGGGCCGAAGGGGGTTTTGCGTGCTTGTCCTTCTGGCGTTGCTGGGAGAACATTAGTTGGGTTAATTATTAACCTCCGTACAAGAACAGAGCACAATTATGTTTAAGAATATACTGGGTCCGTTGCCATGGGTCGGATATGGATTGACCTGCCCCATTGGAACATTGGAACCCCAGCTCTCAGGCCCCTCACAAATGGCAGCCCTTCCTGACCTTAACCACCATGCTACAGGCCGCCCCATCATATCTATGAATGCTGTAGTTGGGAGTTTTCATGATAACTGCATTATGCTGTAAATATGTTTTTGTGCCTCTCATGGTAATATACCTTTTGGATAAACCTGATTTGGGTGAATGAAAGGAAAGGAGACATTCCAGACTGTTTGGTTTCTTCTCCTTATCTCCGAAATCCAGGCCTTAGTTCTTGACCCTAAAAGTGAGTCACCCATCTATAATTTACAGCCAGGCCCACCAGGCAGGGGGCTAAAACACATGGCTTCTACAGAGACAGCTTTTGCCCAGTTTCCCCTCGGCTCCTGAATGGTTATGCTATCAAAGGTAGACTGTTACAAAAACTAGACCATTACACCAGTCACACTGAACCAATCAGAATAACACCAAACATCACTATATTCTGACCTGGGATTATCATGAAACATCTTTATACCATCTCCAATATTCCTGTTCTGGAATGTGAGAAAAGGGGGGCCCCCAGGGCCCAAGAAGGCGCCTCTAAGAATCCTTCTCTAGCTCTCCCCCACAGGCATGCGTGCCAATGGTGGGGGCTAACAATGTATGCTCCAGGAGGGGGAAGTCAGCAAGCTGACCAGCGCATGAGACCAAATGTTACTTATGACTGGCGTACAGATTCCCCCCCATGGCCCCGAGGGACAAACAACACAGTTCCAAGGGGTCACTGTGAAAGCCGTGGCTGTACATGTAATTCCCTGCGGATGCTTGGGGTCTCAATCCCGACAGTGTTGGCACCTGCAGGGGGCTGAGCACCGAAACCGCAGGGGTAGAAGATTTTAGGGAGTGGAATGAGGCTGGTGATGACGGACCCTCAGAATACCCAGTCCCACCAGTCCCACCATATGTAGGCATCCAGGGCAGAGCTGGTAGAGGAGCTGGCCCTGGACGACCCGTTGCACCAGGTCCATTAGGTCAGTCAGAGACCATGCACACTGTCCAGAAATAGTGTCCTTCCACCACAGAAACACGTCCACCTCCAGCGGAATTCTCCTCAGAACGCAGATCTGACCCATTACGAAGTCCTCAATCACTTCCAGTCGATCAAGTGACTCGCTGGACAGGTCAGACCTTCATGCGTGAAGGAGCTCATCTCGCTGATGACGTACTACTGTGGGTGAGACACCTGGACGATCTCAGCGTGGCCATACAAAAACTGAACACTAATACAAAATGGGAAAATATTGTTAGACATATAATCATTACAAGATGTTTCATGACAACCAGTGCGAGTGGTGAATATGGTCTTCATGTCCCTTATAGAGATATGCACCAATACGGTGATCTAATTTAAATACCTGATTCTTCACTACTACGCAGGTTGAGCATATGGTAGTGGAATTTAGATCGACCTGTTTTAGGTGAATCAAAGAATAAGAAACCAAGAATCCAATATAGACAGTACAACTATTTATAGTAAACATACAAACAATACATAGACACATTAATGAGGTGGATAAAGAATATTTATCTTTGTTCTGACACAATCCACCTATGCCAGCCTAAGGCCTCAATGAATTCCCTTACGACATGACTAGGGTTCTTGTGCAGACAAAAGTCCAGAATATCTTGCTGGCAGCAGCAAACCAACCCTTGGCATATGTTCTGCAGGCTAAGACACGCTCGATGGTATGGGTCTGATGGACAAGTGAACAGCTAATAGAATGGAGCGCCTGCGCTTCAGATCTAACAGCCGTGAATATATTTTTTGTAAACTATTAATGATATGTTTGAGACCAGTGATCATCTGGTTTACCAAACTTGATGAAATTTAGGATAATTAATTATCCTATAAGTATTTGGATGGCACGTCTGCCTAAGAATTCAGGGACTAAATTATCGAGCTGTGCCTGTAGCCATGCATAACTATATTGCAGTATATCGCATGCAGAACAGAATGCTGGGACGGTTAAAACTAACATATACCAAACACAAGATGTATAACGCAGCTATTTGCTTCAAAATATAAACATTTATGCAGGATGAATGTCTGCCCAAATCCATACGTCCAATCAAAGAATGATTAAAAACAATAAAAATATACACATTTATGCAGGGTGAATGTCTGCATAAATCCGTAATCAAATTAAATAATTAATCAAAAACAATAAAAATATATACATTTATGCAGGGTGAATGTCTGCATAAATCTGTAATCAAATTAAAGAATTGATCAAAAACAATACATCAAAACCAAAATAAATCATACACTCCCTCAAGATAAACCATTGAGAGTGCAGGTTCACTGCTCTTACAACAAGAAACACCACACGTGACAAACACTTAGGGAAGGAGAGACAAGACGCACAAAGGGAGCTGTGAGGGGGCAGTGAGAAACTGAAAAGCTTGAAACTGTGGGGGGAGTAGAATGACCCATAAATCAGTCCTTGCCAGAAAATGACCCCCCCCTTGTTAGGTTTTATGCCCAGAGATGTAAATAAGAGGAGGAATTGCTTCTTCTCTTTTACTCTGAAATTTGCTTAAACATTTTTCATTTGTAACACCTTCCAAAATATAAGCCAATTCAGTGTTACTGGGCTATAAAGACCTCTCCTGTTGTAAACATCTCACCGTATAAGCACAGATGCCACAGGTCACTGTAAATCAGTGAAAACTTTAAAGGGTTCATTTCATGGCATTAACTGATTTATCTAAGGTCTAGAAAATATTCTAATATATATATTTTGTGTTAGTGGGAGAAACCACACAAACATACAATTAGATTTTTAAGTACACCCATGTCTCAGTTAATCTAACTGGCATTCAAGTAAGTATATTAGTATTATTAACTAACAATTCTTAAAGGACATGCACAGACATGCAGTATACCGTATATAACAATATAAATTCTCTGCATTCACAGTGGTGCAACTGGAGCACACAAAGTGAAGCAGAGGAAACTAATATGGTACACCAAGATGCACTATACATTTGGCCTATGCCTAAATAATTTAATTTATCCTAATAGGAGAAATGATGTAATCAGGGAATTCATCCTTTTTATTAAGAATGTATCCCTACCAGGGCAAAGTTTATTTGACATTTATTACAGAACACCTGTATATTTAACTATCCACATGCCTATAACAAATGCTTTCCAAACTATCGCCTATGTATTTAATTACAAGTATACAACTGTTGCCAATACAGGTAGCACATGCCAGAGGACTCAGAAAGACAGAAATTCTGTGAGGCGACACCCGACCCCAGTCTCAGAGGTCTAGACATAGGCACCACGTGCAGAATATTCCCCAACCTTGTAGCAGCGCATCAGAGGGGTGGAGACTTATATCTGCTGTGGCACCCAGCAGCCCTATGACGTAACATCGGGCCTAGTATACAGAGATATCGCAACCACTGATACAGGCCTCAATCACTGAGACTTAAAACTGCTGTTCCCTACGGACGGATACCCGATAGTCTCAAGTCTTGTTATAAACACCACAATCAAAGGGCTTGAGAAGTATACCCGCCGTGGAACACAGACACCCTGGGTTCAGTATCAGCACTCTCCAGACTCTGCTTCTAGGTCTGGAACCTAGAACCTAGGCTATGCCCCTGATTCAGCACCCAGTTGCAACTTATAACAATTTATGCAATTATAATGGAGAAACTTGCCACCTTTAACGGAGCTCAAGCTTACTCCAAAATTAATATTATATATGCGCATCCTAACAGATCACACACATATATGTATTATTAATCAACTTTCAAAGCTTACCAGCTCATAAACCACTCATCCCTACATACAGATCTAAACACTTTTACCTTCTCTGTGACATACTTGTTTGCAAACCTGTTGCTACCGGAGCCTACTTGCTCTCTAAGCTAATAGCCACAGCAACACAGCGCCGTTACAAAACATGCACATCAACATTTCTCTCTCTTTACCTCCTCCAATAATTACGTTACATACCCTGAGAGGTAGTAACCTGCAAATATGACTGGATTCTACGGTCCCAGCCCTGTACAGGATATGTCGATTCCCTAAACAGTGTACATGCAGTAAAATAACACAACTCTCCCAAACATATGCCGATATGAAAGAAATTGTGCTACTCACCACACCAAGGACAGCAAAACCAGATGGAAGAAAAACCACACACCCGCGGTAACGGGTATCATGCCGGAATGCAACAACACCACCAGAAGGGACAAACTTCAGACACCTCACCCATTGTAAGCCTCAGCAGACAAATCTCACATGGATGAAAGCTGTTCAAGTCGAGTTTACCAACTGTAAAACTCCAGATTCCACAGACATGCATGAAATTTGATCACATCGGCAGACAAATCTGATATGAATGAAAATTTGATCACGTAATGAAATTTGATCACGTCGGACAAATCAGATATGAATGAAAATTTGATCACGTCGGGGTCACCAACTGTAAAACCCCACAGCTAACCCAATGACGGAATTTAGCGGGGGCCGAAGGGGGTTTTGCGTGCTTGTCCTTCTGGCGTTGCTGGGAGAACATTAGTTGGGTTAATTATTAACCTCCATACAAGAACAGAGCACAATTATGTTTAAGAATATACTGGGTCCGTTGCCATGGGTCGGATATGGATTGACCTGCCCCATATCCCGCTTATAGCTGGCCAGAAACGGATCAGTACAATTCTTAATATTCTCCGTTCTCAAACGGGGCCGTATTGTACGCTTAGTGGTTACTATAGTTTTACTCGTTTATCTGACTCCATTTAAAATATAATTTAGAAATTTGGTTTTGCAACTTACGCGGACCTCGGGAGTGATTACATTCGACTTGTACCTGCGCCACCATTACTCAATAGATGCTCCCGGGATTAGCATTACTGCTGAAATCTCAGTTCGGTGGAGAACTCAGAGGCTGCGGGTCCAGTCAACACAATACATGCAAACCTGCCATGATAGTTGCGAGCCCAGGTTGGCGTAGCATTAACTGGGCTCCTTAGAGCTAATTTGGCAGGAACCAGCGCCGTAACGCCCAAGGGTTCCCTTCGCACCAAATCACAAGAGCCGTGCGTCACCCGACCCTTTAAGGGACAGAAATTGCTGGCCGCACAGCTTAGAACTACCACAGGTGTACCGCCCCGCCGATCGTCAGTCTTCGGCCACCATTTCCCCCTGAGTATTCAGTTGTAATTTAGGCTGAAAAGGTACAAGATGAATTAGAGTCATGGAGATCACGCAAGTTACAAACAAAATAGTTTATTCGCAGACAGGTAGGTTATTAGCTTTAGAATATCACAATCAAGTATAAAATACACAAATTAAGAATAGAGATAGAGTAAATAATCATACTTGGCCTGCTTGGACTACACACAAACACAGAGTATAGAATATGCCGTATGGAAAGTCGAATACGATCTTCCTGATACTTACATACACGTACAATATGCTGTGTGGGAAGTCGAATACGATCTTCCACTGCTACACATACATACATACATACACAAGACATGTTGTGTGGGAAGTCGAATACGATCTTCCCAGATTGGTCTGTCTCCCTTGCTTTTATGCCAAATCATACGTTTGGAACCAGGCGGCAGTGCCATAAATCAACCCGGAGGGGTGGTCAAATCTGTTATTTAGACCCCCACCGTTGGGGGTTGTTCAGTAGGGAAAATGAGATGATTACCAGGAGAGGACGTGTAGGTTTTCCCTTGGGATACTGAAACTATAGTTTATTAAATTCCATTTGGTATGAAATGTATCTCATCCGATTCCTTGATTTTATCAGATCACATCCATACCAAACAGATTACCCTTATGTTTTATTATGTTGCAGTTATCATGAAACTTCCCTCCTGATTATCCATTTTACATGCAATTCCTGTTACCATTACATAAGACTTAATGCAATAATACAAGGATCACATGGGCAATGTTTTCAAGGTGTTACCGGGTCTATTTACTATCTTAATAGCAGTTTTGAATATTTAATCTAAGAGAGCAGTCACCAGTGTAATGACAGCAGTGCCCAAATGAGGGCACTGTGGCATTGTCCAGAGTCTTCCCCCTTGGAAGTGACCAGGTATGGGGTCACAGGGAGGTCACCAATGTTCGGGAGGATTCTTTTCCCATGACCCAACTGGCCTTGGACCACTCATACATCTTAACTCCCCAACAGGTAGTCTAAACAACATTGGAACCCCAGCTCTCAGGCCCCTCACAAATGGCAGCCCTTCCTGACCTTAACCACCATGCTACAGGCCGCCCCATCATATCTATGAATGCTGTAGTAGACTGTTACAAAAACTAGACCATTACACCAGTCACACTGAACCAATCAGAATAACACCAAACATCACTATATTCTGACCTGGGATTATCATGAAACATCTTTATACCATCTCCAATATTCCTGTTCTGGAATGTGAGAAAAGGGGGGCCCCCAGGGCCCAAGAAGGCGCCTCTAAGAATCCTTCTCTAGCTCTCCCCCACAGGCATGCATGCCAACGGTGGGGGCTAACAATGTATGCTCCAGGAGGGGGAAGTCAGCAAGCTGACCAGCGCATGAGACCAAATGTTACTTATGACTGGCTTACAGTAATATAGAGTCGCTCGTACATATAAATGAAATTAATTGTTTGTGAAGCCATTCATTTGGAGGCGACAGGTGGGAACATACCTGTCACCTTTCACCTTGGGGTTAGTGATGGAGAAGCCAGTCTGGAACAGCATGAGTGTCAGCGAGCCGTGTCAAGCCTTATCAACACTAAGTCATGCCCATTTCCATAACGCGGAGCTGCAAACACTCATGGAGAAGTGTGCCAAAGGAAACTGAGGCTTTTATAGTTAAAGGGTATCACTGCTGAAAATTATACTTCCAATTTCATGCTTCTTACCCTACCTTTTGTTAAATATTCTTTTGTGAGAATATTGTTTCACAGCAAAGAAAATCAATGGTCTTCAACAATGTTATTGCATGACTGAGGTGTCCTCCTACCTAACATCTCTTTGTTGGTTGATGCCCTCCCAGAATGTTGGAGATTCAAATGGGTTCTATTCTAACATTCTGTTTCTCATTTTGGGCCACAGTTTTGTTCGTTTCTGTGCCCTGATCCCCTTACTTATGAATGCAAGCCCCACCTTAATGAAACATGCGCCATGGTATTGCTCAAATGGAATCCTGAACTGCTTTGTAGACATCAAAATAATAGCCTCATATTCAGAATCACAAAGCCAGGAGAGATAAATGATTGTGCATACTGGGGGATCAAACGGTGGTGTTTAGAGTTTACTATACTGCATGTGTCAGCTTCATTCAATTCAGTACACATACTGCAAAGCCCCATTGATGGTTGATTAGTAATGCCTTTAGCCCACAAGTCTGAAGCAGTATCGCAAAGTAGGAACACTCAGTTAGCTGGATAGCTGTGCCTAGATCAGCTCTTTTGACTTCAGTCCATGTTTCAGATTTGAGAGGCGGTTCCAGGCTGTACTGAGTGCAGCCATCCAGCTGACTGAGTAACTCATCCTGCTTGGTGAAACAGGCCCCAGGGGTCACTTGTGGAAACATCTGAGAAGGTCAGCGCGCACCACGTTTGTCTTACGGTCCCCTGCTGATGAAAAGACTCCCAGTCTCCCAGTCCTCTTCCCTATCCCTGCAAGGTGAGTGGGGAACGGGTGATACCTGCAGGAATACCCATCATACCTTTGGGAAAGCCAAACGGAAACAGGAGATAGAGAGGTCCTTCTTCAGCCACGGAAAAAGGGCTGCGGAATCAGAGACGACTTTAGACTTTAGAAGGAGAAACGTTGGTGCGTTCTGGTCTATTACTATATGGGAAATGTACAGTAGCCTGTAAGTTGTAAATCACATGCATTGAAACCCAGCATAAACATATGGAAAATCTTTTCTCCCCAATGGAAACTGACTGTTCATATTCATTCATCAAGTTTATCCAAGTCCCTGTGATTTTAGAAAAATAACACAAATATCTTTCAGAAAGATCTTTCCACTATCTGGGAAAATGTTGTTCCAATACAGAGGTGTTTCAAAAGGTGCAACATATATTATTTTGTTAATTTCATGAAATTAAATCGACACAATAACTAAATTCCTATGTGAGCCTTCTTGTACGCTTTGCATAGTGGAAACTGAATTGATGAATGTGCACTCTCCCTCGTAAAGAAAATAAAAGAAACTGCTTTATCTCATGAATGCATATCTTTTGGGAAATATTTAGCCCACCTACTTATTCATGCGATTATCTAACCAGCCAAGTCCTGACAGGCCTGGTCTGTCTGTATGTGTCTGTGTGTGTCTGTATCTGTATGTGCGTGTCTGCGTGTCTGTATGTCTGTATCTGTATGTGCGTGTCTGCGTGTCTGTATGTCTGTATGTGTCTGTGTGTGTCTGCATCTGTCTGTGTGTCTGTATTTGTCTGTGTGCGTCTGTGAGTGTTTGTGTTTCTGCGTCAGTCAGTGTGTGTCTGTCAGTGTCTATGTGTCTGTGTCTTTCTGTGTGTGTCTGTGTGTGTCCGTCTGTCTGTGTGTGTCTGTGTGTGTCTGTGTCTCTGTTCCTCCGTGTAGTTACTGTGGGGCAGGGGTGCACAACTCCGGTCCTCCAGGGCCAATCTGTGCACAGCGTTTTGTTCCAACCGATGGCCTTGATTTTAGTTTCCGGACATTTCTATAAGCTATGCTTGCAGTCTGTGTCTGTAGCCGGTGTATATACAAATGTCAGATTGTAAGGTGGAAATGATTAACATCTGGCATTATCACTCAGGGCTGGTCAGCTTGCTGGCTTCCTCTGTTATTGTGGCAAAATGTGGCTGTAAAGTAATTTAACCCAGGAGCATGCACCATTAACCCCCACTATCTCCGCTCCCATACAGGCAGGAGCCTGTGGGGGAAGACTCAGGCCTCCAGCCGTGAAACTCGTTACGACGGGGCAACATCCTTTACGGCACGGGAAGGTTTCAGAGGGCACGGCCTGTTGGGCCCATTTTTCCCTTCAACCCCTTCCTTACTCCCTCCCTCTCAGATCTCCCTCTTCCTCAGTCACTAAATGATGTGTACAGCACTGGATGTTTCATAACAAAGTCAGTTTAGATAATATTCATGTTTGGTATTATTCTGATTGTTTCAGTGCAACTGGTGCAATGGTTTCATTTCTGCAACAGCAAACCCTGGACATCATAACCAACCAGGAACCAGGGAGAAACTGTGTGGAGCTCTGCCCCAGTGAAAGTCATGTGCCTCAACCCCCCTGCGTTTCCTGGGGAGGCGTGGCTCCATATTACAGATCAGGAACCCATTTTTAGGGTTAACATCAAAGGCCAGATTTTGGATTTAAGGACAGTAAACTAAGCAATCTGGGAGGATGCAATCAGACTCCAGTGCACACCGTGCATGTAAGTTCTATGTACAGGGTGTCTATAGCCTGACTCCCATATGTAGCTTTTATTACCAGGTATGACTTTTAAGACTCCGTAATTTGGTTTCCGTTGTAATGTTTTTTGATTTGGAACTAGTGTGTAATTGCGTATGTAACCTGCCTGGTAAAATAAATTGTTAAAACTTGATCTGTGTGGTTTCGCTTACTGACACTCAATGTTATACAGGGAATGCGTGGTTTACCCCCTCGAACTGGTCTAGGGAGGATGATTATTTTCACTTCCTGTATAGCACCCGTAGACCTATGTTGGTAAATCCCTTGCCTCCGCATGGTAGTTCATTCATGTCGAGCACAGCCTTAGCTATGTTGGTCTGCTTGGGTCCCTAGGCTGCAAACAGATATACCCGAGAGTAGCTATTCCTGCAACCTCTGTCATGACTACAGATAGCTAGTCAGTTCGTGAGACGTGCACATAACGTGCGATGTGACATGCGGTGGTACCAGCAGAGGATTGTTCAGCAAGTTCTTCTCAGTACAGGACTCCTATAGCGATCAAGTCAAAATGATAAATAAGACATCCACCAAATGTGGACAACTAATCTAAATTATTATTCAAATGGAGTCAGATAAACGAAGGTGAAGGTATTGTGGAGATTCTTGGTCAGCCCGGACCAGTAAAGAGCGGAAGGCAGAGTGGTACTCCTGTCTTTGTATCATGGTTTATTTATTGGCTGATCTAGACTGTCCGCATAGGGGCCACTAATTTTTAACCCTATTAGTATTCTTTCAGCAACACCAGAAGGACAAGCACGCTAATACCTTCAGCCCTCGCTAAATTCCGTCGTTGGGTTAGCGTGGGGTTTTACAAGATCAAGACATGATTGGGCTACAATAGGTAAGATTCTTGTTAAAACATTGTTATAAGAGCATTGTACAAAAAGTATTGGAACAGCAAGGTCAATTCCTTTGTTTTTGCTATGCACTGAAGACAATAGAGTTTGAGGTCAAAAGATGTACATGAGAGATCCGAATTTCAGCTTTTAGCTTTTAGTTTTAGTATTTTTATCTAGATTTGTTAAATAACTTATCAGAACATATCACCTTTTGTATCAGACCACCCAATTTTTAGGTGAGCAAAAGTATTGGAACATGTGACTGACAGGTGTTTCTTGTTGCCCAGATGTCTCCTGTTACATTGACTAAATAGTTCTGTGTGTGAACTCTTGGTTTAAGCCTTGGGTTTTGCCTGTGAAGAAATATAAATAAACCGCCGGCATACTGAGCAACAGATATGAAACAGGTCGACCACGGAAAACAACAGCAGTTGATGACAGAGACATTGTCAGAGCTATGAAGAAAAACCCCAAAACATCAGTCAGTGACAGGAAGTGTCATGACATGCAGGTTAGGCTGATTGGAGAGTCTAAATTGCCCGTAGGTATGAGTGTGTGAGTGAATGGTGTGTGTGCCCTGCGATAGACTGGTGACCTGTCCTGGGTGTATTCCTGCCTTTCGCCCAATGTATGCTGGGATAGGCTCCAGCCCCCCTGCGACCCTGATCAGGATAAGCGGGTTCAGATAATGGCTTAGGCTTGCATGGAGTGGGTTCACTAATCAGTATTGATGATGTAACTTATGATGATAGCACCAGTATGAATTCAGTCTACAAAAGTCTACAAAAACATTCTGTCTGAAAAGTTATCGAGAAATGCGTCCTAACTAATTAGGAGGAACTTCATCCTGCAGCAAGACACAACTTCATTCGGGGCAGGAAGTGAATGGTTTGAGACTGGCCAAGTCAATCACCAGACCTTAATTGAGCACGCATTTCACATCCTGAAGAGGAGATTGAAAGGAAAAAACCCTCGAAACAAACAACAACTGAAAGAGGCTGTGTTGTACCCCTGAATAGGGGGACGAAATAATAATTGCGATCAATATTAGATTAGCAGAATAAGATCATTTTGCAGATCACTGATTTGTAACTTTATCACATTTCAGACCGTTAATTCAATCTTTTTAAACGTCGCAAATTATGAGTGTATTACTGCTTTTCACTTGTCACAGCTGCAGTAAAAGCCTGGAAAGGCATCACAAAAAGATTAATACAACAGTTTGATGATGTCAATGGGTCACAGGCTTGATGCAGTTATTGCAAGCAAGGGATGTGCTACAAAATATGAAGTATTATTTACTTTAATACTCTCTGTACCAATACTTTTGCTCACCTAGAAATTGGGTGGTCTGATACCAAAGGTGCTATGTTTTAAGTAGTTTAGCGCATCTAGGCGTAAATACGAGGAAATAAAAGATGAAATGATGTACTCTTGTCTCGAGTTCATCTTTTTACCTCAAACCCAAATGTAATCAGTGTATCACAAAGGAATTGGCCTCACTGTTCCAAATAATGTCATTTAATTTATTTTCATACATGGTGTAGAGGTAAATGTATTCCTCCGTACGATTGTCAGTAGAAAAATAAATGCGTCTTTGTTTCAAATAGATAGTTTAATATAGTAGAGGAACTAGTGGTTCTGTTCCCCGAGTTCAGATCAACAAGAGCTAAAAGATGAGGCAGGATGTCAACACTTATACCATGTCCCTCAATGGAGACAGTGGAACATATGGCCATTGTCATACATTAAAACACATCACAGGAGTGGGGAGGGGGGTGATTAGATCTGGTGAGGGGGTCAAGTGATTAGGTCAGGTGGGGAGGTAAAACAATGTGTGGGGAAAGGGGTTGAGGGAGGGGGTAGAGGATATAACAGAGAGGTACTGATCAAAGAGGTACATTTCACAAGATTGGGGGCTAGATAGGGTTGTAGATTGACCAAACAAAGCGAGGTGCTTCAGGGGTTGGCTGTAGTGGACTTGCCTCCCATGTTTTCCAACACATCATACATAAATGGATCCAGTGGTACATTACTGCATCCCGTGAATCCAATCCAGTTCAGGCACGTGACCATCTCCGTAAGAGAGAGAGGACAAACCCAGTCAAGAATCTCCTGGTGACTGAGAACTACAAGCCTGATCTGCAGTTCCTGTTCCTGCTTATTCCTGTTTTGAATCACATAGGGTGTGTTCTGTCCAAGATTCAGCAGCGGTGAAAGTATCAGACAAAGAAACTGAAAGACTGTAACATGGAGGCTAAAGCTATGATTCCTGAGGATGATCTCTGTTGCTCTGTATGTTGTGACATTTTTAAAGAGCCTGTTGTTCTGAAATGCAGCCACAGCTTCTGTAGAGTGTGTCTGCAGCAGTGCTGGGAAAAGAAGAGCTCTCGAGAGTGTCCCATCTGCAGGAGAAAGGCCTCTATGTATTGTCCTACTCTAAACCTGGCCTTAAGAAGCATTGTGGAGTCTTACTTAAAGCAGAAGACTGAGAGAGAAACGACAGACAAGACTGAGGCTCGCTGTAGTCTTCACGGAGAGAAACTTGTTTTATTCTGTGAACATGACAAAGAGCCTCTCTGTTTCATCTGTCAGACTTCAAGAAAACACAGAAACCACCCGGTCTGTCCGGTGGAAGAGGCCGCTCTGGAGCTGAAGGTATTCTTTTTTTAATCATAATTAAAAATTCAACTCAGCATTGTGTCTGAAAGTCTTGTTTTAAAGCCTCAAAACATCTAGTATTTTAGATTTCAGTACAATGTACTTGGAGTAAAATGTGGGCATGGTTAAGTCCTGATTCACAGTTGTGATTATGGGCCTTTTATCATGAATACAGCTCCAGAAATGTAACATTGAAATGCAATGTGATTTCATAAATATATAGCAATGAAGTGTGAGATTAGATACTGACAGCACAAATATAGCACAAGACTTTTACTCAAACAAAATGAAGGTCTAGATCTGATAAAACTACTGTCATATAAATTGTTATCTGCTTGAGTAGAGAACTGTGCAACAACAAGGAAGTGCAGAAATCTACACTGAGTGAATAACCAGTGCAGACAGAGCTGTATATACTCTCTCAAAATGGATGTGTTAATATCGAACACAATAAATCAAGCCGGTTCTGTGAATGGCGGCACGGATGGTGCAGTGGGTAGCACTGCCGCCTCACAGCAAGGAGGTCCTGGGTTCAAATCCCCATCGGCCGGGGCCTCTCTGTGCGGAGTTTGCATGTTCTCCCCGTGTTTGCGTGGGTTTCCTCCGGGTACTCCGGTTTCCTCCCACAGTCCACAGACAGGCATGTTAGGCTGATTGGAGAGTGTAAATTTCCCATAGGTATGAGTGTGTGAGTGAATGGTGTGTGTGCCCTGGGATGGACTGGTGACCTGTCCAGGGTGTATTCCTGCCTTTCACCCAATGGGCTGCAGCCCCCCTGAGACCCTGTTCAGGATAAGCGGGTTAAGATAATGGATGGATGGACGGTTCTGTGAATGCTTCAACATTCCTAACAGTTGGCTGTAAATTACATTATGTACAGCCCAGTGGTGGCGGTTTTCTAATCCGAATATGCTGAAGTATTTGACTGGTTTAATTGTACTGAAAATGCATAATGCATAATGCTATGACGCCATAGAAGCATATTTCACTCATCTTTTCTCGAGTGGTTGCAGGTATAGTATATTCCATACTAAATTTCCCATGTTCTTACACTTACAAAATTACACTGACCGTCACTAGTGTAGCAGGGGTAATACTGTGCTATTTGTGAGGATAAGTCTGAACTGGTTCATATCACTCCAGGAAGAACTCAAGCCTGCACTTAATCTTGTCAAAGAAAAACTGAAGAAGTTTACTGAGGTTGAACAAGGATGTAAGAAGACAGCAGAACACATCAGGGTGAGTAACACAACTAGTAAATATGTAGTATTTTTGATGAATGTTGTGTGTGACATGGATAACAACACACCAACTGCCTACATGAATAACCAAGCGTAGTTACACTATTCAGGTTTTAAATGGTGTTTGAATCGCAGAGTCAAGCCCAGCACACAGAGAGGCAGATAAAGGCAGAGTTTGAGAAGCTCCACCAGTTCCTGCGTGAGGAAGAGGAGGCCAGACTAGCTGCACTGAAAGAGGAAGAGGAGCAGAAGAGTCGGATAATGGAGGAGAAGCTAGAACACATCAGTGGAGACATCTCCACCCTTACAGACAAAATCACAGCTCTAGATACGGCCATGGAGACCGAAGACACCTCCTTTTTAAAGGTAGGAGCTTCATTTACTGACCGAGTTTATACCGATGAACCTCAGTAAAGTAACGTCATGTGTGCTGACTGTTATCATCCTCTTCACTTTCATTAACATGGCTCCTGCTGTTTCTCACCTATTGTTTCTCATAATGGAATGGACTGAATACATTTATACACTCACAATGATGCTCTTATTGTGTGTTTTTTTCAGAGCTACAACAACATCAAGGAAAGGTATGTGGACTCTCAGCTCATTTCATCTTGTGTGTTTAAGTCTCTTCAATTCCCGATGCTGACTGACTCCTGCCTGTCGTTACAGAGCCCAGTGCACACTGCAGGACCCAGAGCTGCTCTCAGGGGCGCTGATAGACGTGGCCAAACACCTGGGCAACCTGACGTTCAGAGTCTGGGAGAAGATGCTGGGGATGGTGCAGTACAGTGAGTATCTGGGCCAGATGCTGAAATCAGGTTTTCTTTTACAAACATTTAATGAACACATGAAAGAGGAGGAACAGGCTGCATGTTGACATGGTGCTGAAGATAAACAGCACAGAGTCATCCAGTCTCAGAGCAGGGAGATCCTGAGGGCTGCACTGCACTGCTCGCAGTTTAATATCAAAACTCACGCAGACACAGAATTAACACACAATGTAAAACCTCATCAATAATATGCTTTATTAGCTGTGAGAATTGATTGTATTGAATTTGCAATGATGTGTTCATTGATTCATGACTTTTCATAATGCAAATAGGTTTTATATTTAAAATATGAATCACTATAACTACAGTATATTATTATCCATAACTAGTATATGTCATTTCCTGTGTATGGGACCTAATCTGAATACAGTATGTGAAATGGTCCTGCCACACGCCATGGGCGGACACAAGAGATGGACACAGGGAGATCGTTATGATCGGAGCCATTCGCAGACTCCAAGATGTAATAAATAACACGCTTCAATCAAAGTGCCACAGAAATAGTTCAGTGCACGGCAATCAGGGCAATACAGGCAAGGCAGTTTGAGTCCAAAGGGTCAGAGTCCAAACAACCAGAGCAGTGTGGAGAAGGCAGGGTGGGGTGTGGGGTGTGGGGGGTGTGGACAGGTAACCAGAGCAGTGTGGAGAAGGCAGGGTGGAATGTGGGGGTGTGGACAGGTAACCAGAGCAGTGTGGAGAAGGCAGGGTGGGGTGTGGGGTGTGGGGGGGTGTGGACAGGTAACCAGAGCAGTGTGGAGAAGGCAGGGTGGGGGGTGGGGTGTGGACAGGTAACCAGAGGAGTGTGGAGAAGGCAGGGTGGGGTGTGGGGTGTGGGGGGAGTGGACAGGTAACCAGAGCAGTGTGGAGAAGGCAGGGTGGGGGGTGGGGTGTGGACAGGTAACCAGAGGAGTGTGGAGAAGGCAGGGTGTGGGGGGGGTGTGGACAGGTAACCAGAGCAGTGTGGAGAAGGCAGGGTGGGGAGGGGGGTGGGGGGGTGTGGACAGGTAATCGGGAGAAAGGGAAAACATGGAATGGAACATTGACATAAAACACATAGAAAAGGATAATCAGGGAAATGAACTACAACGGAGTCATGGAACATGACAGGAAAACATGAAACTAAACATTTAACAACACAAATACAAGCTATGATAAAAGCTATGATACAATAACACGAGACGTGAGGCAGCACTGGCATTTTAATAAATAAAAAATAAAAAATTTGGAATAAAAAAATACATTTAAAAAATAAAAAATAATAATAAGCTTCATTTGTATTGCATACATCAAATGTAGCTCAAAGGGCTTTGCATTCAGCCAGTTACAAGTAATTATAAAAACAACACATTGTAGATAAAATATAATAATAATAAATACTGTGATTGTGGAAATACATTCACTCAACAAACAAATAACAAGACAAGACAAACACTAACACGACTGCCTTAAAGGAGCGACGGTCTTAAAAGAAAGCTCCCTCAGTCTCTTTTGGTGGTGTAGTTGGCCAGGGCCCCGGCCGGGATATTTCATGCTGCCAGTTGCACCTCCCCTGACAGCAGCGGTAGGAGGCGCAACGCCCACTCCTCCACCAGGTGTGTGTGTTCTCTCCTGTACCTCTTCTTCCCACCGTTTAAATATCTCTCTTCTTCATATTTCAGCTCCTGTGATGATGGACCCCAACACTGCACATGCCTATCTCTCTCTCTCTGATGATCTGACCACTGTGAGACACACAGGTACAGCGCAGAACTGTCCTGACAACCCAGAGAGATTTAACCGCTGTGTAAATGTGCTGGGATCTGAGGGGTTCACCTCAGGGAAACACAGCTGGGAGGTGAAGGTTGGGAATAAACGTCAGTGGGATGTAGGAGTGGTGAAAGAGTCCATCAACAGGAAGGGAAGCCTAAAATACAGCCCAGGGAAAGGATACTGGCTCATAGTGCTGAGGAATGGTGATGAGTACAGTGCAGCAGGAGTTACTGACCTCACACTGAAGAGGAAACCCCAGAGCATCAGGGTGCAGCTGGACTATGACAGGGGGGAGGTGTCCTTCTTCAACTCCAGTGACATGTCACTCATTTACACTTTTAAACACACATTTACTGAGAGAGTGTTCCCATTCTTCTCTCCCTGGCCGAGAGATGGTGGTAGGAACGATGAGCCCCTGAAAATCTGCCCAGTGAAAGTCTCAGTAACAGTGACGTCATCCCAGTGAAGGTGTTTGTGTAAAAATAAAATTAGAAATGCTGTCAGGGATTTAGGATGTGTCTGATCTGCCTCAGCATGCCTGGCTGTTGACTTGAGCTTTGGGGGGTTGATGGTGTACCAGTACCCAATGGAAGATAAACAGACAGAGGTACACTCTCAGTGTCTAGACAGGGACACACATCTAGCACAAAGGGGGGTGTCTGTCACAAGGGAGTAATGACTATGTGGTTATTTGCTTTTACCTGGTGCGTTTTGTGCTGTAAAGGAGACTATTGTTTCTTGTTAATGTAATTTCTTATTCATCCAAACTTTGGAAACTGCAAATGGTACTTTTCAGAGGACCAAATGCTTTCACACTTATAGGGTACTATAGGTGAAATCCATTTCAATAATTTGGATTAATTAATTTTCTTTTCATCACCAATTATTTTGTTGAGTTACTCAACTGTACATGCATTTTTGGTCATGTGCATGCAGGCTGTATCTTTTGGGTTCTGTTTTGAAGCATTAGAACTTTATTTTATGAAGTGTTTATACATAAAACAGATGTGCTCTTGTGGGTAAATCAAATGCTTTTATACCTGATGGATGTCATTCCTGTTGAACTGGATTCATGAGAGCGTGTACAAGCTTTAATTAGAGTCTGGGCTCTTTTCAGATTGTACTTTGCAGATGCAGTGAAGAATAAATTCACCCCGTCAGTACCATGCTGTACATCTGAGCCTTCAGTAGCCTTACCTGCACACCTGCCATTGGTCTCAAACTCTTTTCATATCTGCATGATATGTTTTTATTGAACGTGTTAATGAACACATACTGCACACCCAAAGTTTCATACCTATTATCCATTCCAAACTTATTTCATGCTCTACCTGAATACTTTTAAGAGCATATTCATATCCATTTTTAGTGCTATACATACAGTATGGAGGGCTGGATACAGTAGAGATTGAGATCCATAAAAATGCTGGATGCTGGATATCACAATATTGTATTTCACTATACAGTGGGGGTATATTTTTAGTTCTTCTACATTAGTGTGAGTGCTACCATAAAGGTATAGGGGAAAGCTGGAGAACATTCACCCTACTACACCACTTTGTCCCAGGCCAAGCAGCCACTGAATGCTACAGTATGAAATGCTCCAAAGGGAATACATCAGAGCACTTTTATTCTGAAGCATAACCATCACCCTGCACATATATTGATAGATTACATTTCTTACATTATTGGATATGACGAGGATGTTCCCATGTGCAAATCCAGGTGCAGTCAATGTCAGGCGTGCTTCAGACATGTGACCATCTGCAGAATCTGTCCCAGTGGGGGTGCAGAGATGTCTCAGTCTCAGTGTTTTCACAGATTGAAAGTTGAGGTAACTTCGCCCGCACATCCAGCAGAGGGTGCTGTTGTGACGTGTTGAACAGGAAATGGGCACCTTTAGCGTATTCATTGAGGAGCGTGTCTATACCAGAATGCCACTCTGAATGGCGTGCCTGGCTCAAATGACAGAAACACGGTTATTCCAAAGTCCTCCCAGGGTATCAGCCCAACCACGGTGCCTCCGGCTTTCTGAATCTCGTACAGTATTTCTGCAGCGCTTGACACCAGAGCACCAGACATTTCACATCGTACAGAGAGTGTCCGTCTGAAGAGTGGAATAATCCTTTGATATACATTCTCCAGACAATAAAATGACAACAGTATAACAGCAGCTACAGGTAATGCCTTTCTGTGTAACTGAGAAATAAACTATTACTGCAGCCTTAAATGATGCATTGCTCGTAGAGGGTAACCCTGATTCTTATTTGTTGTAATTCTTCTTATTTGGGGTGGCAAGGCTCAGGCGGTAAGAGCAGTTGTCGGGCAGTCGGAGGGTTGCCGGTTTGATCCCCTGCCCGGGCTGTGTCAAAGTGTCCCTAAGCAAGACACCTGACCCCCAAATGCTCCTGACGAGCTGGTCGGTTGTCAATTGTACAACGCTTTGGATAAAGGCGCTATATAAATGGCAACCATTTAAATGCTTTCCCTGGGTTTTCAAATTTTTTTTTTTACAGAAGACATTCCAGGCTCAAATTAGTTGCAAGTGTTGAATTGTATCTGAATCGTAAAGAACTGCTCTTTTTTAGAATCAGGCTGGCTGCCCTTTAAACATTAGAACTGTTTGTGGCCCTGTCAAAAATCAAAAAGGCTACTGAACACCTTCAAAACACTGACAAGTATGCACACCATCCAGCCCCAGCAGGCCTGGCCCTTCTCCGAGTGTACCAGGGATAGCAGCAACACGCTAACACGGCTGCAGAGATTGTTTGTGGGCCCTCTATGATTTGTGGCAGCCGCTACTGTATATAGGGACATGCAAGGTCGCTGGTTCGATTCCCAGTGTAGCCAAAGTAAGATCCGCACAGCCGTTGGGCCCTTGAGCAAGGCCCTTAACCCTGCATTGCTCCAGGGGAGGATTGTCTCCTGCTTAGTCTAATCAACTGTACGTCACTCTGGATAAGAGCGTCTGCCAAATGCCAATAATGTTATGTAATGTAATATAGAGTCGCTAGTACATATAAATTAAATTAATTGTTTGTGAAGCCATTAATTTGGAGGCCAGGACCTCCATGCAAGGAATCCCCTCAAACACACATTAGGTGCGTGACAGACTGATGACCTTTGATTATGACGCCCCCCGGGACTCAGGAACAGGTCATCCGGACGCTGTATGTCCCTGGCCGCTGTCGACAGAACAGGTGACACCCTTCCCCACGCGACAGGTGAGAACATACCTGTCACCTTTCACCTTGGGGTTAGTGATGGAGCAGCCAGTCTGGAACAGCATGAGTGTCAGCGAGCCGTGTCAAGCCTTATCAACACTAAGTCATGCCCATTTCCATAACGCGGAGGTGCAAACACTCATGGAGAAGTATGCCAAGAAAACTGAGGCTTTTATAGTTAAAGGGTATCACTGCTGAAAATTATACTTCCAATTTCATGCTTCTAACCATACCTTTCATTAAATATTCTTTTCTGAGAATATTGTTTCACAGCAAAGAAAATCAATGGTCTTCAACAATGTTATTGCATGACTGAGGTGTCCTCCTACCTAACATCTCTTTGTTGGTTGATGCCAGCCCTCCCAGAATGTGGGAGATTCAAATGGCTTCTATTCTAACATCCTCTATCTTTTTTTGGGCCACAGTTTTGTAAGTTTCTCTGGCCTGATCCCCTTACTTATGAATGCAAGCCCCACCTTAATGAAACATGCGCCATGGTATTGATCAAATGGAATCCTGACCTGCTTTGTAGACATCAAAATAAAAGCCTCATATTCAGAATCACAAAGCCAGGAGAGATAAATGATTGTGCATACTGGGGGGTCAAACGCTGGTGTTTAGAGTTTACTATATTGCATGTGTCAGCTTCATTCAATTCAGTACACATACTGCAAAGCCCCATTGATGGTTGATTAGTAATGCCTTTAGCCCACAAGTCTGAAGCAGTATCGCAAAGTAGGAACACTCAGTTAGCTGGATAGCTTACATTACATTTACATTTTAGTCATTTGGCAGACGCTTTTAATCCAAAGCGACTTACAAGTGCATAGGTTCTACCACAAGTCAAAGCATCACATCCAGAACTAGGAAAATACACCTGGACTGCTGTTCTAAACATATAGTCGTCATCATAAGTGCAATTTTTTTTTTTTTTTTTTTTGGTGGGGGGTTAGACAGGGATAGGGGTATCAGAAGGGGGGGGCGGGGTAAATCAGGAGGGAGGACTAAGGTAGAGTTTGAAGAGGTGTGTTTTGAGTCTGCGTCGAAATAGGGGGAGGGATTCTGCTGTCCTGACAGTGGTAGGCAAGTCATTCCACCACTGAGGAACCAGAACGGAAAACAGGCGTGAACGTGCAGCTCGACCGCCAGGTGCCCGTAGAGAGGGAACCGTAAGGCGACCAGAGCTGGCAGACCGGAGTGGTCTAGCTGGGGAGTAGGGAGTGATCAGGGAGTGTATGTAATGTGGGGCAGTCCCCTTAGCAGCCTGAAATGCCAACACTAGGGCCTTGAATCGGATGCGTGCGGCAATAGGAAGCCAGTGGAGGCCAATGAGAAGCGGGGTGACATGAGCCGACCTGGGCTGACTGGTGATCAAGCGGGCTGCAGCATTCTGGACCAGCTGGAGGGGCTTTATGGCGCACGCTGGGAGACCGGCTAGGAGGGAGTTGCAGTAATCCAGGCGGGAAATGACGAGCGCCTGGACTAGGAGCTGGGTGGCTTTCTCAGTCAGGAGATGACGGATGCGGCGTATATTATACAGAAAGAACCTGCAGGTTCTGGCAGTGGAGGATACTTGTGGAGCCAGGGAGAGGCAGTTATCAAGAGTCACCCCAAGATTCTTTGCCGTACGGGAGGAGGAAACTACAAAGTCCTCCACAGTCAGTGAGAGGTCGATTGACGGAGAGGACTTAGCAGGGATGTAGAGAAGCTCAGTTTTGGCAAGGTTGAGCTTCAGGTGATGGGAAGTCATCCACGCAGAGATATCAGCCAAGCAGGCAGAGATCTGTGTGGTGATTTGGGTGTCGGGGGGGAAGGAAATGAAGAGTTGGGTGTCATCAGCGTAGGAGTGATAAGAGAAGCCGTGGGAAGAGATAACAGAACCAAGGGACATGGTGTATAGCGAGAAGAGGAGAGGCCCAAGAACCGAGCCCTGCGGGACTCCAGTTCGTAGGGGTTGAGGGTCGGAGAGTGCGCCCCTCCAAGTCACCTGGTAGGAGCGACCAGAGAGGTAGGAGGAAAACCAAGCGAGTGCAGAACCTGTGACACCCATCCCAGACAGCGATGAGAGCAGAATCTCATGGTTGACTGTATCGAAGGCGGCCGACAGGTCGAGGAAGATGAGGACAGAGGAGAGGGATTTTGCTTTAGCAGAGTGGAGTGCCTCAGTGACCGCGAACAGGGCGGTTTCAGTGGAGTGGCCACTCTTGAAGCCAGACTGGTTGGGGTCATGGAGATTGTTGCGGAGAAGATAAGTGGACAGTTGGGAGCAGACCGCCCGTTCCAGGGTTTTAGCGAGAAAGGGAAGAAGAGAGACAGGCCGGTAGTTGTTCAGGGCAGAGGGATCAAGAGTAGGTTTTTTGAGGAGGGGAGTGACTCTGGCCCTCTTCAGTGAAGAGGGCATGGTGCCGGAAGAGAGGGAGGTGTTGATTAGAGAGGAGAGAAAAGGGAGAATGTCCTCAGATATAGATTGTAGGAGGGGAGAGGGGATGGGGTCAAGAGGACAGGTGGTCGGGCGGTGGGAAGTAAGGAGTTTCAGTGTGTCGGCGTCAGAGAGGGGAGAAAAGGAGGTTAGGGAGTTGGGGAGGGTAGGAGGGTCAGCAGGGGTGGAGGGTTGGGAGAAGGAATTGCGAATAGCATCGACCTTCTTTTCAAAGAAGGAGACAAAGTCATCAGGTGTGAGTGATGAGGGGGGTGGGGGGGGAGGGGGGGCCAGAAGAGAGGAGAAAGTTGAAAACAGTTTGCGGGGATTAGAGGCGGCCGCGTTAATTTTCGAGTGAAAGAAGGAAGATTTAGCTAGAGAGACAGAGGAATGGAAAGATGATAAGAGGGCATGGAAGGAAGCTATATCACTGGGGAGACAGGACCTTTTCCATTTTCTCTCCGCCGCCCGCAGTTTGGTTCGGACAGCTCGTAGAGCATCAGAAAGCCAAGGACTGGGGGGGGGAGGCCCGAGCTAGTTTGGTGGTGAGGGGACACAGAGAGTCAAAGGAAGATGAGAGGGAGGACATGAGAGTTGTAGCCGCATCATCGGTAGACAGTCGAGAGAAAGACTCCGCAGATGGTAGGGAGGAGAGGATTGTAGATGAGAGGGTGGAGGAAGACAGGTGGCGTAGGTTCCGTCGACAGGTGACAGTGGACGGTGGGAGAGATGGATGGGTGTTAGAGGAGAGTGGAAGAGAGAAAGAGATGAAGGAGTGGTCAGATATATGGAGTGGTGTTACAGAGAGGTTGGTTGTTGTGCAGCTCCTTGTGAAGATGAGGTCAAGAAGGTTGCCTGCTTTGTGGGTGGGAGGGGAAAGAGTGAGGGTAAGGTCAAAAGAAGAGAGGAGGGAGAGAAAGGTAGACTGGGTGGACTCTGAGTTGAGGTTGAAGTCACCCAGGAGGATCAGGGGGGTGTCATTGACAGGTGAGGAGCTGAGGAGGATGTCCATCTCATCCAAAAAGTTCCCCAGAGGACCCGGGGGGCGATAAACAACAATAACAAACAGTTTGCACGGCAGAGTAACAGAAACCGCATGAAATTCAAAAGAGGAGAAGGAGAGGGATGAGGAGAAGACACTAGATCTCCATGAGGATGAGATTAGGAGACCTGTGCCACCTCCTCTGCCAGAGGATCTGGGTGTGTGGGAAAAAGTGAAGGCAGAGGAAAGGGCAGCCGGGGTGGCCGTGTTCTCTGGTGAGAGCCACGTTTCAGTTAAAGCAAGAAAGTCAAGGTTGAGGTGGGAGGCATAGGCAGATATGAAGTCTGCTTTCTGGACGGCGGACTGGCAGTTCCAGAGGCCACCAGCCACACAGAGATCAATACCAGGGGATCTGGGAGGAAAGATGAGGTTAGAGATATTCTGCCCATGTTGGCGGGAGGCGAACCTCCTACCTGACTGGGACCTGGGGAGAGGAGAGAGGACAGGGATGGGAAGGAAACACATGGAGGGAACTAGGGAGGACAAGAGGAATACTACACAGTGGAATGAGGGCATGCAGCAAAAACAAAATCAATCATCAGGCTCTCGGACAGCCTTGATGGACACCCGTAGATAGACACCCTCGACTTTGTAAGCCTGCGACTTCGTACGCCGAGGCAAGTAGCCGAGGCTGCCGCACACAGCTGCCGCTGGTGCGCTACACAACTGCTTAAATAACACTGACGCCGAATACAGAAAATGCAACCAACCCACTGCAGAACAATAATGCAAACTGAAGTGAGTTCAGGTGTGCCAGTACTAATAGCCTGAGCAGGGTGCAAAGTATTGGCTCCTCCTACAACAAAAGCTGTGGCCTGCCAGCCAGTAAAACAATAGCCTAACTTAATAGCCTAGCTTACCTGAGAGAAACAAACACCTAACCCAGTTTCACTGAATCTAAATAAACACCACTTGTAATAGCTAACAAACAAACAAGTACACAACAGAACACTAAAATGACAACTAAACTGAATTTAGAATCAGCAAGCAAACAAATAATACTTAACTAATCCAGGAGAAAATGCAACCAACCCACTGCAGAACAATAATGCACACTGTGCCTAGATCAGCTCTTTTGACTTCAGTCCATGTTTCAGATTTGAGAGGCGGTTCCAGGCTGTACTGAGTGCAGCCATCCAGCTGACTGAGTAACTCATCCTGCTTGGTGAAACAGGCCCCAGGGGTCACTTGTGGAAACATCTGAGAAGGTCAGCGCGCACCACGTTTGTCTCACGGTCCCCTGCTGATGAAAAGACTCCCAGTCTCCCAGTCCTCTTCCCTATCCCTGCAAGGTGAGTGGGGAACGGGTGATACCTGCAGGAATACCCATCATACCTTTGGGAAAACCAAACGGAAACAGGGGGTAGAGAGGTCCTTCTTCAGCCTCGGAAAAAGGGCCGTGGAATCAGAGACGACTTTAGACTTTAGAAGGAGAAACGTTGGTGTGTTCTGGTCTATTACTATATGGGAAATCTACAGTAGCCAGTAAGTTGCATTAAAACCCAGCATAAACATAAGGAAAATCTTTTCTCCCCAATGGAAACTGACTGTTCATATTCATTCATTCATCAAGTTTATCCAAGTCCCTGTGATTTTAGAAAAATAACACTAAAATATCTTTCAGAAAGATATTTCCACTATCTGGGAAAACGTTGTTTCAATACAGAGATGTTTCAAAAGGTGCAACATATATTATTTTGTTCATTTCATGAAATTAAATCTACACCATAACTTAATTCCGATGTGAGCCTTCTTGTACACTTTGCATAGTGGAAACTGAATTGATGAATGTCGACTCTCCCTCGTGCAGTGGGTAGCACTGCCGCCTCACAGCAAGGAGGTCCTGGGTTCGAATCCCCGTCGGCCGGGGCCTCTCTGTGTGGAGTTTGCATGTTCTCCCCGTGTCTGCGTGGGTTTCCTCCGGGTACTCCGGTTTCCTCCCAAAGTCCAAAGACATGCACGTTAGGCTGATTGGAGAGTCTAAATTGCCCGTAGGTATGAGTGTGTGAGTGAATGGTGTGTGTGCCCTGCGATAGACTGGTGACTTGTCCTGGGTGTATTCCTGCCTTTCGCCCAATGTATGCTGGGATAGGCTCCAGCCCCCCTGCGACCCTGATCAGGATAAGCAGGTTCAGATAATGGATGGATGGATGGACTCTCCCTCATAAAAAAATAAAATAAAAACTGCTTTTGCTTGTAAATGCATATCTTTTGGGGAAATATTTAGCCCACCTACTTATTCATGCGATTATCTAACCAGCCAATTGTGTAGAAGCAGTGCAATGCATACAGTCATGTAGATATGGGTCAGGAGCTTCAGTTAATGTTCACGTAAAACATCAGAATGGGGAATATAAGTGACGTGGAATGATTGTTGGTGGCAGAGAGGGTGGGTTTGAATATCTCAGAAACTGCTGAGTGTCCGTCTTTCTGTCTGTGTCTGTGTGTGTCCGTCTTTCTGCGTGTGCCTGTGTGTGTCTGTGTGTGCCTGTGTGTGTCTGTGTGTGTCCGTCTTTGTGTGTGTGTCTGTGTGTGTCCGTCTTTCTGAGTGTGTCTGTGTGTGTCTGTGTGTGTCTGTGTCTCTGTTCCTCCGTGTAGTTACTGTGGGGCAGGGGTGCACAACTCCAGTCCTGCACGGCCAATCAGTGCACAGCGTTTCGTTCCAACCGATGGCCTTGATTTTAATTTCCGGACATTTCTATAAACTATGCTTGTTATGTGTCTGTAGCCAGGGCATATACAAATGTCAGATCAAGACATGTTTGGGCTACAATCGGTAAGATTCTTCTTAAAACATTGTTACGAGAGCATTGTACAAAAAGGTCAATTCCTTTGTTTTTGCTATACCCTGAAGACAATAGAGTTTGAGGTCAAAAGATGGACATGAGAGATCCGAATTTCAGCTTTTATTTCCTGGTATTTTTATCTAGATTTGTTAAATAACTTATCAGAATGTATCACCTTTTGTATCAGACCACCCAAGTTTTAGGTGAGCAAAAGTATTGGAACATGTGACTGACAGGTGTTTCTTGTTGCCCAGGTGTGTCCTGTTACATTGACTAAATAGTTCTGTGTGTGAACTCTTGGTTTAAACCTTGGATTTTGCCTGTGAAGAAATATAAATAAACCGCTGGTGTACTGAGCAACAGATATGAAACAGGTCGACCACGGAAAACAACAGCAGTTGATGACAGAGACATTGTCAGAGCTATGAAGAAAAACCCCAAAACATCAGTCAGTGACAGGAAGTGTCATGACATGCAGGTTAGGCTGATTGGAGAGTCTAAATTGCCCGTAGGTATGAGTGTGTGAGTGAATGGTGTGTGTGCCCTGCGATAGACTGGTGACCTGTCCTGGGTGTATTCCTGCCTTTCGCCCAATGTATGCTGGGATAGGCTCCAGCCCCCCTGCGACCCTGATCAGGATAAGCGGGTTCAGATAATGGCTTAGGCTTGCATGGAGTGGGTTCACTAATCAGTATTGATGATGTAACTTATGATGATAGCACCAGTATGAATTCAGTCTCCAAAAGTCTACAAAAACATTCTGTCTGAAAAGTTATTGAGAAACTTGATCCTGCAGCAAGACACAACTTCATTCGGGGCAGGAAGTGGATGATTTGAGACTGGCCAAGTCAATCACCAGACCTTAATTGAGCACGCATTTCACATCCTGAAGAGGAGATTGAAAGGAAAAAACCCTTGAAACAACAACTGAAAGAGGCTGTGTTGTACCCCTGAATAGGGGGATGAAATAATAATTGTGACTCAACACAGTGTTTCTCCACTGATGGCTTCATCACAAGTTCTCCTCCTACTGCACAAAGGCAGGCATGAGTAATCAATATCAGGTTAGCAGAATAAGATCATTTTGCAGATCACTGATTTGTAACTTTATCACATTACAGACCGTTAATTCAATCTTTTTAAACGTCGCAAATTATTAGTGTATTACTGCTTTTCACTTGACACAGCTGCAGTAAAAGCCTGGAAAGGCATCACAATAAGATTAATACAACAGTTTGATGATGCCCATGGGTCACAGGCTTGATGCAGTTATTGCAAGCAAGGCATATGCTACAACACATGAAGTATTATTTACTTTAATACTCTCTGTGCCAATACTTTTGCTCACCTAGAAATTGGGTGGTCTGATACCAAAGGTGCTATGTTTTAAGTAGTTTAGCGCATCTAGGCGTAGATACGAGGAAATAAAAGATGAAATGATGTACTCTTGTCTCAAGTTCATCTTTTTACCTCAAGCCCAAATGTAATCAGTGTATCACAAAGGAATTGGCCTCACTGTTCCAAATAATGTCATTTAATTTATTTTCATACATGGTGTAGAGGGTTATTGTGTATTCCTCCGTACGATTGTCAGTAGAAAAATAAATGCAGGTACGTCTTTGTTTCAAATAGATAGTTTAATATAGTAGAGGAACTAGTGGTTCTGTTCCCCGAGTTCAGATCAACAAGAGCTAAAAGATGAGGCAGGATGTCAACACTTATACCATGTCCCTCAATGGAGACAGTGGAACATATGGCCATTGTCATACATTAAAACACATCACAGGAGTGGGGAGGGGGGTGATTAGATCTGGTGAGGGGGTCAAGTGATTAGGTCAGGTGGGGAGGTAAAACAATGTGTGGGGAAAGGGGTTGAGGGAGGGGGTAGAGGATATAACAGAGAGGTACTGATCAAAGAGGTACATTTCACAAGATTGGGGGCTAGATAGGGTTGTAGATTGACCAAATAAAGCGAGGTGCTTCAGGGGTTGGCTGTAGTGGACTTGCCTCCCATGTTTTCCAACACATCATACATAAATGGATCCAGTGGTACATTACTGCATCCCGTGAATCCAATCCAGTTCAGGCACGTGACCATCTCCGTAAGAGAGAGAGAACAAACCCAGTCAAGAATCTCCTGGTGACTGAGAACTACAAGCCTGATCTGCAGTTCCTGTTCCTGCTTATTCCTGTTTTGAATCACATAGGGTGTGTTCTGTCCAAGATTCAGCAGCGGTGAAAGTATCAGACGAAGAAACTGAAAGACTGTAACATGGAGGCTAAAGCTTTGATTCCTGAGGATGATCTCTGTTGCTCTGTATGTTGTGACTTTTTTAAAGAGCCTGTTGTTCTGAAATGCAGCCACAGCTTCTGTAGAGTGTGTCTGCAGCAGTGCTGGGAAAAGAAGAGCTCTCGAGAGTGTCCCATCTGCAGGAGAAAAGCCTCTATGGATGGTCCTACTCCAAACCTGGCCTTAAGAAGCATTGTGGAGTCTTACTTAAAGCAGAAGACTGAGAGAGAAACGACAGACAAGACTGAGGCTCGCTGTAGTCTTCACGGAGAGAAACTTGTTTTATTCTGTGAACATGACAAAGAGCCTCTCTGTTTCATCTGTCAGACTTCAAGAAAACACAGAAACCACCCGGTCTGTCCAGTGGAAGAGGCCGCTCTGGAGCTGAAGGTATTCTTTTTTAAATCATAATTAAAAATTCTGAAAGTCTTGAAAGTCTTGTTTTAAAGCCTCAAAACATCTAGTATTTTAGATTTCAGTACAATGTACTTGGAGTAAAATGTGGGCATGGTTAAGTCCTGATTCACAGTTGTGATTATGGGCCTTTTATCATGAATACAGCTCCAGAAATGTAACATTGAAATGCAATGTGATTTCATAAATATATAGCAATGAAGTGTGAGATTAGATACTGACAGCACAAATATAGCACAAGACTTTTACTCTAACAAAATGAAGGTCTAGATCTGATAAAACTACTGTCATATAAATTGTTATCTGCTTGAGGAGAGAACTGTGCAACAACCAGGAAGTGCAGAAATCTACACTGAGTGAATAACCAGTGCAGACAGAGTTGTATATACTCTCTCAAAATGGATGTGTTAATATCGAACACAATAAATCAAGCCGGTTCTGTGAATGGCGGCACGGATGGTGCAGTGGGTGGCACTGCCGCCTCACAGCAAGGAGGTCCTGGGTTCGAATCCCCATCGGCCGGGGCCTCTCTGTGCGGAGTTTGCATGTTCTCCCCGTGTTTGCGTGGGTTTCCTCCGGGTACTCCGGTTTCCTCCCACAGTCCACAGACAGGCATGTTAGGCTGATTGGAGAGTGTAAATTGCCCATAGGTATGAGTGTGTGAGTGAATGGTGTGTGTGCCCTGGGATGGACTGGTGACCTGTCCAGGGTGTATTCCTGCCTTTCACCCAATGGGCTGCAGCCCCCCTGAGACCCTGTTCAGGATAAGCGGGTTAAGATAATGGATGGATGGACGGTTCTGTGAATGCTTCAACATTCCTTACAGTTGGCTGTAAATTACATTATGTACAGCCCAGTGGTGGTGGTTTTCTAATCCGAATATGCTGAAGTATTTGACTGGTTTAATTGTACTGAAAATGCATAATGCATAATGCTATGATGCCATAGAAGCATATTTCACTCATCTTTTCTCGAGTGGTTGCAGGTATAGTATATTCCATACTAAATTTCCCATGTTCTTACACTTACAAAATCACACTGACCGTCACTAGTGTAGCAGGGGTAATATTGTGCTATTTGTGAGAATAAGTCTGAACTGGTTCATATCACCCCAGGAGGAACTCAAGCCTGCACTTAATCTTGTCAAAGAAAAACTGAAGAAGTTTACTAAGGTTGAACAAGGATGTAAGAAGACAGCAAAACACATCAGGGTGAGTAACACAATTATTAAATATGTAGTATTTTTGATGAATGTTGTGTGTGACATGGATAACAAACACACTAACTGCCATACATAAATAACAAAGCGTAGTTACACTATTCAGGTTTAAAATGGTGTTTGAATCGCAGAGTCAAGCCCAGCACACAGAGAGGCAGATAAAGGCAGAGTTTGAGAAGCTCCAGCAGTTCTTGCGTGAGGAAGAGGAGGCCCGACTAGCTGCACTGAAAGAGGAAGAGGAGCAGAAGAGTCGGATAATGGAGGAGAAGCTAGAACACATCAGTGGAGACATCTCCACCCTTACAGACAAAATCACAGCAATAGAGACGGCCATGGAGACCGAAGACACCTCCTTTTTAAAGGTAGGAGCTTCATTTACTGACCGAGTTTATACCGATTAACCTCAGTAAAGTAACGTCATCTGTGCTGACTGTTATCATCCTCTTCACTTTCATTAACATGGCTCCTGCTGTTTCTCACCTATTGTTTCTCATAATGGAATGGACTGAATACATTTATACACTCACAATTATGCTCTTATTGTGTGTTTATTTCAGAGCTACAACAACATCAAGGAAAGGTATGTGGACTCTCAGCTCATTTCATCTTGAGTGTTTAAGTCTCTTCAGTTCCCGATGCTGACTGACTCCTGCCTGTCGTTACAGAGCCCAGTGCACACTGCAGGACCCAGAGCTGCTCTCAGGGGCGCTGATAGACGTGGCCAAACACCTGGGCAACCTGACGTTCAGAGTCTGGGAGAAGATGCTGGGGATGGTGCAGTACAGTGAGTATCTGGGCCAGATGCTGAAATCAGGTTTTTTTTTACAAACATTTAATGAACACATGAAAGAGGAGGAACAGGCTGCATGTTGACATGGTGCTGAAGATAAACAGCACAAAGTCATCCAGTCTCAGAGCAGGGAGATCCTGAGGGCTGCACTGCTCACAGTTTAATATCAGAACACACGCAGACACAGAATTAACACACAATGTAAAACCTCATGAAAAATATGTTTTATTAGCTGTGAGAATTGTTTGCATTGAATTTGCAATGATGTGTTCATTGATTCATGACTTTTCATAATGCAAATAGGTTTTATATTTAAAATATTAATCACTATAAATACAGTATATTATTATCCATAAGTAGTACATGTCATTTCCTGTGTATGGGACCTAATCTGAATAGAGTATGTGAAATGGTCCTGCCACACGCCATGGGCGGACACAAGAGATGGACACAGGGAGGTTGTTATGATCGGAACCATTCGCAGACTCCAAGATGTAATAAATAACACGCTTCAATCAAAGTGCCACAGAAATAGTTCAGTGCACGGCAATCAGGGCAATACAGGCAAGGCAGTTTGAGTCCAAAGGGTCAGAGTCCAAACAACCAGAGCAGTGTGGAGAAGGCAGGGTGGGGGGTGTGGGGGGGGTGTGGACAGGTAACCAGAGCAGTGTGGAGAAGGCAGGGTGGGGTGTGGGGGGGTGTGGACAGGTAACCAGAGCAGTGTGGAGAGGGCAGGGTGGGGTGTGGGGGGGTGTGGACAGGTAACCAGAGCAGTGTGGAGAGGGCAGGGTGGGGGGTGGGGTGTGTGTGGGGGGGGGGGGGGTGGCAGGTAATCGGGAGAAAGGGAAAACATGGAATGGAACATTGACATAAAACACATAGAAAAGGATAAACAGGGAAATGAACTACAACGGAGGCACGGAACGTGACAAGAAAACATGAAACTAAACAATTAACAACACAAATACAAGCTATGATACAAGCTATGATACAATAACACGAGACGTGAGGCAGCACTGGCATTTTAATAAATAAATAAATTAAAAAATTGGAATAAAAAAATTCATTAAAAAAAAAAAAATTATAATAAGCTTAATTTGTATTGCATACATAAAATGTAGCTCAAAGGGCTTTGCATTCAGCCAGTTACAAATAATTATAAAAACAACACATTGTAGAAACAATATAAAACTAATAAATACTGTGATTGTGGAAATACATTCACTCAACAAACAAATAACAAGACAAGACAAACACTAACACGACTGCCTTAAAGGAGCGACGGTCTTAAAAGAAAGCTCCCTCAGTCTCTTTTGGTGGTGTAGTTGGCCAGGGCCCCGGCCGGGATATTTCATGCTGCCAGTTGCACCTCCCCTGACAGCAGCGGTAGGAGGCGCAACGCCCACTCCTCCACCAGGTGTGTGTGTTCTCTCCTGTACCTCTTCTTCCCACCGTTTAAATATCTCTCTTCTTCATATTTCAGCTCCTGTGATGATGGACCCCAACACTGCACGTGCCGATCTCTCTCTCTCTGATGATCTGACCACTGTGAGACACACAGGTACAGCGCAGAACTGTCCTGACAACCCAGAGAGATTTAACTACTGTGTGTGTGTGCTGGGATCTGAGGGGTTTACCTCAGGGAAACACAGCTGGGAGGTGAAGGTTGGGAATAAACGTGAGTGGGATGTAGGAGTGGTGAAAGAGTCCATCAACAGGAAGGGAGATATAGCAGCCAGCCCAGGGAAAGGATACTGGGTCATAAGGCTGAGGAATGGTGATGAGTACAGAGCAGCAGGAGTAGATGACCTCACACTGGAGAGGAAACCCCAGAGCATCAGGGTGCAGCTGGACTATGACAGGGGGGAGGTGTCCTTCTTCAACTCCAGTGACATGTCACTCATTTACACTTTTAAACACACATTTACTGAAAGGGTGTTCCCATATTTCTGTCCCTGTGGGAGAGCTGATGGGAACGATGAACCCCTGACAATCTGCCCAGTGAAAGTCTCAGTAACAGTGACGTCATCCCAGTGAAGGTGTTTGTGTAAAAATGAAACTAGAAATGCTGTCAGAGATTTAGGATGTGTCTGATCTGCCTCAGCATGCCTGGCTGTTGACTTGAGCTTTGAGACACATGCTGGAGATGATCGGGGGGGGGGGGGGTGATGGTGTACCAGTACCCAATGGAAGATAAACAGACAGAGCTACACTGTCTCAGTGTCTAGACAGGTAAACACATCTAGCACAAAGGTGGGTGTCTGTCACAAGGGACTAATGACTATGTGGTTATTTGCTTTTACCTGATGCGTTTTATGCTGGAAAGGAGACTATTGTTTCTTGTTAATGTAATTTCTTATTCATCTGAACTTTGGAAACTGCAAAGGACCAAGTGCTTTCACACTTATAGGGTACTATAGATGAAATCCATTGAAATAATTTCAATTGATTCATTTTCTTTTCATCACCAATTATTTTGTTGAGTTACTCAACTGTACATGCATTTTTGGTCATGTGCATGCAGGCTGTATCTTTTGGGTTCTGTTTTAAAGCATTAGAACTGTATTTTATGAAGTGTTTATACATAAAACAGATGCGCTCTTGTGGGTAAATCAAATGCTTTCATACCTGATGGATGTCATTCCTGTTGAACTGGATTCATGAGAGCGTGTACAAGCTTTAATTAGAGTCTGGGCTCTTTTCAGAT
Source organism: Conger conger (assembly GCF_963514075.1). NCBI lineage: Eukaryota > Metazoa > Chordata > Actinopteri > Anguilliformes > Congridae > Conger > Conger conger. The sequence goes on along the minus strand of NC_083767.1, from coordinate 60,471,736 downwards.
TGTACTTTGCAGATGCAGTGAAGAATAAATTCACCCTGTCAGTACCATGCTGTAGGATTTACATCTGAGCCTTCAGTAGCCTTACCTGCACACCTGCCATTGGTCTATAACTCTTTTCATGTATGCATGATATGTTTATATTGAACGTAGGATGTAATGAAGATGTATGGGAAACAAGTACCATATACTAGACATACAGTATAAGACTATAAAAACATAAGGCTTTATGTCATTTTTATTTTTGTTTTGTAAATTCTTTGTATTTTGTGCACACTGTATGTACATGCATAAACATAAATTGATTCTTTCTCAAATCTTAAGGAATGCTACAAGTCTCTTCCTTCATTTAAGTCTTGTGTACCGTGTGTGTGCAGTAAATAGCTTTAGAGATAGTTTGGACCAACTGCTCAACTTTGGTCAGACTACAAGCACTCTGCTAGGCTATGACTGTGCACTCTCTCCACTGCTATTTCTCACAGCTGAGGCAGGAATGTGTAAAACTGGCAGTTGAAAGTTACATAGATAATCGAGATATGTTTTTATCCCACTCACCTCAAAGCAATTTGTCCTGGGTTCGATCCCCCGTCGGCCGGGGCCTCTCTGTGCAGAGTTTGCATGTTCTCCCCGTATGAGTGTATGAGTGAATGGTGTTCATAGTTAACTTTAGTGTTTGGATAGTTAACTTTGGTCACTTTTGCTCTTTGTTTGTTTGTTTGTTAAAAAAAAAAAAAAAAAAAAAATGGCCCCTCTTTGTTGTACAAGTAGCAGTTGAAATAGTACTTCCCTCGAGGGTCTTTCAGCGAACTTATCCCTGGTTATGGGTATGCACTTTGTTGTACGTTGCTCTGGATAAGAGCGTCTGCCAAATGCCAATAATGTAATGTAATGGTGTGTGTGCCCTGCGATGGACTGGCGACCTGTCCAGGATGTATTCCTGCCTTTCACCCAATGCATGCTGGGATAGGCTCCAGCCCCCCTGCGACCCTGTTCAGGATAAGCGGGTTCAGATAATGGAAGGATGGATGGATAATTATTATTATTATTATTAATATCCATCCATCCATCCATCCATCCATCCATCCATTATCTGAACCCGCTTATCCTGATCAGGGTCGCAGGGGGGCTGGAGCCTATCCCAGCATACATTGGGCGAAAGGCAGGAATACACCCTGGACAGGTCGCCAGTCCATCACAGGGCACACGCACCATTCACTCACACACTCATGCCTACGGGCAATTTAGACTCTCAAATTGGCCTAACCTGCATGTCTTTGGACTGTGGGAGGAAACCGGAGTACCCGGAGGAAACCCACGCAGACATGGGGAGAACATGCAAACTCCGCACAGAGAGGCCCCGGCCGACGCGGATTCGAACCCAGGACCTCCTTGCTGTGAGGCGGCAGTGCTACCCACTGCACCATCCGTGCCGCCATTATTAATATTATTATTATTATTATTTGTAGAATAGGAGTTGTCGTAGTATTATTATTATTATTATTTTATTATTGTTGTTGTATGAGCAACTAATATAAGAGATTCACACTGAAGATCTAATTTATTTAGTCCAATAATGCTTACATCAATAGATTTACATCTGCATGTATTAAGAGTGCAATGAGAGGTATGTTTTGTTTGAGATACCATACTTTTATAATTCAGGCAATTTAGGGCAGCGCTCCTGATATGGTTCATGTTTGATAAAGAACTATTACATTTTCATATCTGAGTCAAGGATAGACTAACATGTTTTCATTTGGTTTGGCAACATTCACTACTCCTGACAATGGAATTCAAAGATTCAGATGTGTAAGCTAAACACCTCCAAGGAATAGACACAAGTCACATCTTTGTTTATGATGATTACGCTACAACAATGGCACTTGAGCAGTCCCATGATGCAGTGCAGAACTCCCGATGGCCATGGGGTGTCTCACCTGTTCTGCCATCTGTGTTCCGCTTAAAGATGAGTGTGCTTTGATCAATCTCCATGAGTATGAATGGAGCTCAAATGCAGACCTGCTTTGCACCTATCCGATTACGCACCTGACACGAGACGTTTCAAAGACCCTGTCCGTTCTGCTCATTCTGCGCGCCTTAATCTGCAGACCTGTCAGGCTTCCGCATCGGAGCATATTTAGATAGCCTACGTATGGAAAGGTGCTGGCGTGGACTGTGCTGGAAAACTGCAGCAGTTAGTTTCCCAGGCCTGTATGCTATCATCTGGAGCTATGTGGTCATTTTAGCGCATGTATGATTACCGCTGATCCAGGGGGTTGATCGGTCAACATGAGAGCTGAACGTCACTGTTATCTTCATAAACAACCCAGAATCCTCAGCGCAATGCCTGACGTAACATCGTACAGTCCTGGGACGACAAAGAATGAAAAAAAGAGATACAACTGCATAATATTAATAATAATAATAATAATAATAATAATAATAATAATAATAATAACAATAAAAAGAATTATAAAAATACAAATAATAATCACTATATCGGTTGGAATTAGCTGCTATTATTGTTATTATTATTATTATTTGGCATATTATTAATTAGCCTATCATCATCATCGAGTACTGACTTATCAATGCTGCATGGAACTGCAAAGATGAACACAGATGTGCAGGTATAGGGCTGATCATGCATAGAAATGGGAGAAAACTACTTTTAATGTCTCTTTTATGCAAATAAAAGAACGGCAAAACATTTTTTATGTTATCTCTAGGCAATAATAAAGTTTTAAGCAGTTGGACTGAAGATTAAATTGTTTTACTTCATTCATGATTAACATGTTGTGGCAAACAAATTGAACATCCTACAGGTTGTGCTGCACCTGAGACAGACAGACTAAACATATTAGAATTGATTTCCTTCTGTTATCTGTTCAAAATAAGTAATTTTGAGTGAAGAAGAAGGTGGAGAGAACTTGTTCACAACATTATCCAAAATATGCCATTTAAGTAAAAGGACACGTGCCTCATCTTGGAAAAACACTTGCAGGATGTCACTGCTTTCAGATAGCAGGGGGCCTGTAGCATAGTGGTTAAGGTAAATGACTGGGACAGGCAAGGTCAGTGGTTCAAATCCTGGTGTAGCCACAATAAGATCTGCATTGCCGTTGGGCCCTTAGCCCTGCATTGCTCCAGGGGACGATTGTCTCCTGCTTAGTCTAATCAACTGTGCATCACTCTGGATAAGAGCATCTGCCAAATGCCAATAATGTAATGTAATGTAGCCACACAAACTTTTTGTTGTGGATGAACTGTATACAATAATTGTTGTCCCAAGCAGATTTAGATTTGGTGCAATGAATATTAGAGCATGTAAATGTATGATCTTTTTGCTTTTTGTGTTTACCAGACGTACTTTCTCATGTATTTCTTAGGCTCTTATACTTTGATCTTGATGGTACACATGTGCCCGTCAAATTCAGCCAACCATGCAATGTGTTGCCACACAGTGGAACAGCTTTATTAAATAGTACTGAAAACAGGTCTGGGAAAAAGAGGTTAAAGTCAGCTGAGATCCTTTTAACTGTTAACACATTGCATGTGTCAATAACAGTTCATTGTAAAGAGCAGTGTGGTCTCTGGTTCCCCACTTGTGTTGGGTTCTCCACAATCTTCCTGCACTTGTTTGTTTCTTCCTCATCTTTGTTTTTCTTTTCTCCCCCTTTTCTCCCACTCTATTCCTTCCTTTCTCTCCCAGCTCGTCCTTCTACCTCCTCGTCCTCCTCCTCTTCCCCCTCTTCCTCCTCTTCCTCCTCTTCCCCGCAGCTGTAGAACCTGCCCTGGTTTGACGCCACCATCTCCTCCACCTTCTCCAGCAGCTGGGAGACGTGACGGGCATTCCTCCGGCTGTGTAGGGCGTGGTACCTGTTCCCGCACCTGTGCACCAGCCTGCGGAGGCCCTGGCTCCTCAGAATGTGCCGCTCGACGCTCTCCCCCAAAGCCTCCGCCCAGGTGAAGAGCACCAGCGTGTGCCTCCACACCCGCGTGCCGAAGGCGGCCATGTTGAGCCTGACCGCCCGGCCGTAGCCGGCTGTGAAAGAGAGATACGCGGGGACGACCAGGAGGAAGGCGTGGGGCCCTGGGGGGCACAGAGCTGCCCTCTGCAGGGCGTGACCTGCGGCCCTGTCCCCAAGGTACCACTTGGGCCCTGTCACTTCCACCAGAGCGACCCGCCGCCCGGCTGCCTGCCCTCGCCTCACTGTGCCTCTCTCTGTCTGGGCCTCCTGTCCACCCAAGATGCTGTTTCCAGCCGAGCTGTTGGAGGCCCAGCTCTCTCCCAGCAGGACTAGCCTGAGCTCAGATGGACCGGGACACTCTGGGAATGGTGGGAATGCGGTACGGATTTGACTGGGAGACTGAGGAGACAGCAGGAATGTTGGGGAAACCGTACTGGGAGGCTGTGCAGGGCTCCCTTCAGCGATCACTGAAACAACAAGAAAAGGCAAACTGTGAGGTTGTGTACTTGATATAATGAGCAGCTGTCATTATTGTTGTTCCTCCTCATGGAGGGGCTTTAACTGTAACAGATGGGGCAAAATATAAACCAGAGGCTTACACAACTCAGCAACCTCAAACTCATTAATTTCATTATAGAGTTGCGCAATATCTAAACATTATACAAGCCCTGTCTGGGTTCTTTTTTACGTATTATTCTTGTTTTCACAGGTGGGTTTCTAACTGTTGAACGGAGTGCACAGGAAGCAGACTATGCCCTGTGCCCGTGCCATTGGCACAAGCGGTTCAGAGAGGGACGAGTCTTGTGGTCCTCGTCAAGCAACTTGGGCACCTCCTTTGCGAACGCCTTTCCCCATGGCCAGATTTCCCCCAAGGTGGTCCTCACAGACTCTTTAATCTTAATCCCGGTTCCTCGGCGATCGCTCCGATTGTCAGCGTGTGAAGCGTCCGCGCCAGGTCCTTGGCCCTCTGGAGGTCGGCGTCAGATCTGAGCGTCGTGCGGGTTTTCGGATCATCCTACGCTTCATCCCGCCCCTCTCTGCACCGCCCGTTCCCCTCAGACAGGTGCATGGTGCTCCCCAGACCTTTCTTTCAGCGTGAGAAGGGTCTCCGTTGGATTTTTCCCCAGATGAGCTTCGCAACCAGATTCAAAGCGCTACAGAGTACACTTCACAAGAGTTAGAAACCCACCTGTACAAACAAGAATGATGAAGTAAAAAGAACCAAGGCTGAGCTTATATAGGGTTCAAATGTTGTGCAACTGTACAACGTAATTCATTAGTTTGAGGCTGCTGAGACGTGTAATCAATCTCATTATAGCCACACCTCGTATTAACAATAGTTATTCACATCTGAAGCTAAAAAGTACCATACGAGCAGTGTATGAGAGAGACTAACCTGCAGCTGGTTTATGGGAGTCCAGTCTTTGACATGGTTTAGGCACATTCAGTTCCCCTCTCCCTCTCATCTCCTTCACCCGGTTCTGGAAGCGTCTGTCCATAAACTCAGGCAAAAGGTCATTGAGGCTCTCACTGTTGCTGCAAAGTTCGAGATTCTTTCTTTCTGACCATTCCCTCGCTCCGTGTCTCTCTTTCTTCTGTTTGGGCTTGTGGAGCTCTTCCTCCTGCCCTCCATTCGCCTCTTTCAGGGCATAACCTCGTCCTTCGCTCACAATGGGATCAGGATCATCTTCCCTCATCCCCTGCTTCTCTTTTTGCACCCCTGTTGCCCCTTCCACGTGTGTTTCTTTCCTGTCTTTTTCTCTCTCTCTGTTGTCCACCCCGTTTTCCGGATCCACTGTACAGAATTCCACTGGTCCCTTTTTTGCCTTTTTGTACATTTTTTCCATGTCTAACAGTTTCCTTTCTTTTTCTGTGTACCTCAGTTGTAGCTCTTTGAGCTGATCCTCGGTCCCTTTGAGCTTGTGGTAAAATTCAGACTCTTTCCTGTTTAACTCCATTTCATGGGTTTTTACCAGCTCCTTAATCTCCTGCTCTTTCTTTTCAAAAGTCCTTTTAAATTCCTGAATCACAGCCTCCCTCTCTGAAACAGTCACCATCAGCTTTTGCTTTCTGTTTCTTGTTTCTCCTTTAGAAAGTAGTTCCTTCTCTCTGGATTCTTTTTCCTTTGGCTGGGGAATGAGTTTACTCTCCATTTGCCTCTCTCTTGTTCCTTCCTCTAGAACTTGTCTATCTCTCCCTGCCCCGTTATCGTCTTCACCCTCTGTCCATGGTATTATCCCTTCCTTGTTCTTTAACTCCTCTGGACAATTCAGATTTTTCCCGTCAACTTCCCTCTCTTTTTCAGAAATGGCCTCTTGCAGCTCTTCTAGTTCCTTCTTGTATTCCTTACAGCTCTTTCTGATCTCCTCTAACTCAGCCTCTCTTTGAGAGATCAGTCCCTTCAGTTCCTCTACTTGCTCCTGACTGTCTTCATACTTCTCTGTGATGGAAACCAATCGTTTCTCACTGCAATCGTGCTTCTTTTTCAGTTCATTAATGCATCTCTCTTTTACCTCCATCTCTGTCTCTATTGCCTTCAATTTCTCCTCATGAATCTGTTTCTTGTCCTTCGTCTCTCTCTCCATTTTTTCATATTTTTCTTTCCACGTGTCTTCGCTCAGTTTTTGTATCTCTTCATCTCTTTCCTCGATTGTCCCTCTAATTTCATCCCCCTCTCTCTTCCGTTCCCTCTTGATCTGTTCCATTGCTTTGTCTTTTTCTCTGAGCGCCCCTTCCAGCTCTCTAATCCCTGCTTCTCGCTCACTCTGTTTCCTCTCATATTCTGTCTGCATATTTCTCCTGATCTCCTCATAATGAATCCTCAGTTCTGCAATCTTTGTCTCATTCATCTCGGCCCTTGTTCTCAGTTCTTCATTTTCTTTCCTGTAGTCCTCACACTTTTCTTTTATCTCCTCAATCGCTCCATATCTCTCCATGCTCAGTGACTCATACCTCTCTCTGAGGCAAACCAAGTTTCTCTCCAGCTCATCATACCTTTGTTTTAATTCAGAAATCACCTTTTCTTTCACCTCCAGGACTGACTCTACCTCTGCCTCTCTCATCTGCCTTTTCTCCTCATCCATCTGTTTTGTACCCTCCATCTCCTTCTGCATCTTCTCATATTTATCTCTCCATTCCTCTTCCCTCTGCTTTAGCTCTTCCTCATATTTCTGCAGAGAAGCTGATATTTTCTCCTCCCTTTCTTCAGCATTGTGTCTCAGTTCATCCACTTCTCTCTCTTTCTCATATTGTTTCTTCTGTAATTCATTCAGTTCCATCTTCATGTCTTTTATCTCCTTGTCTTTTTCTCGGACCACTCCCTCCATCTCTTCCTCTCTCTGTAGTTCTTTCTCTCCACGTTGCTGTATAATCTCATCCCTCTCCTTCACAATAATGTGAATTCTCTCCACCAGTTCTGCGGTATCAGTCCTTAGCTGCTTAATCATGACCTCTAGTTTTGCTGTTTGCCTTTCACTGTGTTCATACCTCTCTCTTATCTCTTCTACCTCCTTCTCCTTCTCCCTGATTTTCTCTTCTGCCTCCTCCACTCTCTTCCTCTGTTCATCCTTCAGTCTCTTTTCTGTTGCCCCTGCATTTTCTTGTGCTTGATGCATCAGCTCTGAAATCCTTCTGTCCTTCAGCTCAAGTTGTGCTTCTCTTTCGGACAAAGCCTGTGTGTTTCTCTCTGCCTCCCTCTCTCTCTCTGCATCCTTTAGTTTCATCTCCATCTGTATCCTCCTCAGTTCCTCTTCATATTGCTCTTTCTTATATTCCATCTCTTTGTCTTTCTTCTCATTTATTTCATCTATTTCTTCAGCACCTCTCTTCTGCATGTTGTTTCTCTGCTCCATTTCTCTGATCTCCATCTCTCTTGTCTCAGCCCTCTTTCTGTGCTCTTCATTTTCTTTCCTGTAGTCCTCACACTTTTCTTTTATCTCATCTCTCTCCAGGCTCAGTGTCTCATAACTCTCTCTGAGGCAAACCAAGTTTCTCTCCAGCTCATCATACCTTTGTTTTAATTCAGAAATCACTTTTTCTTTCACCTCCAGGACTGACTCTACCTCTGCCTCTCTCGTCTGCCTTTTCTCCTCATCCATCTGTTTTGTACCCTCCATCTCCTTCTGCATCGTCTTATGTTTATCTCTCCATTCCTCTTCCCTCTGCTTTAGCTCTTCCTCATATTTCTGCAGAGAAGCTGTTATTTCTTCCTCTTTTTCCTTGATGATGCATCTCAGTTCTTTCTCTTTCTTATCATTTTTCTTCTGTAATTCATTCAGTTCCATCTTCATGTCTTTTATCTCCTTGTCTTTTTCTCTGACCACTCCCTCCATCTCTTCCTCTCTCTGTAGTTCTTTCTCTCCACGTTGCTGTTTAATCTCGTCCCTCTCTTCCACAGCAATGTGAAATTTCTCCATCAGTTCTGCGGTATCAGTCCTTAGCTGCTTAATCATGACCTCTAGTTTTGCTCTTTGCCTTTCACTGTGTTCATACCTCTCTCTCATCTCTTCTACCTCCTTCTCCTTCTCCCTGATTTTCTTCTCCAGCTCCTCCTCTTTTTTCCTCTGTTCATCCTTCAGTCTCTTTTCTGTTGCCCCTGCATTTTCTTGTGCTTGATGCATCAGCTCTGGAATCCTTCTGTCCTTCAGCTTAAGTTGTGCTTCTCTTTCTGCCAAAGCCTGTGTGTTTCTCTCTGCCTCCCTCTCTCTCTCTGCATCCTTTAGTTTCATCTCCATCTGTATCCTCCTCAGTTCCTCTTCATATTGCTGTTTTACGTTTTCCATCTCTCTATCTTTTTCCCTGACTGCTAACTCCATCTTTCTGATGTCTTTTTCTTGCTCTCTTAGTTTCCCCTCATTTTCTGTGTGAACGCTTTTTAATTTCTCATAGTATTCCCTCTGCTCTCCAATCTCTTTCTCTTGTCCATTTGTATTCTGCTCTATCTCTTTTATCTCCTCTATCTGCTTTTTCATCTTCTCAGTTTCCACTCTCCACACCTCTTCTCTCTGTCGCTGTTTCTTCTCAAAATCCTGCTTCAGAACTTCAGTGGTTTGCTCTGCCACCTGAATTGTGTGCTGTAGTTCTTCCACCTCCCTCTCTTTGTCCTCATACATTTGATGCAAGTCACACAATTCTGTCTTTTTTTCCAGATTCCTGCGTTTTAATTCCCCTATTTCCAGGTCACACTTCTGCATGTTTGCTTTGATCTCAGCTTCTCTTTTCATCCTCTGCTCTTCATAAAACTCTTTCATTTTATCCAACATTAAGTCTCTCTCTTTCTTCTTCTCCTCCAGGTTCTCCATCTCCTCTCCACGTTTGTGGAATTCCATCGCCAGGTCGTTGAGCTCTGTCTTTTTCTCTTCATTCAGTCGATTCAGCTCCTCCATTTCTGTAGTTTTATTTTGAATGATCTTTCTCAATTCTTCCTCTGTTTTAACAAGACTCTGGCATAACCTTCTCGACTCGTCTGCTTCTTTTTCCATCGCCGCTGTTCTTTCCATCAGCTCACTGTTCTTCTTCTTTTCTTCCTCAGCACTTTTCTCCAGCTCCTCCCTTTCTTTTGCGCTCTGTTGGTGCATCTTTTCCCACATCCTCCTGTCAAGGTGCATCTCTCTCTCTGCGGTCAGTATTCTAATTTCTCTTTCTTCATTCTTCTCCATCAGGGCTTTGATCTCCCGCTCTTTCTCTTGCATCTTTAGCTTCATATCCCCCTCTCTAAGCCTGTACTCCTGGTCAAGAATTGCTGTGATTCTGTCGTTTTTCTCTTTCATTTCCTTTACTCTTTTGTCTAGGAGCTTCCTCATCTCTGTCTGCCTTCTGTCCTCCTGTTCCTGCCTCCCCGCCTCCGGCTTCCCCTCCATTCTTTCCCTTTCCTTGGGTTTCCTCTCAAAACTCATCCTGCTTCTCTCCTTCTTTGCTTTCGTTTCCGTCTCACTCTTCCGTCTCTCCTCCTTCTGTCCCATCAGCTCTCTTATTTCCTGCGTCAGCGGCGTGAACGGCTGCCCGCCGTTTCCCGCCACGAGGTCCTCCACCTTCTCCAGCAGCTCTGTGACCTGCGTGTTCACCGGCTCCGCGCCGCTGATGACGTGGTACCTGCCCTCGCACCTCTCCACGAGCTGGTGGGCTTTGGCCGAACTGTGGACGTGCTGCTGGATGGTGGCGCCACGCCTCAGCTTGTCTCCGCCCGTAAACAGGATGAGGGCGTACCTCCAGGCCTCCTCACCCAGCACCCCCATGTGCTCCACCGCGGCCTGCACAGTGACGTCCGAGTCCACGCCCACCACCAGCAGCAGGGCGTGGGGCCCTGGCGGGCACAGTGTCACGCTCCTCCCAATCTCGTGCCGGACCCTCTCGGGGGTCCTCTTGCTCTCCCAGCCGGGCGTGTCCACCACGGTGACCCGTCTGCCCGCCACCTCCCCCTGCGAGCTGGTGCACTCCTCCGTAACCCTGCCGGCCAGGAACGGAGCCCCTCCCAAGATGGCGTTTCCCGCCAAGCTTTTCCCGGTCTCCCGCTCCCCCAGCAGCACCAGCCGTAGGTCCGGGAGGCCACGACCACGCCCTGTGGGCCAGCGCGCCTGTACCTCCTCTCTCCAGGTGACATGGCTCCCATCGCCTGTGAGAAAGAGACATAACCAGCGTGAATTCAGTCTATTTGGACCCATGCAAATGTGTCCCTCCAGCTCCCCAAAAGTATTATACAAATCATACGGCCGAACACACATGGATGCTGCTGAGAGTGCCCAAAGATGAGCCGCTACATTTGTAAAGAGGAAGGTCAACATCTATTCATGTTATGTACGGCTCTGAAAACCCAAACGCAGACCACAGGATTATCCAAAATCGTTGTTTAATAGTCCGAAATCGTAGCCAGGAGATCCAATACAAAGACAAAAACGAAAGGCAAAAGAATAGTCGAAAAAACAGGCGAGGGGGTCAAAAATCCAGAAAATCAAAAGGCTAAAGTACAAAAGGATGAAGGCAAGAATCAAAACCAGAAAACAAAGCAGAATGTCGAAAACCAGAAAAGCAGAAAGGCAAACAAAACAAAAGGGCAAGGCAGGCTCGGAAATCAAAAGGCAAAGGGGTATCTATCAAGAATCTCAAGAGTTAGGCTTACAGGGTATTCGGCACTAAAACTGATCAACGTTCTGACAAAGAACAATGCAGAGACTGAGGTTTAAATACATGAGGGAAGGTGACAATCTAGGCGGGGCTGGGAAAAAGGTGGACTAAACAAATAGACAACAGGTGGGGAAACATAATAGGGTAATAACATAATAACGGGAGGGAGACGAAAACACGGACTGGATGCACAAAACAAAACATGTAAAACATACGGCTCCGGATTAGGGAGTAGACATTTGCATAGTTAGAAGACGTAGTGATAGTTAGAGACAGGTGCGAACACTTCGCTGAAACTAAACGAGTAATCAGGGATAGCATAGGGAGGCGGAGTTACAGAACAGTGCAGAAATACAAAGAGATTGCATTAATGAGTTAGTTACGTGAATATTTCTAAACTACCCAATAAAAGTGATTTTTAGTTAGTTAGTTAGACAGACAGTAAGTGTATTAATCGGATTAGTACTGTACAAAACCTAGATTAGTAGTAGTTAGTAAGAATTGTGCTTTACAACATTTACCTACCAAGAAAAAGCAGGAAGTAAGAATCACAAGTTTTAGAAGAAATGCTGAAAACCCGAAAACTACCGTAACCGCCCGAATAGTGGGACACGCAGACAGGGAAGTGACTAGACTGGTAAAAATTCAGATGCAGACATGACAGGGGATGACAAATGAGAACTGTAATGGAAAACACTAACCAATTTCAAAAATGAATAAATAACAAGAATAAACATAAATACACACAGGACAAATACAGGAACATTACAATTCAGGCTTGACAAAAGATTACTGAAGGGGACTTTATTGAGATTAATTTTATTAGATCTTCCAGTTATTTTTGTAAACAGCAAGTAAAAAATTCAACGAGTTTTCTCTTTACGGTCTCATGGAAAAGTATTAACGCAGTCAGATTTGCCGAGTAAATGGGCTAATTCATTCTGAAAAGCTGAATAGAAACCAAACACAGTGACTACCAGACTCAGACTGAGTGAACTCACCGGTGAATATCTCTCGCAGGGACTCTCTCAGCTTCCTCTCCTCTTGTAGTCTCTGGCTCCGCCTCTCCTCTCCAGGCCTCCGGCCGCCGCCCTGCTGCTCCAGGCGCAGACGGACCGGCTCCATCTCCAGGGGGGCGCCTCCGTTGGCAGCCACCATTTCCTCCACCTTGCGCAGCAGCTGGGCGTCCTGGGCGGCGTGGCGCCCCCTGGCGGTGCTGCGGAGCACGTGCCACCGGTTCCCACAGCGCTCCACCAGGAGCCGGAGGTCCGCGCCGCCCTCGCCGATCCTGTCCGCCACGACCTCCGGATCGGCGCCCTGCGTGAAGAGCACCAGCGTGTGCTTCCAGACCGCCTCGCCCAGGAGCTCCATGTGCTCCTGGATCTCCTTCCGGTAGGTTCCGTCCACCGAGGCGTAGGCCCGGACCACCAGCAGCAGGGCGTGGGCTCCGGGCGGGCACAGGGTCACACTCCGCACTGTCTCCCACTTCACCCACTCGGGCGTGCCGTTGAGAGGGTAGTACCACTCCCACCCGGGGGTGTCCACGATGACCACCCGTCTGCCGGCCACGTGCGCCCACCTCTCCACGCATTCCTCCGTCGGACTGCCGTCGGTGAAGCCCCCCTCGCTGATGCCCAGGATGGCATTTCCCGCAGAGCTTTTCCCCGCCCCCTTCCTCCCCAGCAGCACCAATCGGAGCTCTGAGGGACACGGGGCTCCAGGAAGAGGGGTCTGCCCCTCCTCTGCCCCTGATGCTGGTCTCACGCCACCTGCAGGAGAGAGGGGGACAGCTGGTTCCCATTCTGTGATGGAGCGCCAGTCTGAGCGCCAAGTCATTTACCCACATGGAACACTTAAAAAAAAAAGACTTAGAGAACTTATATTTCTATTATATTGCTATTGTATTTAAACATGAACGTGTGTGCATGTATGTATGGACCCTTATGTTCTGTGTTCATTTTTTAACTCTGCTTTCGATGCCACTTTCACAATGTAGCCCACTGACTCCAGCCCACCACCTGTTTATAGCAGGTTGAATAGATATCAGTTGTACGATAACAGTATATATATCACTATTCACAAGGAAATGTCCAGAATATGCACCCAAGCACCCAAATATGGAGTCTCACCAGGAGATGGCGCTGGCGTTGGCACACTCGTTTTCTTCTCTCACTCCATCTCTTTTTCCCGCTCTCCCTCTCCAGTCTTTTTCCTGCTGAACATCGCTGCTGTTGTAGAATCTTCCACACAAAGCTACAGATGCTTCCTCACTTCTAATCCATGAAATAAAATGAAAAAAACACATTTCACCTCATTCCTCCCAAACAATTGTCAGCCTGCATCACAGACACAGCTGAGTCATGACACGACCACCTTTCTAGGTCAGAGTTTTGCACTCAAACTACCAACATCAAGAAAACTTTTTAAGACATTTGAAGGTTCTTACAGTTCAGAGGTTCTGATGCTTGCTTCTATAGAAACATTTATCTTTTGACCTTTAATTTTAAATCTCTGAAATGTTACCTATTCCAAAACACATGCCAACTTGCTCCAGAGCAACTGAAATCATCTGAACAAATTGAGCATTACATTACATTACATTACAAGGCATTTAGCAGACGCTCTTATCCAGAGCAACATACAACGAAGAGCAGATCGAACAGCAAACAGTATTATTCAGCTTGCATTTCCTCGTTATGAAAATGGATATAATGAGATTATGATCATTAATATTGATATACAGATTGTGGAAGAGGAACTACACTCATGTATCATTCTGCCCACGCAGTGCAATATCTTTTATTAAAGTCAATTTATTGTTTTTGGCAGTTTTTAGCCACAACTCAAGGGTTGATGAAGTGGCAAAAACACAGGAAGGGGTCGCATCGTACACTTTCGTTTTCATCAGAGAAGAGCCTTTTTCTGCAGCCACCAGCGCCATTGTGAAATGCTCACGCCCATGTTTCATTCAAAGTGAACAAGTCTATATTCCTGTATTAACACAGTCAACATGAATACCCATAATCCTCTTGGTTTATCCTACTTATGACATTTCACAAATAACGTGTGGGGGGGAGTGGACAGGTAACCAGAGCAGTGTGGAGAAGGCAGGGTGGGGTGTGGGGTGTGGGGGGTGGGGGGTGTGGACAGGTAGCCAGAGCAGTGTGGAGAGGGCAGGGTGGGGTGTGGGGTGTGGGGGGTGGGGGGTGTGGACAGGTAGCCAGAGCAGTGTGGAGAAGGCAGGGTGGGGTGTGGGGTGTGGGGGGTGGGGGGTGTGGACAGGTAGCCAGAGCAGTGTGGAGAAGGCAGGGTGGGGTGTGGGGGGTGGGGTGTGGACAGGTAACCAGAGCAGTGTGGAGAGGGCAGGGTGGGGTGTGGGGTGTGGGGGGGTGTGGACAGGTAGCCAGAGCAGTGTGGAGAGGGCAGGGTGGGGTGTGGGGTGTGGGGGGTGGGGGGTGTGGACAGGTAGCCAGAGCAGTGTGGAGAAGGCAGGGTGGGGTGTGGGGGGTGGGGGGTGGGGGGTGTGGACAGGTAGCCAGAGCAGTGTGGAGAAGGCAGGGTGTGGGGTGTGGGGTGTGGGGGGTGGGGGGTGTGGACAGGTAGCCAGAGCAGTGTGGAGAGGGCAGGGTGGAGATATATAAAATGTATATATAAATATATAAAAAATCTATTAAAATGCTGGATGCTGGATATCACAATATTGTATTTCACTATACAGTGGGGGTATATTTTTAGTGCTTCTACATTAGTGTGAGTGCTACCATAAAGGTATAGGGGAGAGCTGGAGAACATTCACCCTACTACACCACTTTGTCCCAGGCCAAGCAGCCACTGAATGCTACAGTATGAAACGCTCCATTTACATTTACATTTTAGTCATTTGGCAGACACTTTTAATCCAAAGCGACTTACAAGTGCATAGGTTCTACAAGTCTATAAGTCAAAGCATCACATCCAGAAACTAGCAAAATACACATGAAATGCTGTTCTAAACATAGTTGTCATCATAAGTGCATTTTTTTTTTTTTTTTTTTTTTTTTTTTGGGGGGGGGGAATACATCAGAGGACTTTTATTCTGAAGCATAACCATCACCCTGCACATATATTGATCGATTACATTTGTTACATTGTTGGATATGACGAGGATGTTCCCATGTGTAAATCCAGGTGCAGTCAATGTCAGCCGTGCTTCAGACATGTGACCATCTGCAGAATCTGTTCCAGTGGGGGTGCAGAGATGTCTCAGTCTCAGTGTTTTCACAGATTGAAAGTTGAGGTAACTTCGCCTGCACATCCAGCAGAGGGTGCTGTTGTGACGTGTTGAACAGGAAATGGGCACCTTTAGCGTATTCATTAAGGAGCGTGTCTATACCAGAATGCCACTCTGAATAGCGTGCCTGGCTCAAATGACAGAAACACGGTTATTCCAAAGTCCTCCCAGGGTATCAGCCCAACCACGGTGCCTCCGGCTTTCTGCATCTCGTACAGTATTTCTGCAGCGCTTGACACCAGAGCACCAGACATTTCACATCGTACAGAGAGTGTCTGTCTCAAGAGTGTAATAATCCTATGATATACATCTTCCACAAATCTGGTGTAGATTATAACAATTTAAACAATTTCCGTCTAATTTCCAACCTCCCATTTGTGTCAAAAGTACTTGAACGTGTCGTGGCAGCCCAACTTCAAACTCACTTGGATTCAAATAACCTCCTTGAACCCTTCCAATCTGGCTTCCAACCAAAACATTTTTGTGTGTGTCTGTGTGTGTCTGTGTGTGTCTGCGTCTGTGTGTGTTTGTGTTTCTGCGCCTGTCAGTGTGTGTCTGTGTGTGTATGTGTCTGTCTGTGTCTTTCTGTGTGTGTCTGTGTGTGTATGTGTCTGTCTGTGTTCCTGTGTTTCTGTGTGTGTCTGTGTGTGTCTGTGAGTGCCTGCGTCTTTGTGTGTTTGTGTTTCTGCTTCTGTCAGTGTGTGTCTGTGTGTATGTGTCTGTCCGTGTCTTTCTGTGTGTGTCAGTGTGTGTCTGTGTGTGTCTGTGTGTGTCTGTGTCTCTGTTCCTCCGTGTAGTTACTGTGGGGCAGGGGTGCACAACTCCGGTCCTGCACGGCCAATCAGTGCACAGCGTTTCGTTCCAACCGATGGCCTTGATTTTAGTTTCCGGACATTTCTATTAACTATGCTTGCAGTCTGTGTCTGTTGCTGGTGCATATACAAATGTCAGATCAACACATGATTGGGCTACAATAGGTAAGATTCTTGTTAAAACATTGTTACGAGAGCATTGTACAAAATGTATTGGAACATGTGACTGACAGGTGTTTCTTGTTGCCCAGATGTGTCCGGTTACATTGACTAAATAGTTCTGTACGTGTACTCTTGGTTTAAGCCTAGGGTTTTGCCTGTGAAGAAATATAAATAAACGCGTACTGAGCAACAGATATGAAACAGGTCGACCACGGAAAACAACAGCAGTTGATGACAGAGACATTGTCAGAGCTATGAAGAAAAACCCCAAAACATCAGTCAGTGACAGGAAGTGTCATGGCTTAGGCTTGCATTCAGTGGGTTCACTAATCTGTATTGATGATGTAATTTATGATGATAGCACCAGTATGAATTCAGTCTCCAAAAGTCTCCAAAAACATTCTGTCTGAAAAGTTATCGAGAAATGCATCCAAACTAATCAGGAGGAACTTCATCATGCAGCAAGACAATGACCCAAAACACACTTACAACACAACTTCCTTTGGGGCAGGAAGTGGAAGGTTTTAGACTGGCCAAGTCAATCACCAGACCTTAACTTAATTGAGCACGCATTTCACGTCCTGAAGAGGAGATTGAAGGGAAAAAACCCTTGAAACAAACAACAACTGAAAGAGCCGTGTGTTGTACCTCTGAATAGGGGGATGAACTAATAATGGTGACTCAACACAGTGTTTCTCCACTGATGGCTTCATCACAAGTTCTCCTCCTACTGCACAAAGGCAGGCATGAGTAATCAATATCAGTTTAGCAGAATAAGATCGTTTTGCAGATCACTGATTTTTTACTTTATCACATTACAGACCGTGAATTCAGTCTTTTTAAACGTCACAAATTATGAGTGTATTACTGCTTTTCACTTGACACAGCTGCAGTAAAAGCCTGGAAAGGCATCACAAAAAGATTAACACAACAGTTTGATGATGTAAATGGGTCACAGACTTGATGCAGTTATTAAGGGATATGCTACAAAATATTAAGTATTATTTACTTAAATACTCTCTGTACCAATACTTTTGCTCACCTAGAAATTGGGTGGTCTGATATCAAAGGTGCTATGTTTTTAGTAGTTTGGCACATCTAGGCGTAAATACGAGGAAATAAAATGGAATTATGAACTCTTGTCTCGCGTTCATCTTTTTATCTCAACCCCAAATGTATGCAGTGTATTACAAAGGAATTGGTCTCACTGTTCCAAATTATCTCATTTAATTAATTTTCATACATGGTACATGAATGGATCCAGTGGTACATTACTGCATCCTGTAAATCCAATCCAGTTCAGGCACGTGACCATCTCCGTAAGAGAGAGAGGACAAACCCAGCCAAGAATCTCCCGCTGACTGAGAACTACAAGCCTGATCTGCACTTCCTGTT
The DNA here is from genome assembly GCF_963514075.1 of Conger conger. Taxonomy (NCBI): domain Eukaryota; kingdom Metazoa; phylum Chordata; class Actinopteri; order Anguilliformes; family Congridae; genus Conger; species Conger conger. The sequence goes on along the minus strand of NC_083767.1, from coordinate 60,454,010 downwards.
CCTGCTTATTCCTGTTTTGACGCACATAGGGTGTGTTCTGTCCAAGGTTCAGCAGCGGTGAAAGTGAAAGTATCAGACCGATAGACGGAGAGACTGTAACATGGAGGCTAAAGCTTTGATTCCCGAGGACGATCTTTGTTGCTCTGTATGTTGTGACATTTTTAAAGATCCTGTTATTCTGAAATGCAGCCACAGCTTCTGTAGAGTGTGTCTGCAGCAGTTCTGGGAAGAGAAGAGCTCTCGAGAGTGTCCCATCTGCAGGAGAAAGGCCTCTATGGAGGATCTTCCTCCAAACCTGGCCTTAAGAAGCATTGTGGAGTCTTACTTAAAGCAGAAGACTGAGAGAGAAACAACAGACAAGACTGAGGCTCGCTGTAGTCTTCATGCTAAGAAATTTGTTTTATTCTGTGAACATGACAAAGAGCCTCTCTGTCTCATCTGTCAGACTTCAAAAAAACACAGAAACCATCCGGTCTGTCCAGTGGAAGAGGCCGCTCTGGAGCTGAAGGTATTCTTTTTAAATCATAATTTAAAATTAAAGTCAGCATTGTATCTGAAAGTATTGTTTTAAAGCATCAAAACAGCCAGTATTTTAGAGACTACTGCCATATAAACTGTTATCCGCCTGAGGGGAGAACTGTGCAACAACCAGGAAGTGCAGAAATCTACACTGAGTGAATAAGCAGTGGAGACAGAGCTGTATATACTCTCTCAAAATGGATGTGTTAATATCGAATACAAGAAATCAAGCCGGTTCTATGAATGCTTCAACATTCCTTACAGTTGGCTGTAAATTGTATGCATGTACAGCCCAGTGGTGGTGGTTTTCTAATCCGAATATGCTGAAGTATTTGACTGGTTTAATTGTACTGAAAATGCATAATGCATAATGCTATGACGCCATTGAAGCATATTTCACTCATCTTTTCTCGAGTGGTTGCAGGTACAGTATATTCCATACTAAATTTCCCATGTTCTTACACTTACAAAATTACACTGACCGTCACTAGTGTAGCAGGGGTAATATTGTGCTATTTGTGAGGATAAGTCTTAACTGGTTCATATCACTCCAGGAGGAACTCAAGCCTGCACTTAATCTTGTCAAAGAAAAACTGAAGAAGTTTACTAAGGTTGAACAAGGATGTAAGAAGACAGCAGAACACATCAGGGTGAGTAACACAATTATTAAATATGTAGTATTTTTGATGAATGTTGTGTGTGACATGGATAACAAACACATCAACTGCCATACATAAATAACAAAGCGTAGTTACACTATTCAGGTTTAAAATGGTGTTTGAATCACAGAGTCAAGCCCAGCACACAGAGAGGCAGATAAAGGCAGAGTTTGAGAAGCTCCACCAGTTCCTGCGTGAGGAAGAGGAGGCCAGACTAGCTGCACTGAAAGAGGAAGAGGAGCAGAAGAGTCGGATAATGGAGGAGAAGCTAGAACACATCAGTGGAGACATCTCCATCCTTACAGACAAAATCACAGCTCTAGAGACGGCCATGGAGACCGAAGACACCTCCTTTTTAAAGGTAGGAGCTTCATTTACTGACCGAGTTTATACCGATTAACCTCAGTAAAGTAACATCATGTGTGTTATCATCCTCTTCACTTTCATTAACATGGCTCCTGCTGTTTCTCACCTATTGTTTCTCATAATGGAATGGACTGAATACATTTATACACTCACAATGATGCTCTTATTGTGTTTTTTTCAGAGCTACAACAACATCAAGGAAAGGTATGTGGACTCTCAGCTCATTTCATCTTGTGTGTTTAAGTCTCTTCAGTTCCCGATGCTGACTGACTCCTGCCTGTCGTTACAGAGCCCAGTGCACACTGCAGGACCCAGAGCTGCTCTCAGGGGCGCTGATAGACGTGGCCAAACACCTGGGCAACCTGACGTTCAGAGTCTGGGAGAAGATGCTGGGGATGGTGCAGTACAGTGAGTATCTGGGCCAGATGCTGAAATCAGGCTTTTTTTACAAACATTTAATGAACACATGAAAGAGGAGGAACAGGCTGCATGTTGACATGGTGCTGAAGATGAACAGCACAGAGTCATCCAGTCTCAGAGCAGGGAGATCCTGAGGGCTGCACTGCACTGCTCGCAGTTTAATATCAGAACTCACGCAGACACAGAATTAACACACAATGTAAAACCTCATCAATAATATGCTTTATTAGCTGCGAGAATTGATTCTATTGAATTTGCAATGATGTGTTCATTGATTCATGACATTTCATAATGCAAATAGGTTTTATGTGGACAGGGAACCAGAGCAGTGTGGAGAAGGCAGGGTGGGGTGTGGGGGGGTGTGGACAGGTAACCAGAGCAGTGTGGAGAAGGCAGGGTGGGGTGTGGGGTGTGGGATGTGGGGGTGTGGACAGGTATCCAGAGCAGTGTGGAGAAGGCAGGGTGGGGGTGTGGGGGGGGGAGTGGACAGGTAATCGGGAGAAAGGGAAAACATGGAATGGAACATTGACATAAAACACATAGAAAAGGATAATCAGGGAAATGAACTACAACGGAGTCATGGAACGTGACAGGAAAACATGAAACTAAACATTTAACAACACAAATACAAGCTATGATACAAGCTATGATACAATAACACGAGACGTGATGCAGCACTGGCATTTTAATGAATAAAAAATAAAAAATTTGGAATAAAAAAATACATTTAAAAAATAAAAAATAATAATAAGCTTCATTTGTATTGCATACATAAAATGTAGCTCAAAGGGCTTTGCATTCAGCCAGTTACAAATAATTATAAAAACAACACATTGTAGATAAAATATTCAAATAATAAATACTGTGATTGTGGAAATACATTCACACAACAAACAAATAACAAGACAAGACAAACACTAACACGACTGCCTTAAAGGAGCGACGGTCTTAAAAGAAAGCTCCCTCAGTCTCTTTTGGTGGTGTAGTTGGCCAGGGCCCCGGCCGGTATATTTCATGCTGCCAGTTGCACCTCCCCTGACAGCAGCGGTAGGAGGCGCAATGCCCACTCCTCCACCAGGTGTGTGTGTTCTCTCCTGCACCTCTTCTTCCCACCGTTTAAATATCTCTCTTCTTCATATAGCTCCTGTGATGATGGACCCCAACACTGCACATGCCTATCTCTCTCTCTCTTATGATCTGACCACTGTGAGACTCACAGGTACAGAGCAGAACTGTCCTGACAACCCAGAGAGATTTTACCCCTGTGTGTCTGTGCTGGGATCTGAGGGGTTAACCTCAGGGAAACACAGCTGGGAGGTGAAGGTTGGGAATAAACCTAAGTGGGATGTCGGAGTGGTGAAAGAGTCCATCAACAGGAAGGGAGAGCTAACATACAGCCCAGGGAAAGGATACTGGATCATAGCGCTGAGGAATGGTGATAAGTACAGTGCAGCAGGAGTTACTGACCTCACACTGGAGAGGAAACCCCAGGGCATCAGGGTGCAGCTGGACTATGACAGGGGGGAGGTGTCCTTCTTCAACTCCAGTGACATGTCACTCATTTACACTTTTAAACACACATTTACTGAGAGGGTGTTCCCATTCTTCTCTCCCTGTTCGAGAGATGGTGGTAGGAACGATGAGCCCCTGACAATCTGCCCAGTGAAAGTCTCAGTAACAGTGACGTCATCCCAGTGAAGGTGTTTGTGTAAAAATGAAACTAGAAATGCTGTCAGAGATTTAGGATGTGTCTGATCTGCCTCAGCATGCCTGGCTGTTGACTTGAGCTTTGGGACACATGCTGGAGATGATCGGCGGGGGGGGTGATGGTGTACCAGTACCCAGTGGAAGATAAACAGACAGAGGTACACTGTCTCAGTGCCTAGACAGGTACACACATCTAGTTCAAAGGGGGGTGTCTGTCACAAGGGAGTAATGACTATGTGGCTATTTGCTTTTACCTGGTGCGTTTTATGCTGTAAAGGAGACTATTGTTTCCTGTTAATGTAATTTCTTATTTATCTGAACTTTGGAAACTGCAAAGGACCAAGTGCTTTCACACTTATAGGGTACTATAGATGAAATCCATTTCAATAATTTAAATTCATTCATTTTCTTTTCATCACCAATTATTTTGTTGAGTTACTCAACTGTACATGCATTTTTGGTCATGTGCATGCAGGCTGTATGTTTTGGGTTCTGTTTTAAAGCATTTGAACTTCATTTTATGAAGTGTTTATGCATAAAACAGATGCGCTCTTGTGGGTAAATCAAATGCTTTCATACCTGATCGATGTCATTCCTGTTGAACTGGATTCATGAGAGCGTGTACAAGCTTTAATTAGAGTCTGGGCTCTTTTCAGATTGTACTTTGCAGATGCAGTGAAGAATAAATTCACCCTGTCAGTACCATGCTGTAGGATTTACATCTGAGCCTTCAGTAGCCTTACCTGCACACCTGCCATTGGTCTATAACTCTTTTCATATGTGCATGATATGTTTTTATTGAATGTAGGATGTAATGAAGATGTATGGGAAACAAGTCCACTATAGACACTACATATTCAGTGTAAAACTATAAAAACATAAGGCTTCATGTAATTTCTGTGTAATTTGTGTACACTGTATGTACATGCTCTGACATGAATTGATTGTGTCTCAAATGGTTTGGAATGGTACAAGCCTCTTCTTTCATTTAAGTCTTCAGCCATATGTGCAGTAAATAGTTTTCGAGAGGTTGACACTTTTATAGGACTAGTACAAAATACGTTGAAACTGCTACAGAGAAGTACATTGTGCAAGCTAGCAACCACAGAACTTCCCAAGTCCTTTGAACAGGCCTGATTGGCCAAAAGGGACAGTTTGTAGTCTATAATGGTGTCCAGATACTTAAACTCCTCGACTCTTTCTGTTGTTGTGGCTCTGCAGTTGGTGTCCAGAGAGTAAGCATGGTGTTAATGAACACATACTGCACACCCAAAGTTTCATCCCTATTATCCATTCATAACTTATTTCATGCTCCACCTGAATACTTTTAAGAGCATATTCATATCCATTTTAAGTGCTGTACATAAAGTATGGAGGGCTGGATACAGTAGAGATTCAGATATATAAAAATGCTGGATGCTGGATATCACAATGTTATATTTCACTATACAGTGGGGGTATATTTTTAGTGCTTCTACATTAGTGTGAGTGCTACCATAAAGGTAAAGGGGAAAGCTGGAGAACATTCACCCTACTACACCACTTTGTCCCAGGCCAAGCAGCCACTGAATGCTACAGTATGAAACGCTCCAAAGGGAATACATCAGAGGACTTTTATTCTGAAGCATAACCATCACCCTGCACAAATATTGATAGATTACATTTCTTACATTGTTGGATATGACGAGGATGTTCCCATGTGTAAAACCAGGTGCAGTCAATGTCAGCCGTGCTTCAGACATGTGACCATCTACAGAATCTGTTCCAGTGGGGGTGCAGAGTGGGGGTGCAGTCTCAGTGTTTTCACAGATTGAAAGTTGAGGTAAATTCGCCCGCACATCCAGCAGAGGGTGCTGTTGTGACATGTTGAACAGGAAATGGGCACCTTTAGCGTATTCATTAAGGAGCGTGTCCATACCAGAATGCCACTCTGAATAGCGTGCCTGGCTCAAATGGACAGAAACACGGTTATTCCAAAGTCCTCCCAGGGTATCAGCCCAACCACGGTGCCTCCGGCTTTCTGCATCTCGTACAGTATTTCTGCAGCGCTTGACACCAGAGCACCAGACATTTCACATCGTACAGAGAGTGTCCGTCTGAAGAGTGTAATAATCCTATGACATACATCCTCCACACAATGAAATGACAACAGTATAACAGCAGCTACAGGTAATGCCTTTCTGTGTAACTGAGAAATAAACTATTACTGCAGTGTTAAATGACGCATTGCTCATAGAGAGTAACCCTGATTCTTATTTGTTGTAATTCTTCTTATTTGGGGTGGCAAGGCTCAGGCGGTAAGAGCAGTTGTTTGGCAGTCGGAGGGTAGCCGGTTCGATCCCCCGCCCGGGCTGAGTCAAAGTGTCCCTAAGCAAGACACCTAACCCCCAAATGCTCCTGACGAGCTGCTCGGTTGTCAATTGTACAACGCTTTGGATAAAGGTGCTATATAAATGCCAACCATTTAAATGCTTTCCCTGGGTTTTCAAATTTTTTTTTACAGAAAACATTCCAGGCTCAAATTAGTTGCAAGTGTTGAATTGTATCTGAATCGTAAAGAACTGCTCTTTTTTAGAATCAGGCTGGCTGCCCTTTAAACATTAGAACTGTTTGTGGCCCTGTCAAAAATCAAAAAGGCTACTGAACACCTTCAAAACACTGACAACTATGCACACCATCCAGCACCAGCAGGCCTGGCCCTTCTCCGAGCATACCAGGGATAGCAGCAACACGCTAACACGGCTGCAGAGATTGTTTGTGGGCCCTCTATGATTTGTGGCAGCCGCTACTGTATATAGGGACATGCAAGGTCGCTGGTTCGATTCCCAGTGTAGCCAAAGTAAGATCCGCACAGCCGTTGGGCCCTTGAGCAAAGCCCTTAACCCTGCATTGCTCCAGGGGAGGATTGTCTCCTGCTTAGTCTAATCAACTGTACGTCGCTCTGGATAAGAGCGTCTGCCAAATGCCAATAATGTAATGTAATGTCATATAGAGTCACTAGTACATATCAATGAAATTAATTGTTTGTGAAGCCATTCATTTGGAGGCCAGGACCTCCATGCAAGGAATCCCCTCAAACACACATTAGGTGCGTGACAGACTGATGACCTTTGATCATGACTCCCCCCGGGACTCAGGAACAGGTCATCCGGACGCTGTATGTCCGTGGCCGCTGTCGACAGAACAGGTGACACCCTTCCCCACGCGACAGGTGAGAACATACCTGTAACCTTTCACCTTGGGGTTAGTGATGGAGCAGCCAGTCTGGAACAGCATGAGTGTCAGCGAGCCGTGTCAAGCCTTATCAACACTAAGTCATGCCCATTTCCATAACGCGGAGCTGCAAACACTCATGGAGAAGTATGCCAAGAAAACTGAGGCTTTTATAGTTAAAGGGTATCACTGCTGAAAATTATACTTCCAATTTCATGTTTCTTACCATACCTTTTGTTAAATATTCTTTTCTGAGAATATTGTTTCACAGCAAAGAAAATCAATGGTCTTCAACAATGTTATTGTATGACTGAGGTGTCCTCCTACCTAACATCTCTTTGTTGGTTGATGCCAGCCCCCCCAGAATGTGGGAGATTCAAATGGGTTCTATTCTAACATTCTGTATCTTATTTTGGGTACCCAGTTTTGAAAGTTTCTATGCCCTGCTCCCCTTACTTATGAATGCAAGACATGGTATTGATCAAATGGAATCCGGACCTGCTTTGTAAACTTCAAAATAAAAGTCTCATATTCAGAATCACAAAGCCAGGAGAGATAAATGATTGTACATACTGGGGGGTCAAACGGTGGTGTTTAGAGTTTACTATATTGCATGTGTCAGCTTCATTCAATTCAGTACACATACTGCAAAGCCCCTTTGATGGTTGATTAGTAATGCCTTTAGCCCACAAGTCTAAAGCAGGATCGCAAAGTAGGAACACTCAGTTAGCTGGATAGCTGTGCCTAGATCAGCTCTTTTGACTTCAGTCCATGATCCAGATTTGAGAGGCGGTTCCAGGCTGTACTGAGTGCAGCCATCCAGCTGACTGAGTAACTCATCCTGCTTGGTGAAACAGGCCCCAGGGGTCACTTGTGGAAACATCTGACAAGGTCAGCGCGCACCACGTTTGTCTTACGGTCCCCTGCTGATGAAAAGACTCCCAGTCTCCCAGTCCTCTTCCCTATCCCTGCAAGGTGAGTGGGGAACGGGTGAACCCTACAGGAATACCCATCATACCTTTGGGAAAACCAAAAGGAAACAGGAGGTAGAGAGGTCCTTCTTCAGCCTCGGAAAAAGGGCCGCGGAATCAGAGACGACTTTAGACTTCAGAAGGAGAAACGTTGGTGTGTTCTGGTCTATTACTATATGGGAAATGTACAGTAGCCTGTAAGTTGTAAATCACATGCATTGAAACCCAGCATAAACATATGGAAAATCTTTTCTCCCCAATGAAAACTGACTGTTCATATTCATTCATTCATCAAGTTTATCCAAGTCCCTGTGATTTTAGAAAAATAACACAAATATCTTTCAGAAAGATATTTCCACTATCTGGGAAAACGTTGTTTCAATACAGAGATGTTTCAAAAGGTGCAACATATATTATTTTGTTCATTTCATGAAATTAAATCTACACCATAACTTAATTCCGATGTGAGCCTTCTTGTACACTTTGCATAGTGGAAACTGAATTGATGAATGTCGACTCTCCCTCGTGCAGTGGGTAGCACTGCCGCCTCACAGCAAGGAGGTCCTGGGTTCGAATCCCCGTCGGCCGGGGCCTCTCTGTGTGGAGTTTGCATGTTCTGCCCGTGTCTGCGTGGGTTTCCTCCGGGTACTCCGGTTTCCTCCCAAAGTCCAAAGACATGCACGTTAGGCTGATTGGAGAGTCTAAATTGCCCGTAGGTATGAGTGTGTGAGTGAATGGTGTGTGTGCCCTGCGATAGACTGGTGACTTGTCCTGGGTGTATTCCTGCCTTTCGCCCCAATGTATGCTGGGATAGGCTCCAGCCCCCCTGCGACCCTATTCAGGATAAGCGGGTTCAGATAATGGATGGATGGATGGACTCTCCCTCATAAAAAAATAAAATAAAAACTGCTTTTGCTTGTAAATGCATATCTTTTGGGGAAATATTTAGCTCCGGACATTTCTATAAACTATGCTTGTTATGTGTCTGTAGCCAGGGCATATACAAATGTCAGATCAAGACATGTTTGGGCTACAATTGGTAAGATTCTTCTTAAAACATTGTTACGAGAGCATTGTACAAAAAGGTCAATTCCTTTGTTTTTGCTATACCCTGAAGACAATAGAGTTTGAGGTCAAACAATGTACATGAGAGATCCCAATTTCAGCTTTTATTTCCTGGTATTTTTATCTAGATTTGTTAAATAACTTATCAGAATGTATCACCTTTTATATCAGACCACCCAATTTTTAGGTGAGCAAGAGTATTGGAACATGTGACTGACAGGTGTTTCTTGTTGCCCAGATGTGTCCTGTTACATTGACTAAATAGCTCTGTATGTGTACTCTTGGTTTAAGCCTTGGGTTTTGCCTGTGAAGAAATATAAATAAACCGGTGGCGTACTGAGCAACAGATATGAATCAGGTTGACCACGGAAAACAACTGCGGTTGATGACTGAGACAGTGTCAGAGCGATGAAGAAAAGTCTTGTTAAAGAAAAACTGAAGAAGTTTACTGAGGTTGAACGAGAAAGTAAGAAGACAGCAAAACACATCAGGGTGAGTAACACAATTAGTAAATATGTCGTATTTTTGATTAATGCTGTGTGTGACATGGATAACAAACACACCAACTGCCATACATAAATAACAAAGCATAGTTACACTATTCAGGTTTAAAATGGTGTTTGAATCGCAGAGTCAAGCCCAGCACACACAGAGGCAGATAAAGGCAGAGTTTGAGAAGCTCCACCAGTTCCTGCGTGAGGAAGAGGAGGCCAGATTAGCTGCACTGAAAGACGAAGAGGAGCAGAAGAGTCGGATAATGGCTCTAGAGATGGCCAAGAAGACCGAGGACACCTCCTTTTTAAAGGTAGGAGCTTCATTTACTGACCGAGTTTATACCGATTAACCTCAGTAAAGTAACGTCACGTGTGCTGACTGTTATCATCCTCTTCACTTTCATTAACATGGCTCCTGCTGTTTCTCACCTATTGTTTCTCATAATGGAATGGACTGAATACATTTATACACTCTTATATGCTCTTATTGTGTGTTTTTTTCAGAGCTACAACAACATCAAGGAAAGGTATGTGGACTCTCAGCTCATTTCATCTTGTTTGTTTAAGTCTCTTCAGTTCTCGATGCTGACTGACTCCTGCCTGTCGTTACAGAGCCCAGTGCACACTGCAGGACCCAGAGCTGCTCTCAGGGGCGCTGATAGACGTGGCCAAACACCTGGGCAACCTGACGTTCAGAGTCTGGGAGAAGATGCTGGGGATGGTGCAGTACAGTGAGTATCTGGGCCAGATGCTGAAATCAGGTTTTTTTTACAAACATTTAATGAACACATGAAAGAGGAGGAACAGGCTGCATGTTGACATGGTGCTGAAAATGAACAGCACAGAGTCATCCAGTCTCAGAGCAGGGAGATCCTGAGGGCTGCACTGCACTGCTCGCAGTTTAATATCAGAACTCACGCAGACACAGAATTAACACACAATGTAAAACCTCATCAATAATATGCTTTATTAGCTGTGAGAATTGTTTGCATTGAATTTGCAATGATGTGTTCATTGATTCATGAATTTTCATGATGCAAATAGGTTTTATATTTAAAATATGAATCACTATAACTACAGTATATTATTATCCATAACTAGTATATGTCATTTCCTGTGTATGGGACCTAATCTGAATAGAGTATGTGAAATGGTCCTGCCACACGCCATGGGCGGACACAAGAGATGGACACAGGGAGGGTGTTATGATCGGAACCATTCACAGACTCCAAGATGTAATAAATAACAAGCTTCAATCAAAGTGCCACAGAAATAGTTCAGTGCACGGCAATAAGGGCAATACAGGCAAGGCAGTTTGAGTCAGAGTCCAAACAACCAGAGCAGTGTGGAGAAGGCAGGGTGGGGTGTTGGGGGGTGTGGACAGGTAACCAGAGCAGTGTGGAGAGGGCAGGGTGGGGGTGTGGGGGGGTGTGGACAGGTAACCAGAGCAGTGTGGAGAAGGCAGGGTGGGGTGTGGGGGGGGGGGGAGTGGACAGGTAATGGGACATTGAAATAAAACACATAGAAAAGGATAAACTGGGAAATGAACTCCGACAGAGGCACGGAACGTGACAGGAAAACATGAAACTAAACATTTAACAACACAAATACAAAGAACAAGCTATGATACAAAAATATGAGACGTGAGGCAGGATTAATGTCAGTTTTCACTGGTGTTTTAATAATAATAATAATAATAATAATAATAATAAGCTTTATTTGTATAGCATAGGTAAAATGTAGTTCAAAGTTCTTTGCATTCAGCCATCCATCCATCCATCCATCCATTATCTTAACCTGCTTATCCTGAATAGGGTCGCAGGGGGGCTAGAACCTATCCCAGCATACATTGGGCGAAAGGCAGGAATACACCCTGGACAGTTCGCCAGTCCATCGCAGGGCACACACACCATTCACTCACACACTCATACACTCATACCTATGGGCAATTTAGACTCTCCAATCAGCCTAACCTGCAAGTCTTTGGACTGTGGGAGGAAACCGGAGTACCCGGAGGACACCCACGCAAACACGGGAAGAACATGCAAACTCCGCACAGAGAGGCCCCGGCCGACGGGGATTCAAACCCAGGACCTCCTTGCTGTGAGGCGCGTATTCAGCCAGTTACAAATAATAATAAAAACAACACATTGTAGAAACAATATAAAACTAATAAATACTGTGATTGTGGAAATACATTCACTCAACAAACAAATAACAAGACAAGACAAACACTAACACGACTGCCTTAAAGGAGCGACGGTCTTAAAAGAAAGCTCCCTCAGTCTCTTTTGGTGGTGTAGTTGGCCAGGGCCCCGGCCGGGATATTTCATGCTGCCAGATATTTGATGGTGTACCAGTACCCAATGGAAGATAAACAGACAGAGGTACACTGTCTCAGTGTCTAGACAGGTACACACATCTAGCACAAAGGGGGGTGTCTGTCACAAGGGAGTAATGACAATGTGCTTATTTGCTTTTACCTGGTGCGTTTTATGTTGTAAAGGAGACTATTGTTTCTTGTTAATGTAATTTCTTATTCATCTGAACTTTGGAAACTGCAAAGGACCAAGTGCTTTCACACTTATAGGGTACAAAAGGTGAAATCCATTTCAATAATTTAAATTAATAAATTTTCTTTTCATCACCAATTATTTTGTTGAGTTACTCAACTGTACATGCATTTTTGGTCATGTGCATGCAGGCTGTATCTTTTGGGTTCTGTTTTGAAGCATTTGAACTTTATTTTATGAAGTGTTTATACATAAAACAGATGCGCTCTTGTGGGTAAATCAAATGCTTTTATACCTGATCGATGTCATTCCTGTTGAACTGGATTCATGAGTGCGTGTACAAGCTTTAATTAGAGTCTGGGCTCTTTTCAGATTGTACTGTGCAGATGCAGTGAAGAATAAATTCACCCTGTCAGTACCATGCTGTAGGATTTACATCTGAGCCTTCAGTAGCCTTACCTGCACACCTGCCATTGGTCACAAACTCTTTACATTACGTTATTGGCTTATCCAGAACCACCGACCTTGTGGGTCCCCGTCATGTACCCTAACCACTACGATACAGGCCACCCCAACTCTTTTCATATATGCATAATAGACACTAGATATTCAGTGTAAAACTATAAAAACATGAGACTTTATGTAATTTCTTTATATTTTCATGTATATTTTGTGTACTCTGTATGTACATGCTCTGACATCAATTGATTCTGTCTCAAATGGTTTGGAATTGTACAAGCCTCTTCTTTCATTTAAGTCTTCAACCATGTGTGCAGTAAATAGTTTGAGATATTGACACTTTTATAGGACTAGTACAAAATAGGCTGAAATTGCTTCAGAGAAGTACAACCACAGAACTTCTCAAGTCATTTGAACAGGCCTGATTGGCCAAAAGGGACAGTTTGTTGTCTATAATGGTGTCCAGATACTTAAACTCCTCGACTCTTTCTGTTGTTGTGGCTCTGTAGTTGGTGTCCAGAGAGTAAGCTATGCGTTAATGAACACATACTGCACACCCACCTTAATGAAACATGCGCCATGGTATTGATCAAATGGAATTCTGACCTGCTTTGTAAACTTCAAAATAAAAGCCTCATATTCAGAATCACAAAGCCAGGAGAGATAAATGATTGTACATACCGGGTGGTCAAACGCTGGTGTTTAGAGTTTACTGTACTGCATGTGTCAGCTTCATTCAATTCAGTACACATACTGCAATGCCCCTTTGATGGTTGATTAGTAATGCCTTTAGCCCACAAGTCTAAAGCAGGATCGCAAAGTAGGAACACTCAGTTAGCTGGATAGCTGTGCCTGGATCAGCTCATTTGACTTCAGTCCATGATCCAGATTTGAGAGGCGGTTCCAGGCTGTACTGAGTGCAGCCATCCAGCTGACTGAGTAACTCATCCTGCTTGGTGAAACAGGCCCCAGGAGTCACTTGTGGAAACATCTGAGAAGGTCAGCGCGCACCACGTTTGTCTTACGGTCCTCTGCTGATGAAAAGACTCCCAGTCTCCCAGTCCTCTTCCTTATCCCTGCAAGGTGAGTGGGGATCGGGTGAAACCTGCAGGAATAGCCATCATACCTTTGGAGGAGGTAGGTAGACGGAGGAGGTAGAGAGGTCCTTCTTCAGCCACGGAAAAAGGGCCGTGGAATCAGAGACGACTTTAGACTTTAGAAGGAGAAACGTTGGTGTGTTCTGGTCTATTACTACATGGGAAATCTACAGTAGCCAGTAAGTTGCATTAAAACCCAGCATAAACATATGGAAAATCTTTTCTCCCCAATGGAAACTGACAGTTCATATTCATTCATTCATCAAGTTTATTCAAATCCCTGTGATTTTAGAAAAATAACACTAAAATATCTTTCAGAAAGATCTTTCCACTATCTGCGAAAATGTTGTTTCAATACAGAGGTGTTTCAAAAGGTGCAACATGTGTATATTCGTTTGTTTATTTCATGAAATTAAATCAACACAATAATTTAATTCCTATGTGTGCCTTCTTGTACACTTTGCATTGTGGAAACTGAATTTGAAAATGTGCACTCTCCCTCGTAAAGAAAATAAAATAAACTGCTTAATCTCATAAATGCATATCTTTTAGGAAATATTTAGCTCACCTACTTATTCATGTGATTATCTAACCAGCCAATTGTGTAGAAGCAGTGCAATGCATACAGTCATGTAGATATGGGTCAGGAGCTTCAGTTAATGTTCATGTAAAACATCAGAATGGGGAAAAAATGTCATATAAGTGACGTGGAATGATTGTTGGTGGCAGAGAGGGTGGGTTTGAATATCTCAGAAACTGCTGATCTCCTGCGATTTCCACGCACACTTGTGTGTGTCTGTCTTTCTGTGTGTGTCTGTGTGTGTCTGTGTGTGTCTGTGTGTGCCTGTGTGTGTCTGTGTGTGTCCGTCTTTCTGTGTGTGCCTGTGTGTGTCCGTCTTTCTGAGTGTGTCTGTGTGTGTCCGTCTTTGTGTGTGTGTCTGTGTGTGTCCGTCTTTCTGAGTGTGTCTGTGTGTGTCTGTGTGTGTCTGTGTCTCTGTTCCTCTGTGTAGTTACTGTGGGGCAGGGGTGCACAACTCCGGTCCTCCAGGGCCAATCTGTGCACAGCGTTTTGTTCCAACCGATGGCCTTGATTTTAGTTTCCGGACATTTCTATAAACTATGCTTGCAGTCTGTGTCTGTAGCCGGTGTATATACAAATGTCAGATTGTAAGGTGGAAATGATTAACATCTGGCATTATCACTCAGGGCTGGTCAGCTTGCTGGCTTCCTCTGTTATTGTGGCAAAATGTGGCTGTAAAGTAATTTAACCCAGGAGCATGCACCATTAACCCCCACTATCTCCGCACCCATACGGGCAGGAGCCTGTGGGGGAAGACTCAGGCCACCAGCCGTAAAACTCGTTACGACGGGGCAACATCCTTTACGGCACGGGAAGGTTTCAGAGGGCTCTCAGATCTCCCTCTTCCTCAGTCACTAAATGAACTGTACAGCACTGGATGTTTCATGACAAAGTCAGTTTCGATAATATTCATGTTTGGTATTATTCTGATTGTTTCAGTGCGACTGGTGGAATGGTTTTATTTCTGCAACAGCAAACCCTGGACATCATAACCAACCAGGAACCAGGGAGAAACTGTGTGGAGCTCTGCCCCAGTGAAAGTCATGTGCCTCAACCCCCCTGCGTTTCCTGGGGAGGCGTGGCTCCAAATTACAGATCGGTTACCCATTTTTAGGGTTAACATCAAAGGCCAGATTTTGGATTTAAGGACAGTAAACTAAGCAATCTGGGAGGATGCAATCCGTCACGCATTTCACGTCCTGAAGAGGAAATTGAAGGGAAAAAACCCTCAAAACAAACAACAACTGAAAGAGGCTGTGTTGTACCCCTGAATAATAATTGCGACTCAACACAGTGTTTCTCCACTGATGGCTTCATCACAAGTTCTCCCCCTACTGCACAAAGGCAGGCATGAGTAATCAATATCAGGTTAGCAGAATAAGATGGTTTTGCACATCACTGATTTTTCACATTACAGACCATGAATTCAGACTTTTTAAACATCGCAAATTATGAGTGTATTACTGCTTTTCACTTGTCACAGCTTCATTAAAAGCCTGGAAAGGCATCACAAAAAGATTAATACAACAGTTTGATGATGTCCATGGGTCACAGGCTTGATGCAGATATTGCAAGCAAGGGATATGCTACAAAATATTACAAATTATTTACTTTAATACTCTCTGTACCAATACTTTTGCTCACCTAGAAATTGGGTGGTTTGATACCAAAGGTGCTATGTTTTAAGTAGTTTAGCACATCTAGGCTTAAATACGAGGAAATAAAAGATGAAATTATGAATGTATTCAGTGTTTTGCAATAACAAAGGAATTGGCCTCGCTGTTCCAAATTATCTCATTTAATTAATTTTCATACATGGCACATAAATGGATCCAGTGGTACATTACTGCATTCTGTAAATCCAATCCAGTTCAGGCACATGACCATCTCCATAAGAGAGAGAGACAAACCCAGTCAAGAATCTCCCGTTGAAGAATCTCCCGCTACAAACCTGATCAGTAGGTTTGTTCCTGTTTTGACGCACATAGGGTGTGTTCTGTCCAAGGTTCAGCAGCGGTGAAAGTATCAGACCGAGAGACGGAGAGACTGTAACATGGAGGCTAAAGCTTTGATTCCTGAGGATGATCTCTGTTGCTCTGTATGTTGTGACATTTTTAAAGAGCCTGTTGTTCTGAAATGCAGCCACAGCTTCTGTAGAGTGTGTCTGCAGCAGTGCTGGGAAAAGAAGAGCTCTCGAGAGTGTCCCATCTGCAGGAGAAAGGCCTCTATGGATGGTCCTACTCTAAACCTGGCCTTAAGAAGCATTGTGGAGTCTTACTTAAAGCAGAAGACTGAGAGAGAAACGACAGACAAGACTGAGGCTCGCTGTAGTCTTCACGGAGAGAAACTTGTTTTATTCTGTGAACATGACAAAGAGCCTCTCTGTTTCATCTGTCAGACTTCAAGAAAACACAGAAACCACCCAGTCTGTCCAGTGGAAGAGGCCGCTCTGGAGCTGAAGGTATTCTTTTTTAAATCATAATTAAAAATTCAACTCAGCATTGTGTCTGAAAGTCTTGTTTTAAAGCCTCAAAACATCTAGTATTTTAGATTTCAGTACAATGTACTTGGAGTAAAATGTGGGCATGGTTAAGTCCAGATTCACAGTTGTGATTATGGGCCTTTTATCATGAATACAGCTCCAGAAATGTAACATTGAAATGCAATGTGATTCCATAAATATATAGCAATGAAGTGTGAGATTAGATACTGACAGCACAAATATAGCACAAGACTTTTACTCTAACAAAATGAAGGTCTAGATCTGATAAAACTACTGTCATATAAATTGTTATCTGCTTGAGGAGAGAACTGTGCAACAACCAGGAAGTGCAGAAATCTACACTGAGTGAATAACCAGTGCAGACAGAGCTGTATATACTCTCTCAAAATGGATGTGTTAATATCGAACACAATAAATCAAGCCGGTTCTGTGAATGGCGGCACGGATGGTGCAGTGGGTAGCACTGCCGCCTCACAGCAAGGAGGTCCTGGG
This sequence comes from Conger conger, assembly GCF_963514075.1. Classification (NCBI taxonomy): domain Eukaryota; kingdom Metazoa; phylum Chordata; class Actinopteri; order Anguilliformes; family Congridae; genus Conger; species Conger conger. The sequence continues at coordinate 60,436,952 of NC_083767.1, read as the reverse complement.
TTCCTGGTTCCTGGTCCTGGTTTTCTAATCCTAATATGCTGAAGTATTTGACTGGTTTAATTGTACTGAAAATGCATAATGCATAATGCTATGACGCCATAGAAGCATATTTCACTCATCTTTTCTCGAGTGGTTGCAGGTATACTATATTCCATACTAAATTTCCCATGTTCTTACACTTACAAAATTACACTGACCGTCACTAGTGCAGCAGGGTAATACTGTGCTATTTGTGAGAATAAGTCTTAACTGGTTCATATCACTCCAGGAGGAACTCAAGCCTGCACTTAATCTTGTCAAAGAAAAACTGAAGAAGTTTACTGAGGTTGAACAAGGATGTAAGAAGACAGCAAAACACATCAGGGTGAGTAACACAATTATTAAATATGTAGTATTTTTGATGAATGTTGTGTGTGACATGGATAACAAACACACTAATTGCCATACATGAATAACAAAGCGTAGTTACACTATTCAGGTTTAAAATGGTGTTTGAATCGCAGAGTCAAGCCCAGCACACAGAGAGGCAGATAAAGGCAGAGTTTGAGAAGCTCCAGCAGTTCTTGCGTGAGGAAGAGGAGGCCCGACTAGCTGCACTGAAAGAGGAAGAGGAGCAGAAGAGTCGGATAATGGAGGAGAAGCTAGAACACATCAGTGGAGACATCTCCACCCTTACAGACAAAATCACAGCTCTAGAGACGGCCATGGAGACCGAAGACACCTCCTTTTTAAAGGTAGGAGCTTCATTTACTGACCGAGTTTATACCGATTCACCTCAGTAAAGTAACATCATGTGTGTTATCATCCTCTTGACTTTCATTAACATGGCTCCTGCTGTTTCTCACCTATTGTTTCTCATAATAGAATGGACTGAATACATTTATACACTCACAATGATGCTCTTATTGTGTGTTTTTTTCAGAGCTACAACGACATCAAGGAAAGGTATGTGGACTCTCAGCTCATTTCATCTTGAGTGTTTAAGTCTCTTCAGTTCCCGATGCTGACTGACTCCTGCCTGTCGTTACAGAGCCCAGTGCACACTGCAGGACCCAGAGCTGCTCTCAGGGGCGCTGATAGACGTGGCCAAACACCTGGGCAACCTGACGTTCAGAGTCTGGGAGAAGATGCTGGGGATGGTGCAGTACAGTGAGTATCTGGGCCAGATGCTGAAATCAGGTTTTTTTTACAAACATTTAATGAACACATGAAAGAGGAGGAACAGGCTGCATGTTGACATGGTGCTGAAGATAAACAGCACAGAGTCATCCAGTCTCAGAGCAGGGAGATCTTGAGGGCTGCACTGCACTGCTCGCAGTTTAATATCAGAACACACGCAGACACACACACACACACACACACACACACACACACACAATTAACACACAATGTAAAATTTCATGAAAAATATGTTTTATTAGCTGTGAGAATTGTTTGCATTGAATTTGCAATGATGTGTTCATTGATTCATGACTTCATAATGCAAATAGGTTTTATATTTTAAATATGAATCACTATCACTACAGTATATTATTATCCATAACTAGTATATGTCATTTCCTGTGTATGGGACCTAATCTGAATAGAGTATTTGAAATGGTCCTGCCAAACGCCATGGGCGGACACAAGAGATGGACACAGGGAGGTTGTTATGATCGGAACCATTCGCCGACTCCAAGATGTAATAAATAACACGCTTCAATCAAAGTGCCACAGAAATAGTTCAGTGCACGGCAATCAGGGCAATACAGGCAAGGCAGTTTGAGTCCAAAGGGTCAGAGTCCAAACAACCAGAGCAGTGTGGAGAAGGCAGGGTGGGGTGTGGGGGTGTGGGGGGTGTGGACAGGTAACCAGAGCAGTGTGGAGAAGGCAGGGTGGGGTGTGGGGTGTGGGGGGTGTGGACAGGTAACCAGAGCAGTGTGGAGAAGGCAGGGTGGGGTGTGGGGGGGGGGGCAGGTAATCGGGACAAAGGGAAAACATGGAATGGAACATTGACATAAACCACATAGAACAGGATAAACTGGGAAATGAACTACGACAGAGGCACGGAACGTGACAGGAAAACATGAAACTAAACATTTAACAACACAAATATGAAGAATGGGGTGAGTACAGAGAATCAAACTGACACAGGAACACGAGATGTGAGGCAGCACTGGCATTTTCATTAAAAAAATATATATACATAACAAAAAAAAATTGAAATAATGAAAAAAATAAATAATAATCATAATAATAATAATTATTATTATTATAAGCTTTATTTGTAAAGCATACATAAAATGTAGCTCAAAGGGCTTTGCATTCAGCCAGTTACAAATAATTATAAAAACAACACATTGTAAATAAAATATTATAATAATAAATACTGTGATTGTGGAAATACATTCACACAACAAACAAATAACAAGACAAGACAAACACTTACACGACTGCCTTAAAGGAGCGACGGTCTTAAAAGAAAGCTCCCTCAGTCTCTTTTGGTGGTGTAGTTGGCCAGGGCCCCGGCCGGTATATTTCATGCTGCCAGTTGCACCTCCCCTGACAGCAGCGGTAGGAGGCGCAACGCCCACTCCTCCACCAGGTGTGTGTGTTCTCTCCTGCACCTCTTCTTCCCACCGTTTAAATATCTCTCTTCTTCATATTTCAGCTCCTGTGATGATGGACCCCAACACTGCACGTGCCACTCTCTCTCTCTCTGATGATCTGACCACTGTGAGACACACAGATACAGCGCAGAAATGTCCTGACAACCCAGAGAGATTTAATCGCTGTGTAAATGTGCTGGGATCTGAGGGGTTTACCTCAGGGAAACACAGCTGGGAGGTGAAGGTTGGGAATAAACGTCAGTGGGATGTAGGAGTGGTGAAAGAGTCCATCAACAGGAAGGGAGATATAGCAGCCAGCCCAGGGAAAGGATACTGGGTCATAAGGCTGAGGAATGGTGATGAGTACAGAGCAGCAGGAGTTACTGACCTCACACTGAAGAGGAAACCCCAGAGCACCAGGGTGCAGCTGGACTATGACAGGGGGGAGGTGTCCTTCTTCAACTCCAGTGACATGTCACTCATTTACACTTTTAAACACACATTTACTGAGAGGGTGTTCCCATACTTCTCTCCCTGTTTGAGAGATGGTGGTAGGAACGATGAGCCCCTGACAATCTGCCCAGTGAAAGTCTCAGTAACAGTGACGTCATCCCAGTGAAGGTGTTTGTGTAAAAATGAAACTAGAAATGCTGTCAGAGATTTAGGATGTGTCTGATCTGCCTCAGCATGCCTGGATGTTGACTTGAGCTTTGGGACACATGCTGGAGATGATCGGGGTGGGGGGGTTGAT